>NC_056743.1:1184170733-1184485733 GCF_019279795.1 Protopterus annectens | reverse complement strand
GTTAGTTCCCAGTGCCTCTGTCAAGTAGAGCCACTGGGGTGATCCTCAGGGTGAACCTTCTATTTCCCATCCACTCATCAAGATTTCTTTTGAAGAGGCCTAGTGAAGTGCTCTGTTTGACATGCATGGGAAGTCTGTTCCATAGCATGGGCAGTCTCTCGGTTATGAACCTGTCCATCCAGCATGTTCTGTTTATTGTGATAATGAGGTTGAGGTCTCTGGAGCATGTGGTGCAGAGGGAATGGGATTTCTTTAGATGTAGCATTTCTAACCGAGCTGGGTCAGACATGGCTTTGTAAATCAAGCAGAGATTGCCTCTTAGTAGACGATGCGAGACAGAGAATAGCTGGAGTTTTTTGAGTCTTTCCATGTAGGACATGTGTTTAAGGCCTAGGATCCTCTTCATGAGGTATATTTGTGGTGCTTCCAGCTGCTGCTTTTGTCTAATGTGGTGTGGTACATGCCAAAGGCAGCATTATACTTGATGATTGGCCTAATGAGGGAAGAGTAGAGAGAGATGATGACCTCTTTCTTCCTGGATGCAAAACCCTTGTTAATGAGATGTGCCACATAGAAGGACTTTCTGACCACAGTGGCAGTGTGGCGGTCGAAGGAGAGTCTGCTGTCAACTTGTGTCCCCAGATCACTTATAACACCTTCAGTGTTCAGTGTGCTCTCATCGATGTGGTAATTAGTGTGAACTGAGGTTTTCCCAAAGGGGATAACAATGCATTTTTTTGGCACTAAGCTTAAGGCCATGGTTTCGACACCAGTCACTGGTCTCATTGAGGCCCATCTGTAGGATGTCTACATCACTTGGGGAGTTAATAATGGCTCCCAGCTTGCAGTTGTCTGTAAACTTTGTCAGCCAGAGTCCCTCTGTGTTGGCCTGGACTTCTGAGAAGTACATGTCAAACAGGAGAGGACCCAGGACCGATCCCTGTGGGACTTCACTTGTGACTGGTTGGCAGTCTGACTTGGAGTCTGCTACTTTCACACTGTGGGTTCTATCACACACACATATGCAACCCACAACTTCACTGAACTTACCTGCTCTGTGTATTCTCACATAGAAGTGAAAGGATGACCACCATGGTTTGATGATGGCCACCTTTTCCTCCTAGAGTAACTTTTACTTGGTTGAGTGATTCTCTGCAATATTCAACCAAGTAAATCAGGAGTTACAGACATTCACAGGAAGCACATATGGCTAGTAAGCATCAGTCACTCTCACAGACTGCCAAATTAGTATGTGGCTTCACCTGCAGTACCACTCCCCTCAGTAAGACTCCCTGTGGGGGGAAAACCTCAGTTTCTAGAGTGGTCTATGACTTATGTTTAGCAAGATTTGGAAACCTTCCAAGTTAAGGTTTCTACATTACCCTAAGCCTTTCTGAATCCCAGACATCATCTTTAGTACAAAGGTGCTATTATTCTTTATATAGTATTTTAACATTGTATACGATTCAAATTCTAAATGTGTTATATTGCATAATTACATTGTTTCCCTTAAATATGCATTTTAGTTCTAACATATTTTCCTGTATATTTCCATAAAGGTGAATGCATCAAAATGTATCAATCCCACAACCCCTTAATGCACTTCTGATTATTTTGTCTTGTCCTGTTTAACCTAATCAGATTACCAGCCCATAACTTTTTTCAATACCCAACTGCCACTTAATTCCATTCATGATTCTGAATTAATAACCTTTATTTCCGTGATTCACACCACCTTTCTTTGAAACCCTTGTCCAGCACACAGGCATTCTTGCTCAACATAATACTTTTTGACAGTAATATTCTACAAACCTTACTCCCATCAATCTCTACTGCCATTCCCTTCTTTATAACTAACAAAGTATTCCTATTATACCCCCGACCACCATCTTTTTCTCTTTATTCTGTGCCAGTGGCATATTAAATTAATCCCAGAATGACATTACTATTTCGGAATAATTTAAATTGTACTCATATTTTCAAATCTCTATCCACCCAAGTAATAATCTCTCCCAGGAACACACTTTAAAATCTCAGTCATAGTTAACGCACCTCTCAACTGTCCAGAATTTCACAGAATGTCCAGATTTTTGCCTCATAATTTTGGTTTGTTCCTCATGAAGTCTGTGGTTTTCTGGCAAATCATTGAGGACTGATGTCAATAAATAATGTCAAACATTTGATTTTCATACTTCATATAATCCGGAAAATGCAATACCCATTAATCAGGCAATTTTCTAAGTTTGTAAGAGCAATGTTTAAAATCTGTACCTGATTTTTGGGACTATGCCTCCCTATTATATTCGTTGTTCATAGGTTCATAGGTATGTACTAAGCTAATGGCCTTGGAGCCTTTACAACCCTAGCCCACAGAAGCGCTGTCTAGAATTCTTGTGCTAAGAGGCTGAGAGGTATGGTAGTCAATAATTCCAAATTCAACGTTTATATATGTCAAGTCACAGTAATTAAGCAGCCTGTCAGCCCAAGATGTGTTAATGCTTCTGTAACAAATAGTGAAATATTCTCATCAATGTAACTAATAAAGGGAAGGTTATTTGCATTATATATAACGTTGTTTAGACAAATGCTTTTCACAACTTAAATCCTTTCAACTTTGAAGCTAAAAATCACATGAATGGTGTAATCTGCTATCCATTTTATATTTTTTCACTTGTTAATGTAAGTTAATATAACCATTTTAGCAAAGGCTTCACATTCTTCTTCCAATACTCAGACTGGTCTCATAATTTTCTTTCAGCCTTATCTTCCACTCCTATTAACTGTTGTTCCACGTAGTCTGCTTGGCCCTTGTATACCTTGACATAAATCTCACCAACCTGCAGCTTGAGCATCCTTACTGGTGACTTTTTGATCACACAAAAATGCAGTACCCTCAAATTTGATATCCAGTGACCTCACATAGCCAGACAAAGAGCCTATCAGATGCCATAGATATGATAAATATCTTCCAGTACATTCATTGCTTTGTTGGCAGCACACTCTTTCATCAAAGTTTTTATGTCTTGCTGTAACACCAACAATATCATCCTCGAAGTTTGCATTTTGTTCATCAGTATCCATATCTGCCATTTCTGTTCAGTAAATAATACCATCACATACTAGTAGCTCACATTTCTTCTAATAAAACAAAACAAAACCAGTTACTTCATTTAGCTATATAAATATTTACCTAAACTATATGCAGCTCTGAAGGAGGTGGCCATGGTGGTGCAGTGGTTAGCATTGTCGCCTCACAGCAAGAAGTTCTCCGGTTCGATCCTCGGCTGGGGTGCCTTCTGTGCGGAGTCTACATGTCCTACCTGTGGCCGTGTGGGTTTCCTCTGGGTGCTCCGGTTTCCTCCCACATCCCAAAGATATGCTGCAGGTGTACTGGACACTCTAGATTGGCCTTAGGTGTGAGTGTGTGCGTGTGCCTTCTGTGGAAGGTTGGGCGCCGGGCTGGCAACTCGACACTGTAAAACTCCACTGCCAATCATGAGCAGACAGGTGATCTGCTATGGCGACCCCTAACCGGGAAAAGCCGAAAGAAGAAGAAGAAAAATATGCAGTTATGAAGGAGACAACCAACTCCACAAAACACTATAAAGCTTCCCTGATGACCATTTATTGTAAGGTCAAACTAACCATTCTGTCATCTCAGTGTATAATTTCTTATTTGAGGAATAGAATTTGGCATAGCATAAGCTTATTAAGTTAAACTTGATAGGTGTCTTTTTCTCCATTTCCACCCACCTATGAATAACCCCTCTCTTTCTTAAACTTGATAGGTGTCTTTTTCTCCATTTCCACCCACCTGTGAATAACCCCTCTCTTTCTTAGAAGCAAATTTCATGACTGATGTTTTCCCATCCACCTTTCTAGCCTGCTGACTTGAAGACTGTCTCTGGGATGGACTTCTTTTTAGGCGTTATTACATTTGCTAGGTCAGCTTCTGAGATTCAAGATTGGATTTATCTGGAACTCTATGTGATATTTCAAAAGGAATGAGTGCTTTCCAGGACTAACACTTGTTTCCTTTCCAAGGCAGTGTTTTAGTTTTCACCTGACTAGCATATTCATTACCTTGCATTCTTTCTGGGCCAGACTCTAGCAGGAATGTGTTCTTCATATTCTGGATGTTTACCACAAGTTACTGTATAACCTCCGTAGGTTGCATGAGCTTAGGAAGATGAACTGTTTTTATTTGCTCCATGTAAGGAGAGTAATGCGGTTGCCAATCATTCCATATAAAATGGATTGACAGTTGTATTACTTTTTGCCATAAGGCTTTTTACTGTCAGTTAGCAAACGCTGTTGAAAGTGACTATAACACAAAAGTGACTGTCCTTAATTCTTGGCTTAGGTATGTATCCATGGTGGACACTGTGCTTCAGCCACCTGGTGCAGGCCTTCACTAAATATCTTAGTCTGGCATTTTAGCCTGTAACTCCATTAGTAAAACTTACTTTGTACTTCTGCAATTCAGGATTTTGTCTTCTGACTTCTTTCATGTTTCCTTTCTGGTTCCTATCTCCCTTGCCCTTTTGGTATTTCTGGCTAATGTTTTGACAGCCTTGAGCCTCATGGCATTACTCACAATATCAAGTGATGCTCATCATACTGATCACTGCTGCTGTAGCCTTAGCTATATGGGCTATATCCTGCATAGGATATAACAGCTGACCTGCTTCCAAAGCTTCAGGGCATCTTCCATGCACAAAAAACATTAGGCAGCTTGAGCTGAGCTGACTAAAAACAGAAGTTTGGACACCAGGCCCTTCAAAGCTTTTCTGCTACCAAAGAATATGCTCCTCTGAGGCTTTGAAGGATTTACAGTTAGTTTGTGTTGTTCCTTCACTTGGCAGATAAGTTCCCTTTGGGGAAAAAAACTTCCATTTAAAAAAACTGTTGAATAACACTTCCCTGTTAAAGAAAGTTATTTTAAAGCTAGAAGTCTGTGTTTTAATGGGCTGTCATGAGACTGTATTGTACTTTTAAATGTGAGTGATTTTTTTCCTGTCAGTTTAAAAGTGCTTCTTACTCTATTTTTATGTGAACAAATTGGCTTTTAAAGACTTTTAAATTTTACCAGCTTTTGCTTCTTGTTTTCCATGGGAAAGAAGCACCATATTCGGCTTGACCATGGAACAAACTGTCTGTCCTTTGGTCAGTCCTTCTTCCAGCCACAAAATAAAAAAGCTAAGCAAAGAGCCATTGCCACCATGGCAGGCTAGCAATTTGCCTCATCCACAGGTCAGTGACTCTGCTGTGGCCATTAGTGGTACCTCAGACCACTAATCCTTTACCCCAGATCTCTCTGGTGTAGCACCTACAACCACTATGGACCAGAGGGTGGTTGTTGGGGTCCCCTCAGTGGAAAAGGGGAGCCACTGTTGTCGGCCGTGGGAGAGGAATAAGGAAGAGCTTATTTTGTCAGAATATTGTGCTCATCCCTGGAGAAAGCTGCTAGTGTCTAGTGTCAATGACAGCACGATTGGCCCCATTTTCCTGTCAAAAAGAAACAGAAAACTAAATGTGCAGTTACTCCTCCTCGAATTTCATTAGACAGGAGTAGTTTACTGGGTTTTGCTCAGGGTTTTATTTAGGCTATTGATTCTTCTTATAAAGTAGTTTCTGGGAAAAAAAGAGGGATACCGCTTTTCCTGAAGAGATTTAAGACTCTGAATCTGGACTGTCAAAAAGAAACAGAAAACTAAAATATGTAGCTACTCATCCGGAGATTTCTTTAGACAGGAGTAGTTTAATGGGTTTGGATCAAGGTTTTATTCAGGCTATTTATTCTTCTTATAAAGTAGTTACTAGTAAAAAAGAGGAATGCCTGTTTTTAGTAAGAGATTAAAGATTCTGAATCTGGACAGGAAGCTAAAGAGACAGATAGTGTTTTTTTTTCCTCTCAGATTACTGATTTAGAGTCAGAGGAAGGCTCATATTTTGATTTTCCCTGTGTGTGTTTCTGTTTCCAGAATGTGCCACTGTTTTCAGTCAGAAAACACTGAGGTTTCTCAGTCCCTCAGAAAATACTGTCACACACAGCCAGCCTAGCTATCAGAAAATGTGTGAATATTGATATGATTTATACAGAAGTGTGTGTAAAGTACTGAGCTAAAATGTAACCACATCATGCCCTATTAGAATAGAACAGGAATGTACCCGCACTACTATGACTGTTTAGATGTACATGTTTAATGGAAACTGGAACACAGGAGGTTAACTGGAAAATCTCAGAGAAAATAGTTGAAATTAATTTTTTTTTATAATTGCTGGGCCATAAACAAAAGATTTATCTCTCAGTTTCAGTGCAGTAGCAGACACAATGTCTAGAGCTGGAAGTTTTTTGCATTGTCTTGAAAGAGAAGTAATTACTAAATTTGAGATGTAGAAGTGTTTTACTGTTTTATGACTTCCAGGATCTGCAAACATCTAAGAGATATGTATTTTTCACAGAGAGATGCTAAATTCTGTTAGTTTCTAACAATGGGGGGGTAGCTTGGAAACCGAAAGTCAGGTGTCAAAAAGTGATGTCATCCAAGCTATCTCACCTGTAATATTTGATATTAATTTAAGAACTCTCTCAGAAGAGGCTGTGCATTTTGTATTTTGTCAGGCCACTCCTAAATAGCCTTGCTCTTGGTCAAACTAACATTTGGATTAATATCAACATTACACAGTAAGATTGGATACCTTTTGTTAAGGGCCTTAAAGTAGCTGATAAGAGTTGGCTGGTGGCAGTCAGAACTACCTTATAGACTGGGCAGAAGGGGGCATAACTAGTAAACCTGTGCCAGCTTTCCCCAGGTGTATGTGTGTGTGTGTTTGTATATAAATCAGATCTCAAAGTGTGTGTGTGTCAGCTACTTGGGTAGAGACATGAAGCACTGGTTGGACAGAGAGAACAATGGGGGTTTAACTTCGCCACTCAGCTGAGATCTCAACTGTATAACTGTGCCAGTGGCGAGTCTTACTGGGGATCTGGAGAAAGAAGGGGAAACCTGCCCCAGACTAACTGAGATCTCTGTGTGCTCTTAAGGGAAATTGCACTTTAATGTGTGTGTGTACTTATCATCCTACCAGTGTGTATGTTCCCCATTGTTGCCAGAAGTGAGGATTGAGGCTCCTTGATTACTGGGCCAGTTCTGGGGCGTCACACAATGAGCTGTTGCAGAAGGAATTTCCAGCACCTTCACCCATTCCTCCATTTCTATCAGCTTTGGAAGAAATATGCGTTACTGCCTGCCTGATAGCTAGCTGCCTCTGTAATGGCAAATAGGATGTATAAAGTTCCCCAGTCTTTTTAGTTTTTGTACAATATCCAAACCTGACCCAGCAGCTATAGCTTTAGTTAATTCTACTGCTGCTAAGCATATACTTAAATACAATCCTACTCTTCCTGATAAGGATATATATGGGAAAAAAAGTGTTTGCTTCTGCAACTTTGATTTTCATAGTTTTGAATTGTCATGCACATATGGTAAAGTTTGTTCTGACTAATTTTGAAAGTATGAGGACTGTTTTGTCTGCAGTTTCATCTTGTGAGGAAAAATCTTCTTTAATTATTTTAGTTACTTCTACTGTAAAAATCACTAGTCATTGTTTACAGTGTGTGTATATGATTCAGTTGATACCTCTTCCAGGGCTATGGCCACTGGTACTATTTTCAGGAGGTCTACCTGGCTGTGTTCTCAGAACTTCCCAGATGATGTAAAAAATGAGATTTAAAATTCTCCTTTGGACAGAGATTTACTTTTTGGCACCTCTGCTATAGTGGTGATCAAAAAGTGTGATGAAAGGGGTAAACTGATGCAAGGAATCTGTAAGATTTTTCAGCCCTCTTTTTATAAATTTTCTAAGGCATTCTCTAACCCCTCATCCAGTTTTGACAAAAAATAAACTCTCTCAACAAAATGCAGGTAAATAAACGGTTAAGAAGAAATGGCAAGGGGGTCCAGAAAGAGTTCTGGAACATCCCAAAATGTAGGACGGTCCAACAACTCAGAATGGCTATTTAAGGGATTTTACTCCCCCCAACACCCGCATCATCATTTCCTTTGCAGGAGGTCTGCATGTCCACTTTTCTCTTCGGCAACAGATAGTTTCAAACAAATGGGTTCTGAAGGTCATTCATCAAGGTTACAGATGCAATGGGAGGAAATTCCTCCTTTCCAGGGGGTATTCCCTCATTCACCAGACCAGACACTTATTTTCACCTGTTCTTTATTAGATGCTGTCCCAGGTGTTATAAACAAGTCTCTCTTTCCCAGGTAGGGAAAGGTTTTTATACAAGGACGTTTTTAATGCCAAAGGAAAAAAAAGAAAATGCTTGGAGACCAGTTCTGGAACTTTCTTTCCTAGATCTGTTTGTGATAGTGCCAGAATTCAAAATGATGTCACTTTACAACCTGTTACCTCGTCTTCCTCATTAAAGTTTCCTGGTAACATTAGAATTAAAAGATACTTATCATCACATCTCAATTAATCCAGACTAGGTGTTTCTAAGGTTTTTGTGTTTAGATCGCATTATCAGTTCTCAGACTTCCGTCTGAACTATCGGCTGCACCAAGAGAGTTCATAAAGTGTCTAGCTCCAGTTATACCTCATTGCAGGCTACAGGGTATGCACATTTTTCCATATTTAGATGACTTGTTTATTTTTGCAGAGTATTTTTCAAAGTGTCAGTAATCTCTCACTTGGATCAGAGCTCTTACATAAACTTCAGTTGCAACAGAACATTCAAAAGTCTTTTTTGACTCCTTCACGAGGGATTCTGTTTCTTGGGTGTCAGCTAGACACCTCAGTTCAAAGAATTTTTCTTCCACAGGAAAAAAATAAGATCTATATCTAGATCTGTTTCACTCAGACTTTGGTCAATGTGAGGGAATACCTCAAGATTTTGGGTCTCATGGCATCCATGATTCTCATCATACACTGGCAAGACTTCACATAGAAAGATACAATGGTGTCTGAAGTCTCTTTTCTCCCAACACCAATATACTTTTCAAATACGAAGGCTGGGGTTTGTCAGAAGAGAAATCACTTGCTAGAGACCGCAAGCATTCTTAAATCCAAATATTTCCTTCTTCTTCCCTATTCCAATGCAGTCAGTCACCAAAAAAGTCTCAGACTTGCTTGGAGAGCAGTTTCAGGAGGGATAAAAGTGCAAGGTGTGTGGGACATCAAGAACGGATGCAAGCACATAAATATAAAAGAGATGCTTGCCCTGATCAAGGCACTCAACTCTGTGAACCATCTTTGACCCAAAGACCTCATCAAGTTGTTACAAACAATACCACAATTATGTAGTACAGCCACAAGCAAGAAGGAACTAGTTTGTACCCCCCTTTGCGGACTAGCCATGATATCTTGGGATACAGCTTCACAGCACAATCTTACTCTACAGGCATCCTGCATTCCATCAGAGCAAAACTGTGTTGCAGAGAAGCTGAGCAGGACAAGGGCAGCCCCTTATGAATGGAAGCTAGATCAGGTGGTCGTCCAAGATTTGATCCATCCGTGGAAAGTTCCTCAAGTAGACCTATTTGCCTCCTCTCTGAACAATCAACTGGCAAGATTCTGCTCCAGAACTCCATGTAAGATGGCCTGGAAGACAGCTGCTTTTTCTGTTCCTTGAACAGGAATGTTCCTGTCTGCTTTTCCATCCTTTCACTGATATCCAGGCAACTTCTGAAGATTCAGAATGAATCCTCCAAGATCATTCTGGTGACTCCATTCTGGCCCAGGCAAGCCTGATCTTCCCTTCTTTTGGAAATGGCCAGGTGCAATTACACCAAGCTTCCTCATAAACTGGGTCTTCTCACAGAGGAAAAGGGGTTTTTGGTGCACCACAACCCCAATCAATTCAATTGACAGTTTGGATGATAGAGAATTATTTCCCCTCAGGCACATGTTTATGGAGGACGTGTAGCAGGTACTAATGGAAGCAAGAAAGTATGTTACTAGAGAATCATATATTAGTAAATGGAAACGGTTTTTAAGTTGGTGCCAACAACATAACCAGCACCCATTCAGGACTAGTTGTTCTCTGGTTTTACAATATTTGCACGAGCTACTATCTTATGGTCTTTCTTACTTCTCCATCAAGGTTAATTTATTGGCCACTTCAACATGTCTGACCATGAATCCTCCTCTTTCAAAACACTGAAAGGGATTGTGCTTAAGAGGCCTTGAAGAAAACTGGTTGCCCCTCCATAGGATCTTAATTTTTTGTTAACCTGTCTAATTTGAGTTTCTTAACATGGAAAACAGTTTTACCCTTTTACCCATTGCTCTGACCTCTGCAAGAAGGGTGCCTGAGTTGCAAGCTCTTACAGTGAATCAGCCCTATCACAGAAACAGGGTTTCCTTTGAGAACAAATCTTTCTCTTATGCCTAAAGTTGTATCTGAGTTTACCTTAAGTCAAACTATCCATCTCCCCATTTTCTTTCATGAACCTAAAAATGAGAAGAAAGGATACTCTATACCTTGGATCTGCACAGACAGCTCTGGTATTACCTTGACAGAAATATATATGTCAGATCTTCAGCTCAATTGCTCATGTCTTGTGAAGGGAAGAAGGCACAACCTGTGTCAAAACAGACTATTTCCAATGGTTGTCTAAGGATATTTACTGTTTGTTATACTCACCACAGCAAAACTACTCCAGGCAGGATAAAAGCCCACTCTACCAGAGCCTTGGTTTCATCTATGGCTTTATGGAAATGGTTTATTTATTTATTGACATTTGTTTACCAGGATAGTCTGACTGGGTAGAAGCACATTTTCAGCGGAAGCCCAGAGAGAAAAGCTCCACATTATTACAAAACATTGTAAGAATAATAATTTTACAGTCTTCAAAAATAAAACAAAACATCTGCAGTTTAAATAATTGCAACAAATTAGACATAATATAAAAATATTGGTTAAGAATCAATACAAGTTATATGACAATCATTTAATATTTAGAGTAATTTTAGACAGTTTGTAGAGAAATTAAAGGTAAGTTAGTCTAATACAAATAGGAATTGCAATATGAAGTGATGGAAAAACAGGCTTATGGTATATTTAGAGAGAAAGCCAGGGAAAAGAATTTGAGATAAGTAAGGAAGTAAGTGAAGAAGGGAGAGTAAGAAAGTATAAGGAA
This sequence comes from Protopterus annectens, assembly GCF_019279795.1. Lineage (NCBI taxonomy): Eukaryota > Metazoa > Chordata > Ceratodontiformes > Protopteridae > Protopterus > Protopterus annectens. Next base: position 1,184,474,577 of record NC_056743.1, on the reverse strand, counting down.
TGAAAAGGTACTTGCTCACATTTAGAGATATAGTTTTTCCTGGTTTTGAGCAAGAACAAAGACAGATTTTAGCTAGGAAGTCCTTCAGAGTGGTTTTATAAGATGGGAGGGGAGGGTATAGACCTGATGGATACAGGTAAGGAGTTCCAGGCCTTAGCAACCTTGTATGAGTACAAAAAATGAACAGCAGATTTGATAGGTTTGTAGACAGACATAAGTTGTTTATCAGTGGATTGCAATGACCGACTGGGAGCACAGATGTGTAGATGTTTTTTAGTGCTCGACAGACAGAGGGATGCTGGATAATTTTATAGGTGCTAAGAGGCTGTGTATATGTCGGCTGATGAGGCAATTCCAACCACTTTAGGCTTTTCAGTGCTATACGTGGTAGGTTCTGAAAGGGGTATTTGTTGCAAATCTAGCAACTTTGTTATTAGAGTTGTTCAAGTTTTAATTCTTGTGAAGCCTGGAGGTTAGTAAGGATGGGAGTGCCATAAACAAAGTGGGGAGGGGGTAAGTACCAGCAAGTGCAGTGCAGTTTGGTTGTGTCACTGAGAACGGTTTTGGCTCTGTAAGGCATCCCTATTTTTTGATAAGTTTTTCTTATGCAATTTTGTATATGTAGGTCAAATGTAAGATCACCATCCACTATCACCCCTAATAATTTGCTATGAGAAGCAACTTCTATGGTTGTACTATCAAAAGACGACTTTAAATTTTTGTTTTCTTTTCATAACAGATGAATTTGGGGAAAAAAAGTCTTTTTTGGGCTGAACATGAATTGTGAGTTATGAAGCCATGTTTCAGTGGCTGTTAAGGCTTCCTGAGTAATTTTTTGGAGGTGTACCATGTTGTCAGATGTGCAAATGAGAGTGGAATCATCTGCATACTGTATTAGGTTGGCTTGTTCTCTGGATGTACAGAGGGTGTTGGTGACAATTTTAAAGAGGAGTGGACTAAGGAGAGAGGCTTATGGTACACCAGAGGTGACTGGGAGGTAAGGAGGGAGTGTGGAGTGCCATTTTACTGCTTGATACCTATTGGACAGTTAACTTTTGAACCACAGAAGGGTGGGCTGAGAGGGACCTAGTGAGAACATTTGAAGTAGACATTTGCTGTGACAAACTGTGTCCAAAGCTTTAGGCAAGTCTAGAAATAAGGAAGAGACTTGCCGTTATATCTAGCTTTATTGACAGTATAGCTTAGAAGAGCAGTGCTAGTACTATGGGAAGGAAGAAAGCCATGTTGTGTAAAAAGGTTGGATTCTAGAAAATATTCTACAAGTTGCAACTTGGTCCTCTGTACACGCTTTTAAAAGCACAATAAGCTTAAACCCTTCTCTAGGTCTAGATTAGGCTTTGCTAGGACCATTCACCAAGGGCTCCTGGACTCTTCACCTTCACCTCCCAAACTCTGTAAGCTAGGGTAATCTACCCATAAACCTAAGCCTACTGCAGCAGTTATGAATATAATGAACATAGTACAGTTGTGTACTTAAGCTTACCGTAACAGCTGATGTTCAAATGACCACTGTTGCAGTAGTTGTTCCCTCCTTCCTTCCCCATTGTTTTTGGTGTGTTGTTTATGCCAGGGTGTGGACATTTATTTTTTGATATTCCTAGCACTGTACTTTCAGTGCCTAGCTTTCCTCTCTTTCTTGGCATCAAACTCTGAAGGGTTGTTGCCCAAAACCTGTCTTTTTAGTTTACTCAACTTGAACTGACTGATGGTTTGGATGTGTGAAATCTTCCCTGAAGCTTTGGAAGCTGGCCACCTGCTATAATCTATGTAAGGCTACTGCAGCAGTGATCATTTGAACATCTACTGTTATGGTAAGGTTACTTACACAACTGTACTATCTGCGGTGGTGGTGCTGCGGTAGCATTGTCGCTTCACAGTAAGAAGCTGTCCGGTTCGACTCTCAGCTAGAGCGTCTTCTGCGTGGAGACATACATGAATGGGCGTACCTTCGTTGAAGGTTGGTTGTGCGTCAGGGCTGGCAACTCGGCACGTAAAATCAACTGCCAATCATTAGCGGACTGGAGTTCCGCTGTGGCGACCCCTAACCGGGAAAAGCTAAAAGACACAACAACTTACACAACTGTACTATCTGTAAGATGATTCTGTACAGTGTACAAGTTTTTACCTGCCCTGTGTTCCCATGTAGCTGGATGGTGATCTCAGCTACATGAGACAGATATTCCAAATGTGAATATTACAAACCTGTAATTGTATTTTTATCCTTGTTATTTTGGTTACTTGTATAGCTAATTCTTCCATGTTCAGATGTTCGGGGGTGGGGTTAAGAAACAGAGGACTAGAAGTTGAGTGAATCCGTTATGCCAGCAGGAGAATACCATAGCGTGCATACAAAGGAGATGATCTTTCCAAAAGCAAAGAAACCCAAAAAAGTGACAGGAACTAGAAGCTGGCAGGGTCCATTGGAAGAGAAACCAATACTAAAATTTATTGCAGAAAACCCACTCAAAAATTAGATTATATGGTGAGAATTAAAATCTGTTCTATTTGCAGTATGAAATTTTCATTTAAAAATAAACTCACTAAATTTGTGGAATTCAAACAAAAGTGTATCCACAGTTGCTTAGGCCAAGATGGCATCCCTAAAAACTAGTGAGGATATGTGCTGGAGTTATACCTTAGGGAAAAGGTGGGACACCACTGATTCACAAATACCATTTAGCAGAATGTACACAGAATTCAGTAAAATAAAAAAAAATAAAAAAATCAGATCTGGTGATTAAGCAGTAATATAACTGTAAGGATTTCTTCTTTTCCTGGTAAGGCTTGCAAGCACGTATTTATTTTTTTCTCTCCTTACGTGCCTTTTTCTTATTCTGTCTCTCTCTGTACCCCCCCCCTGCAAACCTTTCCAAATTAGGACTCAGGTCACTTCCCTTCTTTTCACTATATTCAGTGTTTGGTGGTACAGGGCATTCATCTCAAGATTTTATTTGTGGATATTATGTGGTATGCAGAGTAATCATGGGAGCATTATGCTTTTTCACTTCTACTCCTTTATGTATGCTGCAGTGCCATTTGTTTAAACAACTGTGTATTCATTTAAAGACAGTTAAAAATTGGTCTGCAATGATCATGTAGACATAAGAGATAATTTAGCAATGTGTGATCAGTGTTACAAAGCTGTGGTAATCTAAAATAGGTGGTATACCTTAGATGTTTCTTGGGGATCACAAAAAAAATGGTGGCACCCTGTGTGACTATGGCTGTGTCAGCTCATTCTCGTGTAGGGTTGCCACCTCACATAAGGCTAATTCCTGGAGATGCTATTTTAATGTTAAACACAAACCGTATTGTTTGGCCTAAGTGCTGTCCGACTTGGAGACTATCAATCTTTGATATGTTAATATTCATAATGATTGTACAGTGAATTATGTACAGGAAAAGTTCAAAACAGTAACACAACTGTAAACTAATTACTCAAATGTTCATTCTGTGTGTTTTGGTAGAGTCATGAAAACTACTTGCGCTTAAAAGTATAGTTCTGATCAGATCTTGCAGTCACCAACAATTTGGGTGTCTTCATCAAGAATTCATGAACTGAGAACAACTGCACCTCAAATTTTCGCACACCTGCAGCTTAGCTCACAAAACACCAAGTCCCAGAAGATTTCTTTCTTTGGTCCACAAAGAATTCATCACACTGAAAGTTCGTTCACATGAATTCCACACAGGTATAGAAAATGCGAAGGATACAACTTTAAAGAGTTCTTCACCACACTTCCTATGAGCCAGTTTTGTGAAAAAAATCCTTCCATTGATTGACCACTTGTTCATTTGTTTTCCACCAGCTCTGTTTGAATGTCACACAGAATACAGTAGTCGTCATAGTACTTGTCTTTGTTAATGTCAGTGTGCAACTTGTCTGCCATTTCCTCGAATAAGCTCCACATCACTGGTTCTTTCAAGGTTAAAGCTCTCATTGCTTGAAATTCTGAATCCTGGTAATTATACCACTTGTCTAGGTAGTTTAAACACTTGTAGAATTGATCAGCATCAACTTTGAAGTGCCTTTTCTTAGCCTGTGGAATTATTTTAAGCATGTCTGCGGCAGCCTTTCCATGAAATTTGTCTTGCTTGGGATCTGCATTTTTCTGTCTTACTCCAGCCATAATATTAAATAGTTCGGAACTAGTAATTTGAGCCAACTCTAACATTAGCACACTACTTTGAAAGACCTGCATAACATCCTATAAGAAAAAGCAGTATAGTCTAGGTATGGACTCTCTTTCTTCATCTCTAAAGGCATCCCAAATTACTTTGTGGCATTCTTCTTCTTCCCATGAAACAAAGTAAGACTGCAAAGCAGGCCAGGTGCTGGAAGTAATGATAACCATCTTGTTGGTACATGGTGAACAATGTCTTGATACGCAAGTTTGACAAACTTGAAAAATGACTGGAGCTGTGCAGTTCGTTTGGCATATCTGGAAAATTCAGCATAAACTTTGAGAATAAGAATTTCAACGTCCACTGACAAAGTTTTGCATGCCTGTTTAACACAATTATGCAGAATATGGCACCTGCAATTCGCCGAAATGAGTTCAGAATTTTTTTTTTTCAGTTTCTCATACACAGAAATCTTGCCAAAATTCACTGCAGCATTATTCCCAGAAAATGCAGACACTCGGCTTATGTCCAATCCATTTTTCTCTATCACTTCAAGTAATCTACCCATTACCATTTGACAAACTTGAAAAATGACTGGAGCTGTGCAGTTCGTTTGGCATATCTGGAAAATTCAGCATAAACTTTGAGAATAAGAATTTCAACATCCATTGACAAAGTTTTGCATGCCTGTTTAACACAATTATGCAGAATATGGCACCTGCAATTCGCCGAAATGAGTTCAGAATTTTTTTTTTTCAGTTTCTCATACACAGAAATCTTGCCAAAATTCACTGCAGCATTATTCCCAGAAAATGCAGACACTCGGCTTATGTCCAATCCATTTTTCTCTATCACTTCAAGTAATCTACCCATTATCACCTCACTGATTTCATCTGAATCTTCATAAAGGTCTAGCAAACCATGTTTTATTCCTTCTTGTTTTGAAAAAATGCTGCACTTAAACTGGAAAAAGTTTAACGCTTCCTTTGTTTGAAGAGTCAGTTGCTATTGAAAAGTACTTTGATTCTTGTAAGTCAGAGATCAACTGTTCTTGTGAAGCAAGAACATTTTTAATTACATTAGTTGCTTTCGTTCTGCTGCAAACAATCTTTTTCGCAATACTAGATTCTGGAAAATAGTTCCCATTATCTTGTTACCGCAATCTTGACTTGCATAGCTGTGATGATTTTTAACACTGTGGTAAGTTAGAGTTACTTCAGCAGCTGTTATGAGATCATCCTGTTTGGTATTTGGTTTTCTGAAGAAGCTCGTAATGACTGTATTTTGCTTAATCTGCTTCATATTTTTATTATGTTTCTCCGATGCTGCATGCACTACTACTGATTTGCGTCCCTCGTACTTTACTGTAAATGTGTGATGGCAAATTTGCATTCTGCTTCAGACTCTATTTTCTTACTTAACCAGTCCTTAAAATCATCTTCTTTTAACCATTCATCATTGAATGAACAGTGATACTTCTTTTTTGCCTTTATGCCACTTTCAGATTCAGAATCCGAATGCTTTGCTTCAGCCATTCCGACTTGCGTGGTTTTATTGATCATGCGCAGTGCAGTCAAGGCAACAAATTAAATAGAGTAGACTCTAAGTTATCCAGCACCTATGGTACAGTACAGACTCTGCTCCAGGGCAGCAGGAAGCTATAGGATTGATCTTAAGATGTCATACATGGATGATATTCCAGCCACACCCAAAAACATGCAGACATAGAACTGTTACATTTTTTTATGGATAAGAAATTTCTTGTTTGGAAAACCAACCCAAGAAAGTGAAATACATAATAAAACTAAGGAAATTGTTAAGCAGCTTTTTTATTCCCCTATTCTTGGTAGATACCGGATAAGTGTAGTTTCCGGTTACTAGAGAGTTAACTCTAAGAACAAAAAATCTGGACAAAGCAGTAAATAATGGGCAATATTTAAAAACTGTCCCTATTTTGGGGACTTTGTCCTACTTTTATTTATGGCTTAGTCCTGATTTCTTGCTCTAAGAGGTTTAGCGGTATGGAGAGAGAGAGTGTGCGTGTGTGTGTGTGTGTGTGTGTGTGTGTGTGTGTGTGTGTGTGTGTGTGTGTGTGTGTGTGTGTGTGTGTGCGTGTATGAGAGAGAGAGAGAGAGAGGGAGAGTGAGTGCGAAATGTGACCTTGAGCAGCATCTTACCCTCACCTAGAATGATGCCACAGTACAAAGACAAAATGATCGATTTTAACAATTGGCTAAAATTTTGGTGTCATTCAAAGGGGATCCAGTGTCTATCAGCCTGGGATGACATGCTCGACAAGCCACGTTGCTTTGCTAGGGACGGCTTGCACCTGTCACCACTGGGCTTTCGGATACTGGCAAAGGCTCTGGCCACCCCCATAGTGCCTTTTTTAGGCAAGGCTCAAAAGTCAAACCCACCTCCATAGACAGCACAAGGTACAAGAAACTAAGGGTAATGCTGCTAAAAAGTCTTAACCTCAAGATGCATGCACGAAGCCTCTCCTCAGTATGGAGAACATCAATATCTGTGCAGTGACAGAAACCTGGTTCAAGGCTCCAGAGAGCACCCCAGCACTACCAGGTTATACCTCATATCATGCTTTTTGGCCCCAAAACCCAGACCAAACCACAAAAGGAGGGGGAGTTTCTATATTTATCAAGGATATCCACACCTCCAGGTTAGTGGCATTGCATGAAGTATTGGAGACCATTCATGTGCAACTAACAGTGGGCAAAACTGCTTTTCAGTTTATAGCATCCGACAGACCACCCTCTCAAAGTCAGGAATCCCACTCAGCTTTCCTGAAAACATTGGAGAACATGAAGATCTCTCCGAACACCATTATATTGGGTGACTTCAACTACCCAAACATAGACTGGGAGCACTACTCAAGCCCCAGCACCTTAGCCCAAAGGTTCCTGGAAATTATAAATTCAAATGCTATGGAACAACTAGTCACCACTCCCACAAGAGGGATAACATACTAGACCTGATCATTACCAACATGGGGACTCTATGCTCCATACCAGAAGTATATCCTTCATTGGTAAGATCAGACCATAAATTAATTTCACTGGATATCCACATCCCGACCCCACCCCCAGCCCAGAAAACCACAGTGAAAAACTTCTCAAAGCGAACTTCTCACTTCTCAAAACCAAGTGAAATCTTTCAAGGCCCCAGGGCCAGTGGAAACTACGGCCCAAACTGCAGAATCCTATATAAACGCATTCTACGGACATCTCCAGGAATGCATGGATCAAGCTATCCCAAACAAAACCAAGACCCAATCATCCAAAGGCAGGCGTCCAGTCTGGTGGACCCCAGCCATAAATAGACTGTACAACAGAAGGAGGAAGATACTACATGCTAGAGTAAAATCCCTAATAGGGAAGGCATCTCTGATCAGTACTAGCAAAAAATTACGATTCCTCATAAAATCCTCCAAGGCCAGCTTTGAGAGAAAAATTGCACAGGTCACTGAAGACAATCATAAGGCTTTTTTCAGTTATGTTAGGAACCTGGGATGCAACTCCCAGACTTGTTCTGAGTTGATTCTAAATGACAAAAAATACACTGAACCCACAGACATCACCAATATCCTGGCAGACAGGTTCAGTGCAAACTTCTCCACCCCCTCCCTCCCAAAAGAGCAAGTGTCTATCCCGGCAGGGGCTGCCTCCCAAACATCTCTGATGCTCAGGTGAAGGCTGCCCTCTCCAAAGCAAAAAACACTGCTTCCATGGGACCAGATGGCGTCCCCGGTTGCGTCCTACATGAACTCCAAGAAGAACTAATCCCTCAAATAAAACAGCTGTACAATCTCAGCCTCACTACAGGATATGTGCCCACAGAATGGCGTACAGCAACAGTGGTCCCACTCCACAAAGGTGGAGCCTCCACGGACCCTGGAAACTATCGCCCCATAAGCCTGACTAGCTTAGTCTGCAAGGCTATGGAGAGGATCATCATGGAGCTCATAAACAAAGACATCGGGGACCTACAGACACTAGATCCTACTCAATTCGGCTTTGTCAAGGGCAGATCCTGCCTTTTGAACCTGGTTGACTTCTTTGAAACAGTCACCAAAGCCATAGATGAAGGGAAGATAGTCCACACAGCCTATCTAGACCTAGCAAAGGCATTTGACACAATACCCCATGCGGGCATCATAGATAAGCTATCCAGCTTAAATATAAACCCCTATGTCACAAGATGGGTCGCAAACTGGTTCAAAGACAGAACCCACAGAGTGAGAGTTACTGGAGCCATGTCAGACTCGAAACCAGTCACAAGTGGTGTCCCACAAGGTTCTGTCCTGGGACCGCTCTTGTTCGGTATATACTTTTCTGAGGTACAGGCCAACGTGGGAGGACTATGGCTCACCAAGTTCGCAGATGACTGCAAACTGGGTGCCATAATCGACTCTCCCGCTGACACAAACATCCTTCAAAAAGGTCTCACAGAGACGGATAACTGGTGCCAGAGCCTTGGTCTAAAGCTAAATGCCAAAAAGTGTATAGTCATACCCTTTGGCAAAAACAATGTGCCCACAAACTACCACATAGGCGGTAAACCATTAAGTACAGAGAAAGTAATTAAGGATCTGGGGACCCAAGTTGATAGCAATCTCTCCTTTGACAACCACATTGCCAAAGTGGTTAGAAAGACCTTCTACATGGCCCACCTCATCATGAAAGGATTCACATCTAGATCAAGAGAGGTAATCGTGCCTTTATTCATCCCTCATCAGGCCCATCATAGAATACAATGCCTCTTTTGGGATGTACCTTACCCGACACCTGCAGCAATTAGAAAGACCCCAAAAGTACCTCATCAAGAGGATCAAGGGACTCAAACAGATGCCATATGCTGCTCGGTTAAAAAAACTCCAGCTCTACTCAGTTGCATACCGCCTACTTTGAGGCGATCTATGCCTGACATATAAAGCTATGTCCAATCCAGAATTAATGGACATGCTCCACCTCAGTAAATCTAAATCCCTTAGAGCCACACGCTCGAGGGACTTGAACCTCAGCACAGAAATAAATAGGACTTGCTGGAGGGACAGATTCATAACCCAGAGGCTCCCTTCGCTCTGGAATAGAATTCCAATTCATGTTAGGCAGAGCACCTCATTGAATCTCTTCAAAAAGAATCTTGATGAGTGGATGGGGGATCGTAGGTTTGTTCCGGGGATTACTTCCATGTCACTATTAGACAGAGGCCCAGTAAACTAAACCGTAAAAAGGGCACAGTATACTCAAATCAAGGGGTGGCGTAAGCCAAACAAAATCAGGCTAGGCTTATAATTTCCCCAGGGCAGATAGCCTAGTATGAACCTATGAAACTATAATGCGTAAGTCAAGTGGTATACCGCTCAACCTCTTAGAGCAAGAAAGCTAGACAAAGGCATAAATAAAAGTGGTCAGACCAAACCAAATCCCACGCGTGAAAGACTTAGTGCACGGTTCAAACCAAAGTCACAATTGAACCAAAAAAACGAACCAGCACAAAGGGGAAAAAATACTTAAATATTTTTTATTCGTGACAAAGTCCAATCCATATAATCCATATAATTGCAAACCGGTTTCGGCTGTGTTTAGCCTTCTTCAGTGCAAACAGAAAAAATAGAATGTTAGCAGCACATCCTGGTAATCGCTTATATACCAAGTCATTTAAAGGTGTATATACACCAAAAATAACTTTATACACTTGTTGGGAATTCATTAGTTAGACTATAAACTTGTCTTGATCTAAAAAGAATACAATCAATCTTAACAAATATACAGATGCATGAAATAAGAAGCTGACAAAAACCTACTCCATTTCATTCAAGCCAGGTTTGAAAAGAGCCCCTAACCTGGTAATCCATGAGGATTCTATATTATTTAATCTGTCATGCCAGCCTGCTTTAAGGTTTCTATGCATATCAAGTTTATCAATAATAATAAATTTGAACTGTGCAGTTTGGTGTGTTATGGTATGTTTGTATAAAGCGTTAGAAATCTTGTGGTTTCTAATGATGCTGAGATGTTCACTTATCCTGTGTCTCAGTGGTCTGGATGTTAGACCCACATAGAAGGGGGAACATGTACAGGTGGCCAGATAAATCACCCAATCCATGCTGCAATTACCAAAAATTCTTATCTGGCATACCTTAGAGGTATTACTACTAGAAAATTCTTTGGTCTTAAAAATATGTCTACAGGCACTACAATGATTACAAGGAAAACATCCTGTCAAAAGGTCACCAAATAGAGTTGTCTGAATTGATGTAGATGGCTTGTATCTTTTGTAGTGTGTAAAGTGAGACTGAATTGTTCTGCCCCTGCGGTATGAAAAAGCACATCTGTCAGGTAATATTTCATTCAAATGTTCATGAGCCTTCAAAATATCCATATGGTTGTTGATAATGTGACAAACCTGATAGGCTGAGATGTAATTGGTTTATCTTCATCTTGTGAGTGTTTATATTGTAGTAATGTAGATCGGGGTACATCTTTAATCTGATTAATAGTTTGAGTAATGCGATATTTCTGATATCCTCTGCTTATGAGTCTGCTAGACAGGTCCTGTTCACATTCTGAATGGTATTCTTGGGACAAACGTATACGTTTCATCCGTAAAAATTGTGATTTAGAGATGTTGTTAATGATGTGGCGGGGATGATAGCTAGATGCATGTAAGAGTGTGTTGTATTGTAGAAATTTCCTGTGTACCCTGGTTGCCAATGTATGGTCAGCCTGTTGAGAAACTATCACATCCAAGAATACGATTTCTTGGTATTGTATGTTTAAAGTAAACTGAATATCCCATGGATTGTTATTCAAATATTTTACAAACTCTTGTACTCGTATACTATCACCCCGCCACACCATCCAACAATCATCCAAGTATCTTCTCCAGATATCTAAATGTTCCATGTAGTGATTGTTGTAAGAATCATATATGAATTGTTGTTCAAAGAATCCCATAAATAAGTCTTCATATATGGAAGCAAAGGATGCTCCCATACCAGTACCTCTAACCTGCCAATATACCTGACCCTCAAAATAGAAAATGTTCTTAGTTAACACATATTCTGTTAGTCTGATGAGAAAATTGTTAAAACCCGTAGTGTACAATTGGGATCTGTCTAACCAATATGAAATGGCTGATATACCTACATCATGTGGGATGCTGGTATAAAGGGAAGAGACATCCAATGTGCATAGCCACCAATCTGATTCCAGTTGCGTATCCTGAATTATATTTAAAAATTCTGTAGTATCTTGTAACCTTGATCTCACCATAGGTAATAGAGGTTTGAGGTAGTATGTAAGAAAAGCCGATAAGGGTTCCGTAAGGGAATCTCTCCCAGAGACAATCGGCCTACTTGGGGGGATTTGTAGGATGTTTGTGAATCTTAGGAAGCAAGTATAGATATTGAGCAATAGGTTCAAACACTTTCAGTTGTTTGCATGTTTGTTTATCAATGATCCCCTCCTGTGTGGCTAAATCCAAAAAAGAGTCAGTATGTGTTTTGAAGTTAGGTGTTGGATCAAGGACCATCTTGATATAGAACCTGTCATCAGACAATTGTTTGTGGGCTTCAGCTTGGTACATAGACCAATCCATAATTACAATGCCTCCTCCCTTGTCAGCTGGTGTAATCACTATATCATGATTGGAACAAAGTTCCTGTAGCGCTTGTTGTTCCTCCAAGGTTAAATTGTGTCTAACAGGTTGGTAACCTAGAGAAAAGTGTACATCTTTGATGACACATTCTTTGAATATAGCTACATGCTTATCCATTGGTGGTTGAAAATCAGATTTACCAAATTTGAACCCAGTGGATCTTTGAGAGTTGTCACCATCTGAAAAGAATATTTTGAGGTTAATCAATCTACAAAAGTCATTTATTTCATTGACCAATGTGTGTTCAGGAACAAATGAAGTCGGTACAAAATTTAGACCCTTGTTTAACAATTTATTGTGAACAATTCAAAAGAGGATATATTGTGCACATTATTTATTGACTCACAATTTTCTGTAGTAGCAGTTGTAAACTCTGTGTGCCTGTTTTTATAATAAAAGTGGGACAAAGACAAAAATAGGGGCAAGTTTTAAATATTGCTCTTACAAACTTAGAAAGTTGATAGAATAATAGGTTTTGCGTTAGCATGAATTTTCTGAAGGGTATGAAGTCTGAAACTCAAATGTCTATCATTATTTTCTAACTTCAGTCTTTTAATTATTTGCCTCTAATATGCCAGAAAACCACAATTTTATGAGAAACGGACTAAAAATATGTGGCAAAAATCTGTACAGTTGAGAGGTAAGTAGATGTGTGGCTGTGTGCATGTGACAGAGAGAGAGAGAGAGCGATGTATGAATTAATGCCTAAGTAGGCATGTGACGTGTGCGTGTGACAGACAGTGAGAGCGATGCATGAATGAATGCAGGTATGCATGAGGAAGTGACTGTGTGTGTGTGTGTGTGTGTATGTATGTGTGTGTGAGAGATCGGGAGAGAGAGTGAGCGTTTTGCATTAGCATGAATTTTCTGAAAGGTATGAAGTCTTAAACACAAATGTCTATCATTATTTTCTAACTTCAGTCTTTTATTGTTTGCCACTAATATGCCAGAAAACCAGAATTTTATAAGAAACGGACCAAAAATATGAGGCAAAATTCTGGAAATTCTTTGAAAATCTGTACAGTTGAGAGGTAAGTGGGTGTGTGGCTGTGTGCATGTGAGAGAGAGAGAGAGACAGTGATGTATGAATGAATACATAAGTGGGCGTGTGGCTTATGCATGTGACAGACAGTGAGAGCGATGTGTGAATGAATGCAGTTATGAATGAGGAAGTGACTCTGTGTGTGTGTGTGTGTGTGTGTGTGTGTGTGTGTGTGTATGTGTGTGTGTGTGTGTGTGTGTGTGTGTGTGTGTGTGTGTGTGTGTGTGTGTGTGTGTGTGAGACTGGGAAACTGAGTGCAATGTGTGAATGAATGCAGTTATGAATGAGGAAGTGACTGTGTGTGTGTGTGTGTGTGTGTGTGTGTATGTGTGTGTGTGTGTGTGTGTGTGTGTGTGTGTGTGTGTGTGTGTGTGTGTGAGTGTGTGTGTGTGTGAGTGAGACTGATTGCAGGTATGAATGAGGAAGTGACTCTGTGTGTGCGTGTGTGTGATCGGGAGACTGACTGCAATGTGTGAATGCAGGTATGAATAAGGAAGTGACTGCGCATGTGTGTGTGTGTGTGTGTGTGTGTGTGTGTGTGTGTGTGTGTGTGTGTGTGTGTGTGTGTGTGTGTGTGCGCGAGCGCATATGTGAGAGATCGGGAGAGACAGTGAGCGCGATCGTGTGTGAGTGAATGCCGGTTGCTTGAGTTCCAGTTAAGCAAGTGTGTAATGTCATTATTCCTGGGCATTTCAGAGTTTTTTAATTCCTTCCAGGAGATGGGAGATGCTATAAAAATCTTGGAGACTCCAGGGCAATCCTGGAGAGGTGACAACCCTCTAGTGATATGCATACTTTGTCTTCTTTTGCACAGAAATTCTTAAAAATCAGTTTCTGCACTTCCAATTGAAGGTGCAATAACGTATAGTAGACAGAAGTTACTAGAAATTAAACAGTCGACATCTACATGTTGTGGTTGGATGCCTTGAAGTCTGCAGAGAATCTGGGGCCTACTACTTGCACAGAGCTACAACAGCTGGGTATTTTAACTCTTCACATTCTAAAGTGCCTGAAACTGGTAGAACAGGTTTCTGGAATATGCTAGACAAGAAAAAAAGAAAGAGATGTCAGAGAACAAGGAAAAGAGGTTGCAGAGCAGGTACTGATGTAAAGTTAAAAGCAAACACCTACAGGCCTGTACTACCAACTGTACTGCTAGCTAATGTGAGATCACTGGATAGCAAGATGGACTACTTGAGACTGGAACTCTCCAACAAGAATAAGGTGAGGAAAAACTTGTTTACTTTTGATTACTGAGATGTGGCTGCATGACAAGATAAATGATAGTGCAGTAAACTTAGAGAATTTTACGCTGTTTCGTGCAGACAAAAAACATACACTGTGTGGAAAGGCCAGAGGAGGTGGAGTCTGCATCTATGTTAACAAAAGATGGTGCAGCAACTGTGAAATCCTACTATCACACTGCTGTGAAAACTTAAGTTCCTGTCCATTAAATGTAGACCATTTTACTTGCCCAGGTAGCTGAACAGGATCAGTGTAACGGTGTATATCCCACCTAGTGTTAAGACCACTGTGGCTTTAAATAAACTTTGCAATCACATGAGCTGCAGAGCAAATATCTTGACTTTGTACAGATGGCAGCTGGTGACTTTAATAAAGCAGATCTGAAAGAAGTACTCCCACAATACCATCAGTATGTGGACATTCCTACAAGGGGTGATAATATCCTGGACAAGGTGTACATAAACTTAAAGAAAGCTGATAAGGCAGTGCAACTTCCACAAATGGGAAACTCTGACCATTGCCATCTTGCTATCACCAGCTTACAAACCTGCAATGGTTAGAGAGAAACCCACAAAGAAACAAATCAGGGTATGGCCTGAGGGGGGCTGTGGAGACCCTCCAAGACTGCTTTGAAAGAACCAACTGTAACATGTTCAAGGAGGCAGCCACAGTGAATCAGCATCTGAACAATAATGAATACACTGAGGTAGTGCTGGCATACATTTCAAAATATGTTGATGGAGTAACAAATACCAACAGTATCACTATTAGAGCTAACCAGAAGCCCTGGTTCACCCCTAAGGTATATGAGCTTCTGAAGGAGAGAAACACAGCTTACAGGGCTAAGGACAAAGCAGCCCTAAGTGTTGCAAGAGGTAATCTGAGGAAGGGTATAAAGAAGGCTAAGAGGGAGTATGGCAGAAAGTTACAGAGCTACTTTTAAGACATGAAGGATGCAAGGAGACTATGGCAAGGCATACAGGAGATCACTGACTACAAAATCAGTACAGGGCAGCATCAAATTCCTGGACAGTTTGAACATCTTCTTTGGTAGATCTGAGGAAAGAAACAACAGGATGGCTCTAAAGCTTATCCACTGATGAGAAGGATGCAGTACTCAGCCTCAGCACAGAGAAGGTAAGAAGAGAGCTATGGAGAGTGAACCCCAGGAAGGCTGCTGGCCCAGACAACATACTGGGCAAGGTGTTAAAAGGCTGTGCTGATCAACGATGCACAGTGCTCAAAGAAATATTTAACACCTCTCTTGCCATGGCAAAATTACCCTCATGCTACAAAGAAACTAACATCATCCCAGTACCTAAGAAAACCACTATCTCCAGCCCAAACGACTACAGACCATTCACTCTGACATCCACTGTTATGAAAAGTTCTGAGTGGCTGATCAAAAAGCATCTTTCATCATGCCCACTTCCTGATTTTGACCCTCTGCAGTTTGCGTACAGAGCTAACCGATCCACGGCTGATGCCACATCAGTAGCACTTCACATCTCCCTTGACCATTTGGAGTGCAAAGACAACTATGTAAGGATGCTGTTCATAGACTTCAACTCTGCATTTAATACGGTAGTACCAATGCAGCTGATGGAAAAATTGACACATTGAGGAATCAGTAAACATCTCTGTGACTGGATCCTGGACTTCCTGATTGAGAGACCAGAGAGGGTGTGTTCAGGTAAGAACACATCAAAGTGCATCATGATTAACACCAGGATTCCACGGGGAAGTGTGCTCAGCCCACTGTTGTTCACCATCCTTACCCATGACTGCTATGCTAAGCACAAGTCCAACCATATCATCAAGTTTGCTGATGACACCACACAGTTGTGGAGCTCATCACAAATGAGGATGAAAGGGCATACAGAGAGGAGGTAGCATCTCTGATCATTTGGTGCAAGGAGAACAACCTTGACCTGAATGTAAGCAAGACCAAAGAGATTATTATCGACTTCAGGAAAAGGAGAACAAACCATCCAGTGTTCAGGATCAATGGTGAGAGTGTGGAGAGGGTTAAGAATACAAACTTCATGGGTGTACACATATCAGAGAATATCTCGTGGTCAGGAAATACCAGCCAACTGATCAGAAAGTGCACCAACACCTCTACTTTTAAAGAAGGCTGAAAAAGCTAAGCTTCCTCCTCATATTCTTTCCACCTTCTATAGAGGTGCAATAGAGAGCATCCTCACCTGCAATAGTATGATTTGGAATCTGCACAGTTACAGAAAGGAAGGCGCTACAAAGAGTGATGAGAGTTGCAGAGAAGGTAACAGGTCCTTATCTTCCATCAATATAATATCTTTATTCTGCAAGAAGCATCCAAAAGGCCACCAAAGTAATACAGGACAACTCGCATCCTGCACATGTCTGTTTAAGCCTTAATGGATTCAGAAACTGTGTGACTAATTTGTTGTTCCTGTGATGTGACTGATAGCACAGTGAGAAAATTTGTTTAGTCTGCTTAGCCAAGCTTATTCTTCTCTGTCCCAAATACCGCAGTTGTTTCATGTTATTCCTAGGAAATTTTCAGTTTGCAGACTTTAGGTTTAAGAGAGTAACGTTAAGTTGCCATAAATACTTTAAAATCAATGAACTGTTTAGTCCTTCTCCTTCACTCATTATTCCTATTAGACTTGCTACCAGTTGTTAAGTTGCCTCTGGCCATATGACCTGTATAAAATGTATAACACACACACACACACACACACACACACATATATATATATATATATATATATATATATATATATATATATGCGTATGTGTGTGTGTGTATATATATGACTCCCTCATTTTGCATCTACTTTTCTAAAGTAAAAGCCCAATGCCAAAGGGTTCTGTTCTGGCTGACTAAGTCTGCAGATGACTGCAAGCTAGGAGCAGTCATTGAATCCCCTAATGACTTAGCCATTCTGCAGGAAGGCTTGTCTCAAATAAACAACTCCTCAGTCCGGTCTTCTACCGTTTATTATGTCAGAGCCGGTAAAGAAAGTGCTGAAAACATTGCATCCAACTTCCTTGGAGGTGACTCTGTCATCTCCAGCTTGTCCTCCTCCCCTCAGGCTCCATTGGCCTGTTCAGACTCGAGTACTTTGGTGCAGAGGTCTCCCCACTTAGAGATCTCCCCTAAGAAGCCATCTAGAGTGCAGTGCCCTCAACCACTTCTTCCACCACGTCTTCCCATAGTCTCTCCAAGAATGAAGTGGACAGATTGATGAGGCAGTTTCTTTAGGTGCTAACCAAGATGGGAGGTTTGTCAGCTCTGTTCCCCACTGGATCCATGAGTAGAATATTCCTGTTTTGTCCTTTATCTCCTTCTCCGATTAGACCTTTCAGAGTCTGCTGGTGTTTGGTTCCGAGAGCAAAGATGCCAAAGCAGATAGTGGTGATCTGTTCATCTCTGATGACCTCCCTGATGCGCATAGCCCAGACTTTGTTGACACTTAGCATGTCTTAGAGTTGAAGCCTCAACATCAAGTCTGGGGGTTTACATTGACTCTGACATTTTCAGAGCCTTCGCTTCCCCTCAGAGCTTTGACTTTTGATAGCTCGGCTCTGACTCCTCCTTCAGAGTGGAGGGCTCTGGGTGCACAGGGGACATCCGTTCTTTTGGCTTCGCTTCAGAGGGATGACCCTTGGGTACTCTGAGCCCCTCTGCATTTGAATTGGTGGAGAGGGTTCTCTACCATTCCAGGGGAGCCTCAGTTCTTCCGTTGTGGCGTTGTGCCTTATTGTGATTTTGGCATACTCCCCGTGGCTGTTTCCTGCTTGCTTGCTGCTCTTTTGTTGGTTTGAGCCTCAGTTCTTCCTTACTCCCCACCCCCACGGATCCTGTGTCTGAGCCCTCTTGTCTACCATGGGGACATCTGGCCCTGAAAAGCCTCCAGTCCATTCCTTCAGTGGAACACCAGTCTTCTTCTGACACCTCCACGGAGCATCTCACTGAGGAGGTCCCTCAGAAGAGATGGTGTAAAAGGAGGCACCTGGATTCCCCCTAGGAATCCCTCAGTACTCACACTGATTTTGAGGAAGGGGAGGGGTACCCAAGATCTCCACCTGAGGATGTCTCCTTTGCAGACATCATAGAGATATTCCACCAAAGAGGTGGCTGGTCTGCCCAAAACCCCACCCCAGAGGAAACACTGCTGTTGGAGGCTTTCGGGTCTGTCCCATCTACATCTTGGGTATCCTCCCATGCAGATGCACTGATTGCCTATTATTTACCAGGGCATGGAAGGAACTGAACACTGTAAAGCTCATCCTGAAGAGGACTGACAAGATTTTGAGAGCACCTACTGACAAATCACACTGGAATAAAGCAATCCCAGTAGATGCCATGGTGGCTGCTGCAGCCACTAAGAAAGAGCTGGCTCAGGACAGCTCCTTTGTCCTTCCCCCTAACAGGGAGTTTAGGGCTATGGACAAATTCGGTAATATCATTTATGCTTCATCCACTTTCACCTTATGAGCATTAAATTACCTATCCCATTTTACTAGACTGCAGAGACCTTGTCAAAGAACTGTCTGAGTCTACCCCAGAGTCCATGTCTGTCGAGGATCGGAAGACCTTTTCTTCCAGAAAGGCCACTCTACTTTCCATATCTAATGCATCCATGAGGTTGATCTTCCACACTGCAGAGGGCACCTCTAGGGCAGCCAGTTCGGGCATTGCCATCAGACGCCATGCCTGGATGCAGCTGTGTGATTTTGCGGAACCTTACAAGGTATCATTCTTCAATGCCCCCTTTAATGAATTGTCCTTGTTTGGTCCAACAATCAGAGATGCACTCTCCAAGAGTGAAAAAGGTGGAAAAATCTTGTCTGCCATCGGGATTTGTTTCTCTGTCCCACAAAGGTCCTTTTCCAGGAACCAACATGGGGGAAAATAATTGTGGTTCAAGAAATCTCATGGACCTTTTCAGAAATCTCAGGGAGACTTTTTCCCCAGAGGCACAGGGGTTAACAGCTACAATGGAAGATGCCACCCCCATTGTAGAGGGGGTCAACAGAACACAGGGCCTCAAGAATCCTTCTTGGATAGAGCCTTCCAGAGCTCCTGAATGGTGGCCTGACAGTCCTCCTCTGGAGACAGTTGGTGGGGTTCCCTGTCCTTACACCCACAAGCCTGGGCAGCCATCACAAATGATCAGTGGGTGCTAAGGATCGTATCCAGAGGATACTTTATTCCCTTTTTGGAAAATGCCAAATCAAAGTCTGTCTTTCCCAATGTCCCACCCAATCAAAGGGATAAGGCAGCTCAAGAAATCACAAAACTGCTGTAAAAAAAAGAGTCATCCAGTAGGTCCCTCCTGAAATAGGATCGGGCATTTACTCAAGATCCTTTTTAGTACCAGAAAAAATGGGTGCCTACAGCTGATCCTGGGCTTGACATTCCTGGACAAGTCAATGAAGAATTCAAAATTCAGGATGGTCACGATCCAGTCCATTGTACCTCTCCTGTGAATAGAAGACTGGATGTGCTCTGTAGACCTAAAGGATGCATACTACTACATCAGAATGGACAGTTGCTCCAGATGGTACCTTCGTTTCAGGCTGGGAGCCAGCCACTAACAATTCAGATCACTTCTGTTCTGTCTCACCATAGTCTCTAGGGTGTTTATCATATGAATAGTGGTTGTCTACTAGAAAAGATATTTTGTAAAGATGTATCCATAGTGTGCCCTGCTGGAAGAAAACAGAAATGTACATACACTATTGTAACTGTTTAAATGTGCATATTTTAACAATGGAAACTGGAATACAGGGGTTGACTTCTGAAAAAAGCTGAAATTAAATTACTGTTGGCTAGGCCATAAAAATGATGGTATCTTTCAGTTTCAGTGCAGCAACAGGCACAATGTTTGTGCTAAGAAGTGTTCTGTATTGTCTTGGAAGTGTTTTATTATTTGCCAAAGATCTGAGGAAAAGCCCTTGTCTATGTATTTTCACAGGTAGATGATAAATATTGATATCTTTCAGCAGTGGGGGTTTTACTTGGGATAGAGTCAGATGACAAGAAATGAGGTCATTCTGCAAGCTATCCCAGCAGCAATATTTGACATATTAATTAAGAACTCTCTGAGAGAGACAGAGCATTCTGTATTATGTCTTTGACATGACAACAACAGCTAAAGAAAACTCATTCACCAAACACTTGTCTTGTTCTGAAGTAAGTTAACTAGGATATAGATTCAGCCAGGAATATAGTGAAGCATAGTTTAGATGTTGTCTTTATTTATTTGAGACTGTACTGTAATGTTGTTTTAAGTATTTCATGTGGTTTTGAACTCTGAAGTCACTATACATATATATTTAGTACTGCCTCTTGTTCTTTTATTATTTATTATCATTATATTTAAACCATTCATTGTGGCTGATCTGTCTAAAGATATTTAAGTTCTGAGAGTACTTACATATTTATTTGGTGACACTGTGGGCCACTCCTAATAGCCTTGCTCTTTGTCAAACTACCATTTGTATTAATAGTAACATTACACAGTAAGATTGGACACCCTTTGTTAAGGGCCTTAAAGTAGCTGATAAGGAGTGGCTGGTGGCAGTGAAAACTACCTTATAGTTTGGGCAGAAGGGGGCACAGATAGTAAACCTGTGCTAGCCTTTCCCAAATGTGTGCACGCACGTATGTGTTTATAAATTAAACCTCAAGGTGTGTGTGTTTCAGCTACTTGGGCAGCAACATGAAGCACTGGTTGGACAGAGAGGGTGCTGGAGGTCTTGGCTTGGCCACTCAGCTGAGATCTCAACTCTATAGCTGTGCCAGTGGGGAGTCTTATTGGGGATCTGGAGAAAGAAGGAGAAACCAGCCCCGGACTGACTGTGGTCGCTGTGTGCTCTTAAGAGAAATTGTACTTGATGCAGAGAGCTGCATCTGGAAATACTGTGTGTGTACCTTGTCATCCTCTCAGTGTATACCCCCCACTGTTGCCAGTGGTGAGAATTGAGATTCCTTGATTACTGACCAGTGGTGGGTCGTCACATTTATTGGTGGCAGTGGTGTGATATCCACATATTAGGATTCAGTGGTGTGGATATTGAATTCCTGTACCTATAAAGAGAGGTCACCAAAGAAGGTGTTTGTACTCTCAATCAGCCATACAGTGAGCATTCAGAGTTTCATATCACAATAGTTTTATTTATTTATTTTTTTGTTAGTTTAGTCAGGGAGAGCAGGCAAGCATGTCACCAGAGGAGTATGGCAAGCTGACAACAAGCCATTTGGCTGAAATGTGCCAAGACAAAGGACTGGTGTATGCCAACCTGGCTAAAGCAGAAATTATTGCAGCCTTAGTCACAGCTGCATCACAGACCAGCAACCAGGAAGACAACTAGACTGGCCTTGGGGATGTACAACTCTCACAAAATGGAGTGTTCAACCTTTCCACAGAGTACTTAAAATCTATCTGAAGTTAAAGAGACTTGAAATGGAGTCCAGAAATTTGGAAATAGAATCAGCAAAGAGACTGAGTCGTGGAGGCTGAAGAAAATGAAAAACTGAGAGGTCTGGAAGCTGTGGAAAATGAGAGGCAGAGGCAACATGAAAAGGAGATACTGACTCTTCACCAGGGTTAAGGGGATAATGGGGAGGGCAGCAACTGAACCCTAGAGGCAACAAAGGTCAGTAAATTTCTTCCACAATTTACCAGAAGGTGATAATTTTAATAGTTTTATTGATATGTTTGAAAGGGTATGTTAACAGTATAATGTTGACCAAGGGCTCCGGGTATGGCTCCTGACCTCATTACCCCATGGTAAAGCTGTAACTGCTATTTCTAAATTGTCTGATGCTGATTTCTTAAATTAATTTCATAGATAGTTGAGTAGATCAAAAATGGGAACAGTCCACCAATAAATAAAACACAGATAGGATATCTGCTTCCCTGTGATGGATTCAAAGCAACCACGACAGCAAAAAGCTAGTTAATACTTCTTCTTTATTTGGTTGAGCGCTTTCATCTAGACAAATGTAGATTTCATCAGAACAAAGAACTGCCCTTAGGCACACCATTAAATACTATCCTCATTAACATAATTACTTAATTAAATCACAGCATTCATTCCATTTAAAGTGCTAGTGCTTCCATTCATATCAAATTCCATATATTAATACATGTATTGAAACATAATTTAAAAATGATTTAAAAACTGTTACTCCTTCAAAGCCCACTACCTTCATAAGTCATTAATTTTAAAATCCATAAAAAACATTCCTTGATATAACTTTCTATCTCCTATGAAAACACAAGAATATGTGGTTATAAAATTGCATAACTAATGTGTGAGAGATGCCCTTAATAAGCATGTCTTACATAAATAAAAACACTTAAAATATACATACAGTGTTGTGAGTAATATGTCCTATGCCCCCTCTCATGTCAGTGGAAAAAATTAAAATTGTAAGAACATTCAATGATGAAATCTAGTGATGGTGGAAATATTAGAAAAATTGGAAATGGCGAAACCCTTCCCATACCCACTTATCACAGTTCCTATCATCACATATCTTAAGAATGGGGTTGAAAGAATGGGGAATGAAAAAATGTACCACATATTACATATTGTTGACTAAAATCGATTTCACAGAGATGTGGTCATTTAGTCCAGGTGGAGCAGAGGCATTTAATTTTAATTGCCACCTAGTCTCCAACTCCCCTAATTTTTTCCATAAATCCCCTCCCCTAGGGTTAGATGTGGCTACATCTAATATAGCAAAGTAAAACAAGTTACAGTTAGTACTCTCCTGTATATGCCTCCAGGCATATGGAGACTAACTGTAACTAATTTTACTGCTATTAGATGTAGCCATCTAACTAGAGGGATTTATGGAAAAATTGGGAGTTGAGACTGAGTAACAGTTAAATGCCTCTGCTGACTAAATGACCACATCTCTGTGAAATCGATTAGTCAGTCAACAATATGTATATGTGGTACATTCCATTCTTTCAACCCCATTCTATCAGATGTGAATGTTCTGTGACAAGTGTACAATTTTTCCACTGACATGGAGGGGGACATATACTCACAGCACTGTATGATATTTTAAGTGTTTTTATTTGTAAGACATGCTTATTAAGGGCATCTCTACAGTTCTGTGTTTTCATGGGAGATAAGTTATATCAAATGTTTTATGGTTTTAAATTAATGACTTATGAAGTGAGCTTTGGAGTAACATTTTTAAAATTAATGTTTCAATACATGTATTAATATATGGAATTTGATATGAATGGAAGCACTAGCACTAATGGAATGAATGCTGTGAAATTAAGTAATTATGTTAATGAGGATGTAATGGTGTGCCTAAGGCAGTTCTTTGTTCTGATGAAATCTAGATGAAAGCGCCAAACCAAATAAAAAAGAAGAATTAACTAGCCTTTTGGCTTGCCGTGTAGTGCTTTGAATCCATCACAGGGAAGCAGATATCCTATCTGTGTTTTATTTAATAGTTGAGTAGATGTCAGATCACCACTTTTGAAGGGCTGGCAGACCTTTTGGTGAGGAAACAATCCCTTAGCACTTTGCCTGAGGACATGAGAATCTGGTTAGTGGATAGAGAATGTAACACAGCAGATGAGTTGGGGAAAAAGGGAGACCTATACCTAGCAAACAGGGAGGGCATCACTGCACAGGAAAGGGTTACCCAGTGCTGCTCATGGGTCTAAGGGAACCCATGGTGGGCAGCCTAAACCGCCCCAACAGAGTTTGCCAGTACCAGGGGAAGCTACTAGTTCAGGTACATGGCCAGGATCAAGGGTTAATGGTTTTAAATGTAAGCAGTGGGGCCATGTAGCATATAGATGTCCATGGAGGCAAGGTGGGGAATAAAGGGTGGGAGAGCCATTAAGTGTGAATGACGGAATGCCAGCAGTAAGTTTTCTGGAGACAACAAGAGTACCAAATTACCAGAAGAGGTTATATCCTATCTTAATAGATAGGAAACAGGCCAATACTAAGAGAAACACAGCTTCTGACCTAACGACTGTGAAGCCTGCAGTGGTTAAAGAGGAGTACTATCTGCTTAAGCAGTCTACTCCAGTCAGAGCTTTAGGAGGGACCCCATTCCACATACCTTTGGCTAGGGTTCACCTTGACTGGGAGGGTGGAAAAGGAAGCAAGCAAGTAGGTGTGTTTGAGGATACTCATGCAGATGTTCTGATAGGGAATGATTCTGATAATGCAGTACCTTGCGTGCATGCGGTTACATGCAGTCAGGCTTGGAGAAATGCATGTGGTTCTGGTAGCCTGGGGAAACCAGGGCTGGTGTGGTGGCTACTTCGGGGGGGGGGCGCTACCCTGTAGCAGTGAGACTGAAGGAGAGCCACAGCTGCTGGTGGGTACTGATGTTCCCTTGGACAGAGTGACTGCAAGGGCAGAGGTGAGTAGTAGTACCCAGGCCGACAGTGAGGCACCACTGTACTTGATGCACTGTCAGTGGATACAAGACTTCCTATGAAAGGGGAGCTAGGAAGGGTTACAAAGAGAGAGGTGAGATAGGCTCAGCTCTAAGACCCTACATTACAGGGCTTAAGGGAGATAGCCAAAGAGGAGCCTGATTCTCAAAGAAAGGGGCAATCTGCATACTGAGACAAAGGGTTACTGTATAGAGAGTGGACCCCCTGAGGGAGGGGTAGAGGGTGAGAGAATACAGCAGTTGGTAGTGCCCAGAGCCTACCATCTGGCACTTCTAGCTATAGCCCATGATATTCCCTTTGCAGGCCATATGGGCATAATGCATACAAAGAGACATATTATGCAGAACTTTTATTGGTCTGGGATTTCCAGAGATGTAACAGGGCACTGCAGGACCTGTCAGCAGTGCCAAAAGGTAGGCAAGGCAAGAGACAAGGTCAAAGGTCCTTTGGTGCCTTTGCCTGTGATTGAGGAGCCACTTCAGAGGGTAACTATGGATATTGTTGGGCCTCTTAGTACTCCCAAGTCCCACAGGAAAGAGGTATATCCTAGTGATAGTATATTATGCTACCAGATACCCTGAGGCAGTGGCCCTGTCCTCCATCGAGGCAGAAAAGATGGCAAATGCTTTGTTAGAGATTTTCAGCATGGTAGGTTTCCCAAAAGAAATACTGACTGGCAGAGGTGCCAATTTCACGTCAGAACTGCTGGCTTGTCTGTGGAAGCAGTGTGGGGTAAAACAACTAAAGACCACCTCCTACCATCCCCTGACTAATGGTCTTCTGGAGAGATTAAACTCTACACTTAAGACCATGGTACGGGCATTTGCAGACCAGGTTAAGAGGGAGTGGGACAAAATTTCCCCATCTGTTTGCTTACAGGGAAGTGCCCCAGGAATCCACAGTTTTTTCACCCTTTGAGTTGCTGTATGGGCACAGGATGAGGGGATCTATGGATTTGATTTGAGATGAGTGGGAGGGTGAGTGTGAATCCCACAAGGAGTCTGTTGTGGCATATGTCCTAAATCTCAGGACAAGGGCCAGGGAACTCATGGGCCTGGTCCAGGAGAACCTGGCAGAAGTCCAACAGCAGAAGAAGGTCTGGTCTGACAGGAATGCTTGACCTAGAGAGTATGGTGTGGGGCAGCAGGTTTTGGTTCTCATTCCTGTCAGACATAACAAGCTGCAGGCAGCTTGGGAGGGACCCTTCAAAGTGGTAAGGAAGGTCAGTGCTGCTAACTACATGGTGGAGCTGCTAGGCAGGAGGCAGGGGCAAAAATTGTACCATGTTAACATGATGAAGCCTCACCATGATAGAGAGGCTCTTGTGCTGAGTATCTGCAATGGATGGCAGGAGGAGTCTGAGAGGGATCTGGTGATTGATCTCAGTGATTCTCGGACTGACACCTCAGTGGATGTAGAAGCAATGTCCCAGCAGCTATCCCCTACCCAGGTTTGAGAAATACGAGCAGTATTACATGAGTTTGGGGGCATGTTCCCTGGGAAACCAGGGTGATCCCACCTTTTGCAGCACCGTGTGGATACCAGAACCCAAAGGCATATTAAGCAGGCTCCTTCTAGGGTGCCTGTGAGAGTCAAACAGACTCTGAGTGAGGAGATACAGGAAATGTTGGAACTAGGGGTAATTCAGGAGTCCAGCAATCCCTGTGCCTCCCCGCTGGTGCTGGTACCATAGAAGGATGGCAGCACCAGGTTCTGTGTGGATTACAAAAAGTTAGTCACACAGAGTCAGATGCTTACCCCATGCTTAGGACAGATAAAGCCCTTGAGCAGCTGGGTGGGGCTAAGTATCTTACCACTACTGATCTTAAGAGCTAAAGGCAGGTGCCCTTAACGTCCAGCACTACATAGAGGTCAGACTTTGTGACTCCTTTTGGCTTGTATGGGTTCACAAAGATGCCCTTTGGGATAAAACATGCCCCAGTGACTTTCCAGAGGTTGGTAGATCATATCCTAGCAGAAGCAGGAGATCTTGCCTTTGCTTACTTGGATAATATAATCATCTACAGCCATCCCTGGCAAGAGCACCTTCAGCATGCCAAGGAGGTGCTGAGCTGACTACAAAGGCCAGGGTTAACCATTAAGCCCAGTAAATGTCAGGTGGATATGGCAGAGTCTCCTACCTGGGACATAGAGCAGGAAGTGGTAAGATCAGACCAGAACCTGCCAAAGTGGAAGCCATTTAGGCATAGCCTGCCCGTATTACCAAAAAGCAGGTGATGGCATTCTTAGGGACAGTAGGGTACTGCAGAAACTCTGTCCCCAATTATAGTACCATAGCTGCTGCCCTCGCAGACCTGACAAGGAAAAACAGGCCAGAAAAGGTAGTGTGGACCTCCTTTGTTAGCCAGTCCAAATTACAGCAAGGAATGTGTCGTGCAGGTGGATGCTTCAAATCATGTTATGGGAGCTGTACTCAGCCAGGTTTCCTCAGAGGGAGAAGAGAACCCACTGGTATATCTCAGCCATAGGATCCAACCTAGGGAGGAATGCTATGCAGCTGTAGAAAAGGAATGTCTAGCCATCGTGTGGACACTGCAGAAACTTCAGCCTTATCTGTATGGAAGGAAATTCAGTGTAGTTATAGACCACAATCCATTAACATGGCTACATTGAGCCAGCCTGCAAAATGCCAAGTTATTAAGGTGAAGCCTAGGGTTGCAGGAATGTTATATGACAGTGCAGCACCGTAGTGGGGTTAGCAATGCCATTGCAGATTGGCTCTCAAGACAGGGAATGGGGTGAGGTATTCCCAGATAGGCTCATCCCTCTCAAGTAATGTTTCTCAAGGGTCACTTGAAAAACTAGCTTGAGTCTTCAAGGGAGGAAAAAGGCCACCAATAAATATGACGACCACTGGACCAATAATCAAGGAGCCTCAATCCTCATCCCTGGCAACAGTGGGGGCATACACTGAGAGGATGACAAGGTACACACACAGTATTTCCAGATGTAGCTCTCTGCATCAAGTACAGTTTCCCTTAAGAGCACACAGAGACCACAGTGAGGCCAGGGCTGGTTTCTCCCTCTTTCTCCAGATCCCCAGTAAGATTCCTCACTTGCACAGCTATAGAGTTGAGATCTCGGCTGAGTGCTCAAGCCAAGACCTCCAGCACCCTCTCTGTCCAACCAGTGCTTCTTGTCCCTGCCCAAGTAGCTGACACACACACTCTTTGAGGTTTAATTTATACACACACAGACACACGCACACACACACACACACACACACACACACACACACACACACACACCTGGAAAAGTCTGGCACAGGTTTACTAACTATGCCCCCTTCTGCCCAGACTATAAGGTAGTTTTCACTGCCACCAGCCACTCCTTATCAGCTTCTTTAAGGCCCTTAACAAAGGGTATCCAGTCTTACTCTGTAATCTTACTATTGATACAAATGGTAGTTTGACAAAGAGCAAGGTTATTAGGAGCGGCCACAGTGTCACCAAATAAATATGCAAGTACTCTCAGAAGTTAAATATCTTTAGACAGATCAGCCACAATGAAAGGTTTAAATAGATTTAATAATAAATAATAAAAGAACAAGACAATACTAAAGATATTTATGTACAGTGACTTCGAAGTTCAAAACCACAGCAAATATTTAAAACAACATTGCAAGACAGTCTTAAATAAATAAAGAAAACATCTAAACTATGCTTCACTATATTCCTGACTGAATCTAAGAGAATTACTGTACCCTAGTTAACTTACTTCAGAACAAGACAAGTGTGTGGTGAATGGGTCTTTTTTAGCTGTTGTTGTCAAGTCAAAGACAAAACACAGAATGCCCTGTCTCTCTCAGAGAGTTCTTAAATTAATATCTCAAGTATTGCTGCTGGGATAGCTCGCAGAATGACCTCATTTCTTGTCATCTGACTCTATGCTAGGTAACACCCCCCCACACACTGCTGAAAGATAGCAGTATTTAGCATCTACCTGTGAAAATACACAGACAATGGCTTTTCCTAAAATCTTTGGCAGATGGTGGACGTCATAAAACAATAAATGTGAAGTTGTTCAATCTCGCCGTTCATTCATCACTGATGGGTTCGGAGCCGATCCTCGGTTCTGACATGGCCGACTAGCAAGCCCAAAGTTCTCCAGTAACTCGAGACCCCACCCCTTATCCCATAATGCACTGCTGGAATTATCTCAGATCTAGGTTGCCGCAGTACGGATCTCTTGGTTTCCAGCTTGGCTCGAGACTTTATTGGGAGTTTTTCAACTTTCAGCAAGTTATATTTTTTCAATTTTATATATCCTTGTTCTATTCTCTGTAGCAGATATACTAGCTAGTAGATAGTTTTTCTGTGTTTATACCCCTTCCCTCAGTATTATCTATCTTGCCTTCAGCCTTTTGGCCTTAGGATTAGTGATTAGTCAGTGATCCCTTTTGGGACTATTGTTTTGGATCTCTTATTACTGTTTGTAATTATTTAGTTGTCAGTGCCCCTTTTGGGCTGTGTGTGTGTTTGTATGAGTTACTTAGTTCAGAACAGCTCATAGTTAAACAGTGTGCTTGAGTTGTGTAATGTCTGAAGAAAAAGACAAACATCCAAAGTCTGGGTTTAAAAAATGCTCAGACTGCGGACAGAAAATGTCAGTCACAAATGCCAATGTGCAGTGTGTTTACTGCTTGGGTGAGTTACATCTGCAAGAGTCTTGCAGCATATGCCATTCCTTTTCCACAAGAGTGTTAGCTGAAAGTAAGAGGAAATTGATTGATAGGGGTATCATTAAACACCCTTTTCTGAGGCATTGTCTGACCAGGATGGAGCCAGTCAATCATCTAAATCTTCTAAGTCTTCCACTGATTCCAGATCCAAGAAAGGAAAGAGGTCAGATAGTGTGGTGACATCGGCTCCACTGCCTTTGGAGCCAACAGTTTCCTCTTTTCAGAACCAGGATATGGCTTTGGAACTGTTTGCTGAAAAACCTCCATCCATATTGCTCCAATTGGCTCCATCTGTCCACTCTTCCAGGTCTT
The DNA here is from genome assembly GCF_019279795.1 of Protopterus annectens. Classification (NCBI taxonomy): domain Eukaryota; kingdom Metazoa; phylum Chordata; order Ceratodontiformes; family Protopteridae; genus Protopterus; species Protopterus annectens. The sequence continues at coordinate 1,184,445,005 of NC_056743.1, read as the reverse complement.
CTGTCAGCTTATCTGATCTGGATATGGACCGACTGATTCAGAAACTTTTAAAGGCACCAGGCCTAGTTAAATTGCTGTGGGCTCAGACACAACTGTCGAAGCTGAAGACCACTACCTTTGAATTGTCTGCTCCTCCTCCGAGCCATACCGGACCTTCGGAGTTGGAGGAGGATGACCTGATGATTGTGGATCCCTTGGAGCTGACACCTGCTCCAGTGTCATTGACTCCATCTGCTCGGACGTTCTCACCACTGACCGAGGACTCTAGAAGCCGACACTCTCCGGTTGGGTCTGGGGAGGATAGCCGCTCTGACTTGTCGGTGCCAACTCTTCCTCTCTGGGCCTCGGCTCGGGTTAGCGCGGATCCTACCTCAGGCTCGGAGCCTATGGCTCCGGTGCGGGAGGAGATCGTGGCTCCATCGGAGCCATCGACTCCTTCTCATCAGAGCTGAGGTGCATTCAATGCCATGAGGCGAGTGTTGTCTCCCAAGACTTCCTCATCTCAAGGTCTGGCCTCTTCTTCCCCTAAAGTGCCTGTGTCTGTTTCTGTTTCCTCTGGTCATCCCAAGTGTAGAGACCCAGAGCCTCAGGTAGCCCCACAGGGTGCTCCCTGCTCTTCTGAGACCTCTCCAGAAGTTCCCCCTGAAGAGGTTCCCAGGAAGAGATTATGCAAGAGGAGGCATTTAGACTCCTCCCAGGAGTCTATCACATCGGACACCGACCTGGATGAATCAGAAGGGTCCCCCAGATCCCCCTCTGAAGACATCTCCTTTGCAGAGATTCTTGAAATTCTTAGGCAGAGGGGTAATTAGCAGTCCAAGAGCCCTACTGAGGATGAGTCGTTTCTCCTGAAGGTGTTTGGGTCTCAACCTTCCACCTCTTGGGTATCTCGGCCCTACAATAAGCTTATGGATCTGGTCTTTCATAGGGCATGGGAGTCTCCAGAATATATGGAACCTGTTCCTAGGAGGCCTAATAAGTGTATTTCACACCCTGTGGATAAGTCCTTTTTGACCAAGGGAGTCCCTGCTGATGCCATGGTGGTGGCGGCAGCCAGCAAAAAGGAAATGTCTGAGACTTCCTCATCTATCTATCCTCCTAACAGAGAATCTGGGATCATGGATAGATATGGGAAATGCATGTTCAGTTCAGCGACTTTCTTACTCAGATCACTGAACTACTTTTCACATTTTGCCAGACTGCAGAGAGATCTCCTTATGGAGTTGGGAGATACTCTTCAGGGTGCTGTAGCTTCGAGTGTATCCGATAAGATTGCCACTCAGTTCTCTACCCTCAATTCGATAATCAACTCATCCATGCATCTTGTATCATATGCAGCTGATGGTTCGAGTAGAGCTGCAGGTACAGGAATCACCCTCCGTAGGCATGCCTGGATGCAACTCTTTTCCTTTGTGGAACCCTTCAAGTCTTATTTTACTAATACCCCATTTGACGGCTCATCTTTGTTTGGGCCAAAGGTAAAGGAGACTTTGACCAGGTGTGAGCAAGAAGGAAAGATTCTGTCTGCCGGAGTCCATTTTTCCATCCCTCACTCGACCCTTTCCCAAAGTCAGAGGGGTGGAAAGATGTGGCTCTGGAAAGCCCAAGGAGCCTTTCAAGACACACATGGAGATCCCCCCTCCAGAGGCAGAGGAGGGGGTTTCAATGGAAGACACCGGCCTCGCGGCAGAGGGGGTCCGCAACACCAGGGTGACAGAGATCACTTCTCTGGTCAATCCCACCAGTGCTCCTAAAGGGAAGGCCTGGCTGTCCTGCTGTGGAGGCAGCCAGGGGACACTTATCATTGTACCCCAAAGCCTGGCTAAATATAACAAATGACAGTCGGGTACAAATTATAATTTCCAGAGGGTATTTCATACCGTTCTCCACCCAGCCACTTTCCGTCAAAAAAATCCCGGACGTTCCACCCAGTCACATGGGACAAGCAGCAATAGAGGTACGCTGATTTCTAGAAAAAAAAGAGTCATCCAGCCAGTCCCAGCAGACCAGACAGGATTTGGAACTTACTCAAGGTTCTTTTTGGTTCCAAGAAAACAGGGGACAGGAGACCCATTTTGGATCTCAGCAGACTCAACCAATTTGTGAGAAAAGAGAAGTTCTGAATGGTCACTGTACAGTCCATACTCCCGTTCTTGGGGAGGGACATATGGATGTGCTCAATCGATATCAAGGATGCGTACCATCACATAAAGATGGCCAGACCATCCAGAGATCAACTGCATTTCCAGCTGGGAGCCAATCATTATCAATTCTGAGCTCTGCCCTTTGGTCTCACTACAGCCCCCAGAGTGTTCACCAAGTGCATGGCAGTAGTCACTGCTCACCTGAGATGTCTAGGATTCCAGGTGTTTCCACATCTAGACGATTGGCTCCTTACCTCCACCACCAGGTGTCAACTTCAAGCGAGAGAGGCTACTCTGGCACTCTGCAATCAGCTAGGCATTACAGTCAACTTCGAAAAGTCTGCCTTGTTGCCATCGCAGCATATCATTTTTATAGGGACAGAACTAGACACGTCAACCACCACTCTCTGCCTTCTGCCAGAAAGAATCTCTATTCTTCACTAACACATCATGTCCCTAATATCAAAGAACAGAGCACCAGCAGCAGAGATATTGAAAGTTCTAGGATTGACGGCAGCAGCTATTCTAGCAATCTCGTTAGCAAGGATGGCATATGAGAATCCTTCAATGGCTTCTATTCATGCAATGGTCTTACCAAGAACTTCCAATGAGGCACATGATCCTGACAAATTCCTGCAAAAAGGATCTTCAGTGATGGTTGACGTCTCTTCATGTCACAATAGGTCGTCCTTTCATGCTTCCCCCTCCAGTTGCCACTGTGACCACGGACGCTTCCCTGATAGGGTGGAGGGGCTTTTTCAGGGAAAGACTGACCAAGGCACATGGATAGATCAAGAATCACATCTGCATATCAATGTCCTGGAGATGAGATCAGTACTTCTAGCACTGCAATACTTTCAGGACTCTCTTCCTCTAGAAACAATTGCAATACAGACAGACAGCATGTCAGTGGTCTGGTATCTGAACAAACAAGGCGGGACCAAGTCTTATCCCCTTTGCCGAGAAGCCCTCAGAGTATGGCAGTGGGCACTGTCATCCCAGTGCTTTCTGTTGGCAATGCACATCCCGAGCAAATCCAACATCAGTGGACAGACTGAGCAGAGCAATCTTATTGCCCCACGAATGGTCCCTCAAACAAGAGATTGCGACAGGATCTTCCGCAAATGGGGCCAGCCTTCCTGTGACCTGTTCACCAGTCACATCAACAACAAATGCAGAAGCTATTTTGCCCTGATTCCCATGCCAGGTCACTCCCTGAGGGATGCTCTTGTCCATGATTGGCCCCTGGGTCTCCTCTATGCATTTCCACCAATTCTCCTGATATCCAAATTCTTACAGAAAGCAAAGATGTTGGGATGGACAATCATCCTTATAGCCCTTCATTGGCCTCAGCAGATTTGGTTCCCGTTTCTTTACCATCATATTCTGGAAGATCCATGGATCCTGGACCCAGTTTTGGAATTGTTGACACATCCATCAGGGAATCTTCACTCATCATTGCAGACACTGAAGCTAACCGCTTGGCTGCTCCAATTCCCTGCATAGCCAGGCTCTATAATCTTTCCCATGACACTAGTTAGATTTTGTTGGATTCCCATAAACCTTCCACCAGAAAATTGTATCGTAGTAAGTGGAAGAGATTTTCCATTTGGGCTTCTTCCCACAACATTGACCCTTATCAATCGCCATTGTCTTCTATCTTACAATTCTTGACAGAAATCTTCAACAAAGGAGCAGCAGCAGCTATGGTGTGAGTACAATTAGCTGCTATATCTAGGAATTGATGGTTTGAATATTATGGCTCACCAATTGTCTAAGGCTTTTCTAAAAGGTTCCTTTCACATAAGGCCTCCAGTGAAGATACCTTATTCCCCCTGGAATTTGAATTTTTTGTTATCTCGTATGATTCTTCCTCCTTTTGAGCCTGCATCATCTTGTGAACTAAAATTCTTGTTGTGGAAAACTATCTTCTTAGTAGCCATCACTTCAGCCCGTAGAGTGTCAGAGCTCCAAGCCCTTTCCATCAAGCCCCCTTACATGGTCTTCCATACTGACAGAGTATCTGTCAGGACAAATCCATCCTTTCTGCCCAAAGTATGTTCTGAGGTTAACATTAATCAAGTCATTGAGTTGCCCGTTTTCTTCCCTAATCATACCGACAAATTGGAATATATGTTGCATAAACTCGATGTTCATAGACAACTTAGATTTTATTTGGACAGAACAAAAGACATTAGGAAATCAGATCAGCTCTTGTGTCTTTTTCTGAGACAAGGAAAGGTAAACCAGTTGCTAAAACAACCCTGTCTAAGTGGCTGTTGGATTGTATCACCTATACATATGCTCGTCATAATATATCCTTGTCTAGTAAAGTAAAGGCTCATCCAACCAGAGCAGTTTCTACCTCATCAGCCTTTCAAGCCAAATTGCCTTTGGATAACATCTCTGCAGCAGCCACATGGTCTAAACCTCACACTTTTATAACTCATTACAAAATGGATAAGGCCTCCAGGGACAGGGCTTCATTTGATTCTACGGTTCTGAAGAGTGTACTTCCGTGAGCCACCCAAGATCAGGGTGCTAGGGACACTACTCATCAGTGATGAATGAATGGCAAGATTGAACAGCTTCACATAAAGAAGTTATGTACTCACCATAACATTCCATGTGACTTGTTCCATCTCGCCTTCATTCTCACGTCCCTCCCTCCTTCCCCCTCCTGGCTGACAGTTGACCTGGAGGCTGTCTTCATCCTGGTTTTTCAATGTGCATTCATTCTAGGCAGAATAATTATTGTACTATTATATGGTATGCAGCAAACAAGATCTGAGGTAATTCCAGCAGTGCATTATGGGATAAGCAGTGGGGTCTCGAGCTACTGGAGAACTTTGAGCTTGCTAGTTGGCCGTGTCGGAGCCGAGGATCGGCTCGGGACCCATCAGTGATGAATGAAGGCGAGATGGAACAACTTACATGGAACATTATGGTGAGTACATAACTTTTTTATCACTTCCAAGACAATACAGAAAACGTCTCAGCACAGACATTGTGTCTGTTGCTGCACTGAAACTGAAAGATGATATCCTTTTATGGTCTGGTCAAAAAAGTAATTTAATTTCAGCTATTTTTCTGAAGTTAACCTCCTGTATTCTAGTTTCCACTGTTAAAATATCTACATTTAAACAGTTACAATGGTGTATGTACATTTCTGTTCTCTTCCAGAAAGGCACATTGTGGATACATCTTTAAGCTCAGTACTTTACAAAATATCTCTTCAGCACACATGTCTGTACAAACCATGTTATATGACATACGATTCTAATACATTTGTAGCACAAGCATATGAATCATGTTGATATTCACAAATGACATACAATTATTTACAAAATTCCAGATAGCTGGGCTGGCAGTATCTACTTTCATGACAGGCATAATGATCAGTACTCAGAAATCCCAGTTACAGTCAGTTCTAACCGTAGACTTCATCACAGCATGTTTGGACACGATCTCAACAAAGGCCTACCTTACTCCGAACAGGATCACAACTTTGCAATCTCATATCAAACAGATTCCAGCTATCCCCACTCCCACAGCGAATTTAGTACTCAGGGCTTTGGCTTCTGTGGCCATGATAACTTTGTTACCCACAGCCCACCTACACATGAAAGTCTTGCAATGGACTCTAGCAGTTCAATGATCATTACACAGACACCCCTTAAACTTTCCGATCAAACTTTCATGACCGTGCAGGAACTGTCTTCTTTGGTGGCTTCATTCCCTAGAGTTCATGCAGGGAAGACCCTTTGTTCTTACCCTCCTTCATTGAAAATACATATCCTTCAAAAAATGCATGTTATGCAAAATTATGTTGTACAAAATCTATTATTCTGCTCCTCTCTTAATTACATAAAACAATATTTAAAATCTATCCCTCTCTGATTCTTATATGGAGAAGTTGACAGTGTGACTTTTTTTAATAAGAGTTGGGCATCAGCGATATACACAAACAAATTAATAGCTGCTGGGGGCTGTCTGTAGAGGAAAATGACTATGCTGTTATTTCATCATTATTCTAGCTTTTCATAATTAATGTGATTTGTGTGAAGCAACTTGGAATGCTTTAATGTGTGGCTTCTTATTGTCTGAAACAGCTTTGAAATACATTACACATTCATCATTTTTGTCACAATCAGATGTCTAAAGTGAAAACAGAAGTAACTGTAATTGATGGGTGGTGGTGGGAGCTCTCTCAGGATGAAGAAAACTGACTTATCTATTTCTCAGGTTAAACAGCCACTTAACTGACTGCAGAACTATAATAACATTTTTATGAAATAAAATGGAAAATGTTATAGTGTGACTATTATTACTATTTTACTATAGATAGATTTGAGGTGTTCACAGTCAGCAAAGTTGTAACTGATTGGTGTGGAGGCCACCTGTGGATAAACGTGACTTCCCCTGCTGCTATTTGATCACTTTCAGACAGAAGTCACTGATAACAGTGTGGCAAGAAAAGTGAAACCCAAGTGCATCATATCTGATGAACTTGGTGCAAAAATAAAAATTATGTACTCACCATAACAATAGATCTGTGTTGCCTGTTTCCATCCATTCCATAAAAAGGATGGTGTCTCAGATCCAGCCACAGCCTCTTCTAAACTTCAGATCTGGTGTTCCGTCTCATCCTACCCATAATCCCTGCAAATAGAACAAGATACCTCAGATCAAGTTTGCTCATCCAAAAAAGACAATAAAAATATAAAATATATATCTTTAAACTATCTTAAAAGAACAGGTGACTTAAAAAAATGATAAACTGTATGAGAAAAGAAAGTCAGAAAAAGACAATAACTTCAAAAGCCAGAACCACTTCAGTTAGATCCAGTTCAGAATGAAATTATATTATTAACAAACCATATTGCCACCAGGACAAAATTAGGAGGGGGAAAATGGGAGAGAAGTTGAGGAAAGGATAGAAACAGACAACACAGATCTATTGTTATGGTGAGTACATAACTTTTGTATCTGATGTTGTTTCTTCCACCCATTCCTCAGTGGATGGGACAGAGTCCCCAACTGTTTTTATACTTGGGAGGCTTCAAAGAAAGATATTCTGGAGCACAGCTGAACCAAAAGAGGTCATAGATCTGGACTGCATATTAGGTTCATAGGTAGGTACTAGGCTATCTGCCCGAGGGCATTTATAAGCCTAGCCAGAGTGTGTCAACTTTCGCCGCCCCATTGATTAATTAACTGAGCCTCTGTCAAGAAGAGCCAATGAAGTGATCCCAGGGGTGTATTTTCTGTTACCCATCCACTCGTCAAGGTTTCTCTTGAAGAGTGTTAGTGAGGGGCTCTGCCTAATATAGTTAGGAATTTTGTTCTAAAGCATGGGGAGTCTCTGCGACAGAAATCTATCCCTCCAGCATGTTCTATTTATTGTTGTGGTGAGGTTTAGCTCACTACAGCGAGTGGCTCGCAGTGACTTGCATTTCTTTAGGTGGAGCATGTCCATCAATTCCGAGTTTGACATGGCTTTGTAAGTCAGGCAGAGATCACCTCTGAGTAAGCTATATGCCACTGAGTACAGCTGGAGTTTTTCCAGTCGGGCTGCATAGGACGTATGTTTGAGGCCAGTAATCCTCTTAGTGAGGTACTTTTGTGGCCTTTCCAGCTGTTGGAAATGTCTTGTGAGGTACATCCCAAATGGGGCATTGTACTCTATGATGGGTCTGATAAGTGACGAGTAGAGGGGCAGTATAACCTCTTTAGTTCTAGATGCAAACCCTTTAGTAATTAGATGGGCTACATAGAAGGATTTCTTAACTACTTTGGCAATATGATTGTCAAAGGAGCGATTACTGTCTACCTGGGTCCCCAGATCTCTTATTACCTCTTATGGCTCCCAGTTTGCAATTATTGGTGAACTTGGTTAGCCGTAGTCCTCCTCTGTTTGCCTATACTTCTGAGAAGTATATGCCAAACAGCAGGGGTCCCAGGACCAAGCCTTGTGGGACACCATTTGTGACTGGTTTAGAGTCGGACCCGCTATTCTTACCGTGTGAGTTCTGTCTGTAAGCCAGTTGGCAACCCATCTCGTGACATAGGGGTTTATGTTCAGGCTGGTGAGTTTTTCTATAATTTCCGAGTGGGGAATGGTGTCAAAAGCCTTGGCAAGGTCAAGGTAGGCTGTGTGAACTACCTTCCCCTCATCTATGGCCTTGGTGACTGTCTCGAAGAAGTCAACTAGGTTTAGTAGGCATGATCTGCCCTTAACAAAGCTGAACTGGGTCGGGTCAAGTGTTTGTAGGTTCCCAATGTCTTTGTTAATGAGTTCCATGATGATGCGCTCCATAGCCTTGCAGACCAGGCTAGTCAGGCTTATGGGGCGATAATTACCAGGGTCAATAGTGGCCCCTCCTTTGTGGAGCAGAATAACCGTTGCTGTGTGTCATTTTATGGGCATGTAGCCTGTGGAGAGGCTGAAGTTGAACAGTGTGTTTAGGTGAGGGGTTAGTTCGTTCTATAGTTCGTGCAAGATGCAGCCTGGGACACCATCTGGCCCCATTGACGCTGTGCTTTTGGCTTTTGAAAGGGCTGTTTTCACCTGTGCATCTGTGATTTCTGGGGCACTGCACTTTTCCAGTATTGTTATGGGCCCTTTTGGGGGTGAGAGGGGGGTGAAGTTTGCACTGAATCTATCTGCCAGGATGTTGGCAATATCAGTGTTTTCAGTATATTTTGTGCTATTTTGCACTAGCTCAGAGCATATCTGCGAGTTGCCACTTAGATTCTTGACATAGCTAAAGAAAGCTTTGTGATTATCTTTCGAATCCTTGGCTATTTTTCTTTCGAAGTTAGCTTTGGAGGATTTTATGAGGGACCTTAGTTTCTTACTGATACTGATCAGGGATGTCTTTCCTTCTTGGGATTTGTTTTTTTTTCTGAACTAGTTTCCTCCTTCTGTTGTATAGACTGTTTATGGCAGGGGTCCACTAGACTGGTTTCCTTCTGTTAGGAGAGTGAGTCTTGGTTTTGCTAGGGATGGCACGATCCATGCATCCTTGTAGGTGCTCATAGAGTGCATTTGTAAAGGTTCCTGCATCTTGGACACTGTTATCCTTTAGCGTGGGGGCTGTGAAACTTACCACCTCTGTCTTAAGTAAGGTGAAGTTTGCTATAGAAAAGTTTTTCACTGTGGTTTCTTTGGTTGGAGGTGGTGGTGTGGTGTGGACATCCAGAGTGATTCGTTTATGGTCTGATCTAACCAGTGACGAGTTGACCTCCGGTGCGGAACACCTGTTGCCCATGTTGGTGAGGACCAGGTCCAATATGTTTTCACCTCTGTTAGGGGAATTTACCAGCTGATCCAGGGCATTTGACTCAATAAATTCCAGGAAGCGCTGGACCTGGGAGTTTTACTTGAGTAGTTTTCCCAGGTAACGGTAGGGTAATTGAAATTGCCCAATATCAGGGTGTTCAGTAGGACCTTCATGTTTTCCAGTGTCTCCAGAAAGGCAGATTGATGGTCCTGGGTCATGGAGGGTGATCTGTAGCAGGCCACAATTTGCATTGCAGATTTGCCTGATGTTAAGTTGCACATGGATGATCTTGGAGGTATCATGCTGTGCCACTAACCTGGAGGTGTAGGTATCCTTGATGAATATAGATACACCCCCTCCTTTTGTGTTTCGGTCTATGTTCCGTGGCCGAAATGTGTGGTATGAGTTGTAGTCCGGTAGTGCTGGGGTGCTCTGTGGAGCCTTGAACCAGGTTTCAGTTACTGCACAAATGTCGATGTTCTCCATACTGAGGAGTACTTCGAGCACATGCATTTTGAGATTTAAACTCTTGGCGCTGAGTAGCATAACCCTTATTTTTTTATTTGTGCTGTTTACGGAGGTGGGTTTGACTTTTGAGCCTTGCCTAAAAAAGGCACTATGGAGGCGGCAAGAGCCTTGGCCAGTATTCGAAAGCGTAGGGGTGACAGGTGCAAGCCATCTCTTGCGAAACAACGAGGCTTGTCGAGTATGTCATCCCAGGCTGACAGACACCGGATCCCCTTTGAATGACACCAGAAGCTTAGCCAATTGTTGAAATTGATAATTTTTTCTTTATACTGCATTATCATTCTTGGTGAGGGCAGGATGCTACTCAGAGTCAGGGTCACACCCGCCTGGGCTACATGATCAGAGAGCACCTCCATGTCTCTTTTTCTTTATACTGCGTTATCATTCTTGGTGAGGGCAGGATGCTACTCAGAGTCAGGGTCACACCCGCCTGGGCTACATGATCAGAGAGCACCTCCATGTCTCTTTGCATGTAGTACAGAGAGGTACGTCTCAGGTCATTCACACCAACATGAACAATGACAGAGTCATATTTGTACTTGTTCTGGAGTGACCTGAGTGCTTGGGTTATGTGGTGGATTCTGGCTCCCGACAGGCAGCTAACAGTAACCTTCTCCTTATCCAGCCTAGTGAGTGGGACGTCATTGTGCCTGACTATAGAGTCGCCTATTACTAGTGTGTTAGGTATGTTATTTTGCCTTAAGGGCTGTGATTGTGCGGCACACTGATTTTGTGTTTTATGTGTTTTCTGGTTTGTGATGAGAGGTGTAGGTTTTTTGGGTGTCTGCTTTGGAGGTCTCTGATGCTGTTGCAGGTTTTTATTTAGAGCCTCCGAGTATGATTTTGTGTATTTATGTGTATTTTTTGCCATTGCTGGTTTAGTATGTCTGTGTGAGGCTGGAGGTGTGGTGCAAGTGTTAACCTTCTCCTCATGACTGCCTGTTCTAGTCTTTGGTGGAGAGAGCTTAGCCTCCAATTTAGCTATATAATTGCATCTCTCGCATATGTTAATGTTTTGTGATAGTAGGAGAGGGTTGTCTGTGTACATGAGGCAGTTGTAACATTGCCTCAGGATACCCAGGTTCACCAGCTGGACTGGAGATTATACCTGAAATTGCCCTTTGGTCATGCCTGAATAGTAGGGTGAGCTGCTTAGTTGCTTGGTTGGTGAAGGGTGAATAATGAGCCTTGCCCTGCTGGGCAATCAATTGTTGGGGTATATTAGTGTTTGCTATTAGGTCTGAGCAAGTGCTGGACTGTAGGATGCTTTTAAAGTGCTTAGGTTGAGAGTTAGACTACTTTCAAGGGAAAAACTGAAGTGGAGACTTGGTGGAGCCAGGATAAATGTAGCCCTAGCTAACCAGCGCTGCCCAGATGTGGAAAACTGTGCTGATGCAGTTTTTACAGCAGGGAAATGAAAGTGATAGAAATTAGTCCAAAATGGCCTATAAACTACTAACTTCTGGGCTGGAACCACTCCTCCAGGGACAGATGGCTGCTCAAAGGTCCCTCTCTCACAGGTGAACACAGAAACCTCCTTCTATCCAAGTAAGGTATGGGCAACTCATAAAATTGTAACACAGCCCTGAATTCAGCGCTAGCCTGAAAACTGGACTATACTAGCTTAGAAAGGTGGGAAACAAGGAAAAACATGTTTTTGAAATGATAAGGCAAAAGCAGTAAAAATACACTTAAAACAGCTTTAAATGACTACAAGCAGTAAGCAAATACACTTAAAACAGCTTTAGATGACTGCAAGCAATCAGAAAAGGCTTTTAAACAAATTACCCAATTAACCAGTAAAAAAAATCTCAAAACTGAGCCCTGTTCCTGTAGTCTTCAATCAGACAAGTTCTAACTGCACACTCCTGTCACTGTGGTGCAGGGGAACCTTCTCCAAAAAAGAAGGCCTGGATTAGTGCTCAAGTTATACAAACAAAGCTAGATTCAGCAGGCCTGGATCTAGTCTGTGCTACAGCAAACAAGGTGCACCAATTTCAGTAAGAAACAGTTCAAATATGCAGGCACTATAAACCTTTAACCAGAAATTCCCAGCTCAGAAGAGCAAAGTCCAGCCTGTCCTCCCAAAAGAGTGCAGACCACAAATCTTCTTAATGTAAAATAACTGGCCTGAAGTCCAAGTGCTTAAACCAGAACTAATACACTTTTAGAATAGCAGACACTGAGCCTTCAATCAGGGGTTCCCAGCTTAGCAGGATGTAAGCTACCTGTCCTGCCACAATAGTGCAGACCACAAACCTTTTTAATGTAAAACAACTGGTCTGAAGCCCAAGTGCTTAAACCAAAAGGCTTAGAATGATAGCTACACTTTAATTAGGTTACTACCAAGCAGTAATAAATACAATTGAATACTTTTAAGAAGGCCTGGATTAGTGCTCAAGTTATACAAACAAAGCTAGATTCAGCAGGCCTGGATCTAGTCTATGCTACAGCAAACGAGGCGCACCAATGTCAGTAAGAAACAATTCAAATATGCAGGCACTATAAGCCTTTAACCAGAAATTCCCAGCTCAGAAGGGCAGAGTCCAGCCTCTCCTCTCACAAGAGTGCAGACCACAAACCTTCTTAATGTTAAAATAACTGGCCTGAAGCTCAAGTGCTTAAACCAGAACTAATACACTTTTAGAATAACAGACACTGAGCCTTCAATCAGCAATTCCCAACTTAGAAGGATGTAAGCTACCTGTCTTGCCACAACAGTGCAGACCACAAACCTTCTTAATGTAAAACAACTGGTCTGAAGCCTAAGTGCTTAAACCAAAAGGCTTAGAATGATAGTTACACCAAGCAGTAATAAATACAGTTGAGTACTTTTAAGATGACGCAAAAGCAAAATAAAGTAATAAAGTAGGAAGAAACACAAATACAGTAAAAGCAGATGAATAAAGTGCAAATTTTTTTTTTTGAGTGAGCAAATGAGATGAGCCCAGGAGGAGTATCCAAATGCAAATTTACAAGAGGGACGGGCAGTTTCAAAGCCACCATGATTAACACCAAAACAAAAGCAGGGTGGGTGGGTAGGGAACTAACTGAAAAAACAGAGCCACAACTTCCAGCTACATAGTATTCAATGCAACACGATATCCAGTTTGTAATAGTTGATGAAGGTATGCACCTTGGGATAGACAGCCGCAGCACATGCCATCAATTGGAACTCTGGAAAAAAAAGCTGTAGATGAAGCAACAGATCCGGCAGAGTATGTTCTTGGAGTGGAAGGGAGAGGAATTCCTTTTTTTGATAAATGAAATACACTGAGTCAGCCTTCGAGAGTGACTTTGGACACAGCTTCCCCAAATTAAGCATCGGAAAAGGACACTAATAAGTGGTCATATTTTCTGAAAGGCTAGAGCAAGATGTGTGTGAAAGTAACTGATTATTGGCACAGTGGTGCAGTGAATAGTGGTGTATCTCACAGCACATGGTTCTGGTTGATTTCTTGGCTGTGGCTTCTTCGGTGTGGGTTTGTCCATGTGCTCTGATGTCCTTCATGGATGCATCTGCAGTCATAACAAGTGGGTTGTCCTGTCGTCAGGCAGCCCTTCAGTCGGCCGGATTCCAAAGTCCGGGTCCGGCTTCGGCTGATGTCGCACTCCACCCGACGTCATCTCTGTTGGTCTTCGGGTATAAAGGCATCAGCCGACGCCATTTTCCCCAGTCTTTCTTGCCGCTGGCGCCAAGCAGAAGCTGTTCGCAAGTGCCGGTCGGTCGGATCCAGAGATTACTTCACCGAATACTACTTGAAGACTTCTAAAGCTAAGTACCCGTTGGGGACTCTTTCTTGCCTCAGCCGATGTCAGAAAAAGTTAACAATTGTTTAAACTGTGGGAAACAAATACCTCATAAAGATTTCCACTCTTACTGTCTGCCTTGTTTAGGCCCAGCCCACGACGTAGCAGCCTGTTCGGCCTGTGCTTCCTTCAACCGACGAACGCTTAGGCGTCGGTCGGAGTTCGCAGAACAGTTTTTCGGTTCTGATTTTGCGTACATTATGCCGTCGGATCCTCTGACTACCCAATCTGGCAAAAAACGCAAAGATAAAGACCGACACTTGCGGTCCGCGGTTTCAGCCGAAACCTTGGTCAAGCAAACCGCGAGTGTCTCGGTTTCGGCCGAAACCGAGAAAACTGAACAAAGTACAGCTGAACCTATTCCTACAACTGAGGCCCCTGCTACAACTCTTGAAACGACTTCAGAAATTTTACCCACTACGGTGGTTGACTTATCAGACACCATCCCTTGGATGTTTCTACCCCAGCACGTGGTGCTGCTAGGCCTCCAGCAGCCATGTCCATTAAGGCCTTCGCCAGGGCTAAAGCTGCCAAGACTACCAAAACAGTGCCTGTTAAACCACCCCCATCCAGGCCCTCTTCTAGTTCTCAAATGCTTACCTTGGCAGAAGATTTAATTTCTTTAATTAGAGGATCTCAATCTCACCCAGACAGGGCCTCACAGCCCCAGAGAAGAGACCTAGGGCAGAGCCCCGAGCCAGTGTCCTCTGATGATTCTGCTGATGAATCAGACATAACTGACCAGCCAGAGGCTCCCTTCTCCAATTTTGAAGATTCTGATGCTGAAGAATCCATCCCAGCTGCTTCCCACCAGAAGAATTTTCCTTTGGGGAAACTTTGCATGCCATGCGAGAACAGTTCCAATGGCAGCAACAGGATTTTTCAGACTCCAGAAAAGACTTAGGACCTTTCTGCACCTCCTCAGCACAGGCCCTTGGCTATACCCCTGTTCTCTCTGTGGTGGATGATGCTTTCAATGATGTTTGCTCCGCTCCAGATTCTTTACCCCAGCCCCTACCAAACCAGACAGATTTTACAGGGTACCAGATACTCATCACCACCTTTACAAGGCTCCACTTGCAGACCCAGAAACTATATCCCAGGGCCCCAAGGCAGTAGCCGACCATAGCTAAAACCCTATTCCTTCTGAAAGGGAAGCAAGGTCATTAGACAGATGGGGTAAAAGGTCTACACTTCAGCTACTCTCTCAGCTAGAGCTTTAAACTGTCAGTTTCACATGATACAATACCAAGAGTTTATGCTGGATCAGTTAACTAAAAACTAACCACTGATGAATCTCTTGATAAGAAATATGTATTAGATATGGTAAATAACATACAACAGGTTAGCAACCATTCCTTAAAATGTGGCTATGATGCACTGGAGGCTTCATTTAGATCAGCCATGACAGGTACAGTGATAAGAAGGCATGCATGGCTAAAGGAACAAGCTTTACCGGATCATGTTAAAGCTAAGTTGCTAGATGCTCCTATGGACAAGACAAGTTTGTTTGGCACATCTGCCCAGCAGGTTATGAAGAAAATGGAAGAAAAGGCAAAATCTGTTCAAACTGTTAAAGATTTCTTGCAGGTTCACACCCCAAGGTTTAGCAGGAACTGGCCTGCCAAAAATTGGTCCTTTCCTGACTCCACAAAATTTCAAAGGGGCAGGAATAGGCGTTCCAGAGGCAGAAACCAATCCAGAGGAGGTGCCTACAGAGGAAGACAGTGGCAAGGTAACAACAGAGGCACAGACACGGCCACTGCCACTACATCAACACAACCACAGTGACTTAACCCTAAACCCGCCTACCAGGGAACAAATAGCAGCTCCTCTAGGCGGAAAGTTAACCTTATTTTCAAAGAACTGGCACTACATAACAAAGGACAAGTGGATTTTACAAACCATAGATCAAGGTTACCGGTTTCACTTCCACACTATTCCAGTCAAAAGAGGAATGCCAAATCTACCTCCAAATCAAAAAACAGAGGCTCTACGCCAGATAATGGAGTTAGCAAACATGAGAGCTGTGGAAAGAGTGCCAGCAGCAGAGCAAGGAAAGGGTTCTACTCCAGACTATTCCTAGTTCCAAGAAAGGAAAAAGTTGGAGACCAATTCTCGACCTGTCCACCTTAAATACATACATCATTGTCCCAAAATTCAAAATGCTGACCCTACAGCAACTTCTTCCCATGCTGGGCAAGGAGTCTTGGCTGGTAACTCTAGATCTCAAGGAGGCATACCTGCACGTCCCCATTCGACCAATCTGCAGAAGATACCTCAGATTTCTTGCAGGATCAGAGCACTATCAATTCTCAGCATTGCCTTTTGGCTTATCTACTGCCCAGAGTATTCACAAAATGCCTGGCATCAGTAATCGCCCATTGCAGACTTCAGGGAATTCAAATTTACCCATACCTGGACGACTGCCTGCTACAAGGGGACAACAAAAGCAAGCTGACAACAGATTTACAAAGGGTCATTTACTTGCTACAAGCACTGGGATACACAGTCAATTTACAAAAGTCAAGGCTAATACCATCCCAAACAAGGACTTTCTTGGGCTGAATTGGATACAGTAAAACAAATGGCATTCCTGACTACAGAAAAACAAAAAGAACTCCCTCTTTACTTCTTGGCACTAACAAAACTGAACAAGTTAACAGCAAGAAAAGTACTGCAGGCCTTGGGCTTCATGGCATCATGCATAATCTTGGTTCCATTTGCCAGACTACATATGAGAAAACTACAGTGGTACCTAAAGAATTTATGGTCCCAACACAGACACAGTCTAGAAACAGAAATCCCACTAATTCCATGCTTAAAACAGGAGTTCCTATGGTGGGCTCAGGCATGCCAGTCAAACCCAGGCCTACCCTTTCGCAGATGTCAAGCAAGCCAGACCATCACAACAGACGCTTCAGACCTAGGATGGGAGGGGCACATGCTGGACAAATGCGTGCAAGGATTGTGGACACAGGATCAACTTCAACTGCACATCAACCTAAAAGAAATGCTGGCAGTAAAACTGGCAATCCAAAAGTTCAAACCATTTCTCAAAGAGGGCCAGTTGATGATAAGGACAGACAACACCACAGTCATGTGGTACATCAACAAACAGGGAGGCACTCATTCATACCCCTATGCAGAATGACCTTGGAGCTGTGGACCCTGGCACTCAGCTACAACATCCAGTTACAGGCAATATTTGTACCAGGGAAAGACAATACCCTAGCAGACATATTAAGCAGAACCACTCGGATGCCCACGAATGGAAGCTTCATCGGACATCTTCAGGACCATCTCAAAGAAATGGGGAATGCCACAGATAGACCTATTCGCATCACCTCTCAATCACCAGCTCAAAAATTCTGCACAAGGACATTCCACCCATTAGCATGGAAAGTGGATTCGCTCTCTTCAACTGGAAAGGCCTAACAGCATATGCATTCCGCCTCTTCCTTTGATACACAAGGTACTACTAAAAATCAAGGAAGAACGTCCAAGGATAATCCTGATAGCTCCAAACTGGCCAAGACAACACTGGTACCCACTACTGAGGAGCATGTCTCGAACAATATGTGGACAATTCCCTGATGCCTTTGATGTTAACGCAGAACAACTACAGCATCATACATCCAAACCTAAAAACCTTACAACTGACTGCATGGAACATCACATAACAGCAGCTATTCCAGAACTTTCCCAAAGAGTTAAAGACATTATTCTGGAAGCACGCAGACCTTCAACAAGAAGGAACTATGCTGGAAAATGGAAAAGGTTTGTCATCTGGAGTGCGGAAAGAGGAAAAGATGTGTCAAACATAGATATGCCTAACATTCTGGAGTATCTGGCGAACTTCTTCATTCAGGCCTGTCCTACTCCTCCATCAAGATACATGCATCAGCTATTTCAGCAGAATACAGCTTTGATACACCTGTTTTTCGCACCCTTTGCTCAGACAATTCCTCAGAGGAATCAAGAATGTAAAACCTCCAAGGAAACCACCATTACCAGCTTGGGATTTAAACTTTGTGCTAGAAAAGTTGACACTAGCACCCTTTGAACCAGCAGCAACAGCAGACCTACAACACCTATCATGGAAAACTGCTTTCCTACTGGCAATTACTTCAGCAAGGAGGGTTTCAGAACTACAGGCCTTAATGGCAGTGCAACCCTTCCTAATCTTCCACCAAGATAGAGTGTCCATGAGGACTAATCCTACATTTATGCCTAAGGTGGTATCCAGCGTGTCTTTAAACCAGGCAATCCACCTACCTACCTTCTTTCCCAACCCACAAAACAGACGGGAAAGAATACTGCATACCTTGGATGTACATAGACAGCTACGCTACTACTTGGACAGAACAAAAAATAGCAGAAAGACTGACCAACTTTTTGTAGCCTATGCAAAAGGAAGGGAAGGAAAAGCTATTTCCAAACAGACAATCTCCAAATGGATAGGAAATTGCATACGATTCTGTTACTCCTTCCATGGAAAACCAATTCCACAGAACATAAGACCTCATTCTACAAGAGCAACAGCCACTACCACAGCCTTCTTACGAGGAGTGGCAACCAAAGACATTATTGAGGCGGCTACTTGGACCTCCGTGCATACATTTGCCAAGCATTATAATTTGCCTCTATATTTCAGATCCCGAGCAGGGTTTGCCACTGCTGTACTGCAAGGGATCCTAAACACACCATAATCTACTTTTATCCTCCTCCCCTAGTTGGCTATGGTATTCTACCCACTTGTTATGACTGCAGATGCATCCATGAAGGACATAGTACAGTTTTGTACCTACCATAAATGTAGATGTCCAAACTGGATAGCATCTGCAGTCAGGATTACCCTCCCACCATCCCCTCTGTGGTACTCCTAGGGTGTTTACCCTTCTAATAGCTAGCTGTTGGGGGGGAGTCTTTTATGGTGTATTTGTTTTTGTATATGTACATACATGCTTATTGTTGTGTTTACCTCTATCTATTTGGAAACATTGGCATCTATCCAAATTTTAGCCTGCAAGAGGGTTACTGGCATCTGGGGCAAGAAACACTGAGGAAAATGGCGTCGGCTGATGCCTTTATACCCGAAGACCAACAGAGATGACGTCGGGTGGAGTGACATCAGCGGCCGGACCCGGACTTTGGAATCCGGCCGACTGAAGGGCTGCCTGACGACAGGACAACCCACTTGTTATGACTGCAGATGCTATCCAGTTCGGACATCTACATTTATGGTAGGTACAAAACTGTACTTTTTCTTTCTGCACCCAAAAGACATGACATAAGTGAACTGGCATTCCTCCAGTCTGCCTGTTGGTAAGCTTGTACTTTGCATGTGTGTGTTTGTATTTTTGTATCTTGTAATAGACTTTGGGCAGTTTCAGTGCGTGTGCATGAAAAATGAGTGCACCTTGTGACAGATCTAGCTTGAAAGGACAGTGTCAGTAAATGCATGTGTGTATGTATGTTATGTATGTGTATGTGTGTGTATATATATATATATATATATATATATATATATATATATATATATATATATATATATTATAGATATATATATATATATATATATATATGAAAATATTATGGATTTTTATCTGTGGACATTCAAAGCAATGCAAGGTGCATGCATAACTCTTCTGGGTAGCACTGAAAATATCTTTCAAAACTATGGTTTGAAAGTTTTAGAAACAGCCAGACCTTCAGAGCTTCTGGGGAACTGGTGGCCCCCACACCAAAGGTATTTAAGTGGATTTTGGCATATTTTTAGACTACTCTGATTATCACAAGGTATAAAACTGGCCTTGGTCGGATGTGTGCTGTAGGGTGGGTCACTGTAGTTTTTGTGAGGGTCTGGGAACAGTGCAGTTGTTACTTCTTTAACTTTTCTTGCATGCAAACCTTAGAGGTTTGCATATAAGGTTGTTATATCTTGTGTGAGGCTGTGGACATTGTGGTCATTATTTCTTTAACTTTTTTCAGAAACTTCAGATGGGTGCACAGAAAGTTGGCATAGATTATTCTGGGGACTGTGGGGGCATTCGTTCTTTAACTTTCCTGACAAACTTCAGGGCTTTAACTTTCCTGACAAACTTCAGGGGTGTACCCAGAGGGTCACTATAGCTTTATAGAAGCAGAGTACTGTATAGGAATAATAAATTGGGAGGATTACTATGATCACTATTTTTTCACTTTCTTCACAGTCAAACCTCAAATGTGTTTACAGGTGGCTATCTTATGGGAAGGGTAAAGATGCATGCTGTTTATGTATGTCTGACAGCAACAAGTTGAAATATGTTATATTCTCTTGTTTTTTTTTTCTGTTTCATTTCAGTCTGACATCAGAGAGGTAGACAGACAATGGATGTCTTTTGGTGTGGAGGTGAGGAGGTATACTGCTTATATGTATGACAGCAGCGACTTGAAATATATGAAAGTGGACATTTGTGCCTTCACTTTAAACCACATCTAACAAAAGAAGAGGATAAAGAGAGGGTGACTATCTTTTTTTTGAGGGGACATAGGGAGGCAGGTGCTATTCCCAAATATGATTTCTGTATCCTTACAAGCATTTATCTTCTCAGTTTATCATGAAATGCTATTTTGTCAGTTTTGAGCATTACGCCTTGGATACAACTTACTTCTTCCTTAAAAAAACAAGACTAAATGTCATTCCTCAGTTGGGATTTTTGTTCATGAAATCAATGGATCAAAAGGTTGGGAAAAAATCTCTAAAATGCAACTCACATCATCTAGAAACTCCTTAGCTTTCTGGTGACATAGTGATCCCCCTGACTCTCAGCTTAATTCATTTATTTCCTACACAGATATTACAGTGCCATTCTAAATCCTAGTAAGTTAGGGTGATGAAAGGATGCAGGAAAAAAAAACACAGTTGAACAGAACGAGTAATTTCTTTACTTACTTTTTAGGCCATTATTAAATCCATCATTGGATGAAAGTTTGTTTAAAAAGCTTTAAAGTACGACATAGAGCATCTAGACCCCCATGGCTTCTGGGGCCCAAGTGGCCCCAAGATCCATAACAATGCATTTGTTTCTTCCACAGTTATCAGACTGCAGTTTTGCCTTGTAACAATGCCTTAAATGTATAAAGGAAGGGATGAAAACAGAAAAACAAAACTGAAAGGTAAAACATACTGTGAGAAAAGGAAGAAAAAGTAATGTAGATTGTACGGGTAGGCCAGAAGTGGCATGATGGGGGTTGGGAGGCATTTCACCTAAAGTCCCCCACCTAGGGCCTGCTCTGTATACACACACACACACACACACACACACACACACACGAACACATATATAAATAGGTAGACAGACAGCTATAGATATAAATCCTGTGTGTGTGTGTGTGTGTGTGTGTGTGTGTGTGTGTGTGTGTGTGTGTGTGTGTGTGTGTGTGTGTGTGTGTATATATATATATATATATATATATATATATATATATATATATATATATATATATATATATATATATATATATTTTGATATATGTATACACACACACACATATATATATATATATATATATATATATATATATATATATATATATGTATGTGTGTGTGTGTGTGTGTGTGTATGTGGATACATTATATAAAACATATATATTCATTTTAGGGTCTTCTGGGAGGAAATAATTCATGCTTCATGTTTCTTTAGGCTTTTCTTCCTAATGGGACAGAAAAAGATTAAGTAAATAATATGTAATTGTGACAGAAGTATGCATAAAAACACTTCATACAACTCACAGAAAGCAAGACTAAATTATCTTTCTTGACAACAGTGCGGGCCTCCATAAACTTCAACTGCCTCTCCTCAACATTCAGATCACTAGCTAACCTGGGGTCTAAGGTTTTTTTTTATGCTACATGACTTATTATGTGCATTATGGCATATTTCATATCTTTTTCCAGTTTTTGGTTTGATTTACTGCCTGGCGGTTTTCTCAGTTCATTGATTTATTGCTTTTGAGGCAGCTTTAGCTTCAGATTTGGCTGAGAGCAAATCAGTCTGCTTGGAAAGAAACTGTGCAGTGATTATTCTATCATTCCTTAGCATGGAATTAAATAATACTATATACCCTCATTTTTGTCATTCATTAATTTTATAATAATGATGAATATAACAAAGCTGATGCTGCTTCAGAGTTGTTATTGATTGGTTTTTTTAATAATATTTATCTTCTTCTATGCTGTCTAGCTCCTACTGTGCTGGTTGATGTCAAGGAAACTGACCCAGTCATGCAAGAAGAGATATTTGGGCCCATTCTTCCAATAGTTGATGTGGAGAACATAGATGAAGCAATCGCTTTCATGAATCGTCATGAGAAGCCACTTGCCTTGTATGTCTACAGCACTGACAATAAGGTACTAAAAGATTTAACATAAATGTAAAATGTAAACTGTTTTCCCAGAGCTTGCACTGTTACAAACACAAGGTACAGTAATAAACTGCAAATAAGCACTGTATGTCAGTTTAATGTGGCAGAATCATTCAGTAGTAATGGAGCTGCCTACCTCTTTATCAGTATTTCAGTTAGACCTCAGTGGCCCAATTCATAATGGGGGGACTCAGGTTTATCATGTAAGACAAAAAAAAAAAATCTGCCCCACAAGGAAATACTGATATGCTTAATTCATAGCCCGGTTAATAAAATTACTGAAAAAGCAGTGGATCAAAGAAAACATAATGGAATGCAAACAAATAGTAAAAAGAAAAAGAAAAAAAATACATGAGCTTTATTAATTGTACTTTACTTATTTTCAGTAATGACCCCCACAAAATGATAAGTATACAACCTTACTGCTTTGTTGTCTGTTAACCATGAAGGTGTTGGGGAAACGGTCTTGACAGCTGTTAGTATTTGCTGGAAGCAGAAAGTTTGTCAGGAGGTAGCACACCTGATAGTGACCTGTTTTTCTTCATGTGCATTATTTATTTATTTTTTGCAGAACCCCAGGTGACAGATGTGGTACACAGACATATTAGGAAACTCACACAATTTCTGAGTTTAAATCTTCTGGGTCATCAAGTTGCCTGAATTTATAAATAGACAGAAGTTGAATGATACAGCTTGCCAGCTCTGTCTCCAAAGAAGGCACTGATGCTATCAAGAGCAGAACATCCATGACCCAAATTAAAAGAGGAAACTGTCCCTTGCAGGTCTTACATTTGTTAATCAATGAGATCACAGTGACTGCACCCTGCGCTCAATGCCAGTTTTTTATCACCAGTACAAAAATAATCTATTAACTCTGTTACTTAGAGGACAAGAAGGTCATAAAATGTTTGCTCTCTTTGTTTTTTCCTTTAAGTCAAAGGTAGGAACATCTTCTTAGGACACTGTAGCAACAAACAGTTCAAGGAAACAGAACACCGTTGTAGAATCATGAACCTCCATTTTTAATGTACAATCACAATCCAAATTGGTAAAAAAAGACCATAAGGTCCAAGTAAAACCATAAAATATAAGTTAAGCGCTTTCACCCAGGAATCTCCCGAGCTTCATCAGAACAAATAATACTTAAAAAAGTCACCCTTTTTTACTACTCATACAAATTTCCCCCAATACTGTTATCTCATTAATATTAATTAACATGATGTCAGTAATTCAAAAACTTTCATTCCATGATTTTACATTGTTTGCCTAGCAAAACTTCATTACTTTAAGATACTTTCTAAAATATACAACCATACCTTACAAGCACAACCTGTGCATACATGTTAACTTTACATATTAATCAAAACATAATCATTGTAATCCAGTTACAAATTGCTGACTAAAAAACTGTGCTGATTTGTGGTCCGTAACACCATGGCTGAGTCACTGGAGCTTTCTGCTTCTATTTTCAATGGTTGTACTGAGAACTTATTGCTAAATGAGGACAAACCGGTCACTAGAACCGAGTTTCAACAACTAATGGATTTGGTAAAGCAAATTGCCATTATACAGTCAAGCCAGCTCAACAATTTAAACTGTAGCTTACCAGGAACCCTGCATCAGTTCCTGGCAGAGGGAATGAACCAATTCAATTCCAGTGTTAAACTCCTTGTCTCACCTCAGTACTCATCCTTTCTGTACTCCTAGGGGGTGGGTATGCCCTCTCCTCTCTATATTCATGTAAATCCCTATTCATCTTTCTTATTTTCCTATCTAAAACCTTATTACAATGTTTATCCACTTCATGAAAAATATTTGCATATTTGACCTTATCAATATCAAACATTAAGTCATTAGTTAATTTCCCATGCAAAACATTCACTTAGTTTAACATTTTATCCTTTTGTTCATAGTAATTCCTCACCATCAATTTCATATGCTCCACACCAGAATTATTAAACAGTTCAATAAGTTCCTTATGGTGTATACTGTTAACTTCAACATTGTTTGGATATTTAATAATCCTTAGCCCCTTCAGAACTCTCCTAACATTGATACATTGATTTAAATAATCTGTTTCCATCTGCAACCCTTTCAGTTGCAGTAGTTTGTTTTTAAACATGCCTAAAGTGTCCATAAAAGTCTCTGCACTGGGCTGTTGTTGTTCAATAAAATCAAATTGCTTACCAGCCCAAGTAACAAAATCAAGGTCACAGGATATTGTGTTAGTCATTATTTCCCTCTCCAGCTTGTCTGTTGTTGTTAATTCCATTTGTTGGACCAGAAGCACTTCTCATCGCTTGGCTATTCAGCCCTGTTCCACCATTACTGTTCCTCGCCGACATGTGAGCCATGTTTTGCGATTGGCTCATTCCCTCTCCCAGGAACTGATGCAGAGTTCCTGGTAACCTACAGTTTATACTGTTGAGCTGGCTTGACTGTATAATGGCAATTTGCTTTACCAAATCCATTAGTTGTTGAAACTCGGTTCTAGTGACCGGTTTGTCCTCATTTAGCAATAAGTTCTCAGTACAACCATTGGAAATAGAAGCAGAAAGCTCCAGTGACTCAGCCATGGTGTTACGGACCACAAATCAGCACAGTTTTTTAGTCAGCAATTTGTAACTAGATTACAATGATTATGTTTTGATTAATATGGAAAGTTAACATGTATGCACAGGTTGTGCTTGTAAGGTATGGTTGCATATTTTAGAAAGTATCTTAAAGTAATGAAGTTTTGCTAGGCAAACAATGTAAAATCATGGAATGAAAGATTTTGAATTACTGACATTGTGTTAATTAATATTAATGAGATAATGCTATTGGGGGAAATTTCTATGAATAGTATAAAAAGGGTGACTTTTTTAAGTATTATTTGTTCTGATGAAGCTTAGGAGATTCCTGGGTGAAGGCGCTTAACTTGTATTTTATGGTTTTACTTGGACCTTATGGTCTTTTTTTTACCAATTTCAATTGTGATTGTATATTAAAAGTGGAGGTCCGTGATTCTAAGTGGTGGTCTGTTCCTTGAACTGTTTAGAACATCTTCTTAGGACTATAAATGTCCAGTTCCCTTTCCGCTAAGATACTGCTGATTCTCCTTTTAACTGTAATGTAATTCATTCCCATACCCATCTAGCTATCTACAACAGAGTTGCAGTTGACACTTTCCAACAGACACTGATTTGATCTGGTGAGGAATGTGATAAGGCTCAACATTATTGTGTCTTCTACGTTTGCAGCTTGTTTGACCCACTGTATCTTTCTTCTTTCACTCAGGACCATATCTTGCACTGGGACTAAAAGTAAGCTTGATCTGACAAAGCCAATGTTGGGCATACTAGTAAAGATAGCTATATGCACTCACTGACAAATTCTAAGGCAAGGTCATGGTCCCACTTAAAATCACAGGCATGCTTTGATAATTAAGCTATGGTTATGCTATTAACACAAGTTGCAGACATACACCAGCAGATATGCCATGTATGCACTCCACAGATAAGTCACAGGTGCGTTTTCCCAGCCAGGATATAAGCACAGCCAAGTATATGCTGCAAAAGCCAAGTCATGGG
Source organism: Protopterus annectens (assembly GCF_019279795.1). Lineage (NCBI taxonomy): Eukaryota > Metazoa > Chordata > Ceratodontiformes > Protopteridae > Protopterus > Protopterus annectens. The sequence goes on along the minus strand of NC_056743.1, from coordinate 1,184,419,256 downwards.
CCTGCTTTGGCAGCCATGCCATGGTTGTGGTCCAAAACCCAAGCCAGTGAGAAAACAAATACAATGAAGCTATGAGCATGGATCTGAGCCACACACATACACCCTGTTACAGCCAATTCAAGGGAATCCTAATACAACCATACAAGGAGAATAAAGCTACAGGAAAACCATGGAAATGCTTCAAAAGCTAAAAATCCTTTGACATGATCTGACTACCAGACCATCAGCATCCACTGATAGGAAAGCCTGATGGATCATTTTACACCTAAAGCACTGGGCATGCACCCTCAATCAAGTAGAGTGCAAGTGCCCATAACTAGGGCATCAATATGCTAATACAGAAGCCATAGTAGTAGCTCCATAGTTAAGCCAAGGGCCTTCAAGGACAGCCATGTTAACAATGCAGTCTGGGGCCCAAGCTATTGTGAATGAACCTACAATAAAACCATGGGCATGCACCTATAGTAAAATCATGAACATGCTCTTGTAGAAAATAAAATAATAATAATTAGCACCAGTCATGCTGTTTTGGTTAGTAAGTGGGCATGGTCCTAGAGCCCAAACATGGGCAAAACATGCACCCTCCCATAGTCAGATCATGATCATAATCCTATAACCAAGCTATGAGAAAGCTTCTACAGCCAAGTCATTGGAATACTTGTATGACTAAACCAAAGCTAACGGACCCAGTAAAAAGTCAAAAACACCCTCCTACTGCCAAGCAACATGCATGTTTTCTGTAGCTAGATCATAAGCATTGCCTGACTGCAAAGCCAAGGTCATATTTCTACTGCCAAGTTTTGAGCACACTTTTAAAGTTACTCATGGATAAGCATCTATAGCCAGTATATAGAATTTCTGGGAAGTGTGCTACAGGCAAGACATGGTCATGCTGACTCAATCAGGGCAAGAACATAACCAAGATATGTACATATTCAAGTAACTCAAGTTGTGGATATAGGGTCTATATTGAATTACCGAAAATCCTCTTGCACGAATAAGTAAACATCAAGACATAAACAGTGATACGCAAAGACAACAAACGTACAAAACCATGAAATACAAAACGTCGAATCCCCATAGTTGGCCAACTCCACCTCCCGCTACATATTGCCTACCCAAACAAAATTAAAAAAACACACTATACCCATACCTACATTTCACCTCCATATCCCATATCCTAATAAAACCTACATGACACACAAATACATCTAACTATAAAAAACAACACCCAAAAAGTAAAAAAAGAAATATTACCGTATATACTCCGCTACTCAACTACATTACTACATATACACTAAACTTAACCCTATTTCTAACCCTAACATCTAAGTTAAACATACCACTACATATGCACTTACCTTAACCCGCTCCCTAACCCTAAGGTCAGTAACTATCGCACACTTACCTTAGGGAGCTATACCGGATAAGGAAATCACTACTGCCTTGGACAACTATGGCAGTTCAGTCTTCGGATCTTCGTGGTTCTGAACGTTTGCTCTTCTGCCGCTTCACTGTATATGTGTCGATGCTTACGTATTCACACAAGAGGATTTTCGTTAATTCAATATAGACCTGTGGATACAGACCTGTACCAAAGGTGTGGATGTTGTATGTCCAAAATACATGCAAGTTTGTACTGCAAAGCTTTGGGTTTGCTGTGTCAGCCAAGTCTTGATCATGTGCTGACCGAATAACCATGGCCACTGTCAAGTAATGTGAATACTGCAGCAGTTAAGCCAATGGGCAGGCACTTCCAAACAAAAGTGCGCATGTACCTATAATTAATCCATAGTCATGCTCATTTAGTAAGCCATAAATGTGTTCCAGTAGATATATGGGTATACTCTAGCAAGCTAGACATTGACATGCTGTTCCAGCAAAGCAATGGGTAATAATCTTGAACCACACTATGGGCATATTTCTACAGCCAAGCTACGCAAATATTTTTATAACCAGCCATTTACATGCTCACCAGTGAAGTCATAGCCAGGCTCCTCTAACCAAATAATAATTATAATGTGGTAGCAAAGTCATGTAAATGGTTCAAGAGTGAAAATGAGAGGTCTGCCCTATAGTAAGGCATGACAGTTTACTCAAACAGTTTTAACTAGTGGGAATATACTTATCAATAAGCTATAGGCTTGGTCCAGCAGAGAAGCTGTGGATATGTATTTACAACTAAGCAAAAGACATCGCCATACATTCAAGACATGGGCACATGCTGCTGCCAACCATAAACATAAATCTACAGCAAACATTTAGGAACATAGAACTTAGGAGCAATACTAGACAAGTGATCTTGGGGACAATAAGATACCTAACAATGTACACCTTTAAGTATTTATACTAGAATCTCCTAACACCGTTTTCAAGCACTTAGCAGTGCTCTCCACCCAAACTGGCAGGGTCATACATGATAACACTGGTGTAAGTTTTTGTCTACCCATTCACTCATCAAGATTAACCTTAAAGATCGTTAAGGCTGTAATTTGTTTGACCTGTAGTGGTAAATTATTCCCTCCTGTGAGTCTTGTTTATTTGTTAATGTAGATTTAGGTTTGTACTGTGGGTATTTGCATAGCCACTACTTTTGTGAAGAAATAGGAAATCAAAAGGACTGAGGCTTTCTTGGCTCAGAAAGCAAGACATAAGTCACCTCATAGCAGCTGGCAGGCTACTGAGTATAAGGAGAGTTATGGTAACCGTTCAGGATAGTTGAATGATTTATGGCCTTTAATTTTCTTGGTTAGCAATCTTTAGAGCCTTTCCATTTCAGTGATATAGTTGGAATAATGCATACCAAAGGGCGTGTTGTATTCAATGATGGGTCTGTTAAGGGAAGAGTACAGTGGTAGGATGACTTCTTTAAATTTTGAGATATTCCTCAAGAACCTAACTGGGCCAGATGGAAGAATTTCCTAATTATGGTGGAAACATAATGCTTTAATGTGAGAACTTCACGGCACTCATGTCAATGGAAAATAGATGCATGACTACCGAATCATACACCAATGCACTGTATGAACACGTACATAAATGCATGGAACTAGCCATACACAACAGAACCAAGACACTCTCCTCCAAAAAAAAGGAAGCCAATCTGCTGTTTCTCTGCCATTAATAAACTCAACAACAGAAGGAAGAAACTGTTGCAGAAAAAGGTGAAGTCCCTAGACTGGAAAAACTCCCTTATTAGCCTCAACAAAAAGTTGTGATCTCTCATCAAAACCTCTAAAGCCAGCTATGAAGGCAGAATTGCGGCAGACACTAAAAACAACTACAAAGCCTTCTATATTTGTATCAAGAATCTCGACTACAATACCCAGGTTTGCTCTGAGTTACTGCACAATGGTACCTCCTACACTGAGCCAACAGATATTGCAACATACTGGCTGACAGATTCAGTGCCAACTTTACTCCCCCTCCCCCATAAAGGACCAATCAGAATACCAGAAGAATGCCAGGCACCCAGCATTACTGCAGCACAGGTTAAAGCTGCATTGCCCAAGGCCAAGAATAAAACTTCCATGGGACCCGACAATATCCCTGGATGTGTTCTACATGAACTACAAAGTTAATTGGCTCCACATCTGTGTGCCCTGTTCAATCACAGCCTCATCTCAGGCTTTGTCCCTACTGAATGGTGCACCGCTACAGTCATCCCTCTCCATAAAGGGAGAGCGACTACAGACCCTGGGAATTATCGCCCCATTAGCCTGAAGAGTCTGATATGTAAGGCTATGGAGTGCATCATCATGGACCTAATTAACAAGGATATAGGGAATCTCCAAACTCTAGATCCCATGCAATTTGGTTTTATGAAAGGGAGATCATGACTGCTCAACCTGGTTGACTTCTTTGAGTCAGTCACCAGAGCTGTGGATGAGGGCAAGGCAGTTCATACAGCCTACCTTGATCTGGCCAAGGCCTTTGATACCATTGCCCACTCAGAAATTATTGATAAACTCACTAAACTAGGAATCAATCCCTATGTCACTAGATGGGTTGCAAATTGGCTCACAGAACCCACAGTGTGAAAGTAGCAGACTCCAAGTCAGACTGCCGACCAGTCACAAGTGGAGTCCCCCAGGGAACAGTCCTGGGTCCTCTCCTGTTTGGCATCTACTGCTCAAAAGTCCAGGCTAACATGGAGGGACTCTGGCTGACCAACTTCACAGATGACTGCAAGCTGGGAGCCATTATTAACTACCCTATTGATATAGACATCCTACAGAAAGGCCTCACTGAGATCAATGACTGGTGTCAAAACCATGGCATTAAGCTTAATGCCAAAAAATGCAGCATCATCTCTTTTGGGGAAAAACTCACTTCCCACTAATTACCGCATTGATGGGAGCCCACTGAACACTGAAGGCATTATAAGAGATCTGGAGACACAAGTTGACAGCAACCTCTCCTTCAACCACCACATTGCCACTGTGGTCAGAAAGTTCTTCTATGTGGAACATCTTATTAACAAGGGTTTTGCATCCAGGAAGAAAGAGGTCATCATCTCTCTCTACTCTTCCCTCATTAGGCCAATCATTGAGTATAATGCCCCATTTGGCATGTATCTCACTAAACACCTGCAACAGCTGGAAAGGCCACAAAAGTACCTCACAAAGAGGATCCTAGGCCTTAAATACATGTCCTACATGGACAGACTAAAAAAACTCCGGCTATTCTCTGTCTCATATCGTCTACTAAGAGGCGATTTCTGCTTGACTTACAAAGCCATGTCTGACCCTGTTCTGTTAAAAATGCTACATCTAATGAAATCCCAATCCCTCCACACCCCCACACCCCACAGTCCAGAGACCTCAGCCTCATTACCACAATCAACAGAATATGCTGGAGGGACAGGTTCATAACCCAGAGACTGCCCATGCTCTGGAATAGACTTCCCATACATGTCAAGCAGAGCACCTCACTGGCCCTCTTCAAGAGAAATCTTGATGAGTGGATGGGAAATAGAAAGTTCACCCCGGGGATCACTCCAGTGGCTCTACTTGATAGAGGCACTGGGAACTAATGTCGGGTGGCATGATGCCAGGGCACTTCTATGGGCTAGGCTTGTAAAGCCTCCAGGGCCGTTAGCCTAGTACACAGCTATAAACCTATGAACTGATAAGATACATACCCAGGTCTGTTATTGCTATGTCTGTCTGAAGATGAGCACATTTTATAACATATGAGGTGGGAGCAGCATTTATTGCCAAATGCCAGCATGCTGCACTTTTTTGCATTTAACTTGAGACAGTTTTTGGCATGCCATTTATATGTATATTCCAGCCTTTGTTGGAGATATTTAGTATAACTGGATTAGCAGGTAACAGTGCCCAGATTACAGTCATCAGCAAACTTTATCTACCATGTCTGCAGAATCAATGCCAAATTGGAGTAGGCCCTGCACTGATCTCTGTGATACCCAGCTAGTTACAATTTTACATTCAGAGAGGGTATACCAGCAACTTTCACAACTTAGTATCTCTTGAATATCAAATTTGCAAAACAAAGGACAATGCAAGGGTTTACATTAAACTTGCTTAATTTTTCAGTTAATACCTGCATCTGGGATAGAATCAAAAGTCTAGGCGAGGTACAGATCAAGCAGCATGAACTCAGTGATCACTGTCCAAAGCCTCTGTAACCTTTTCAAAGAAACTTAAGAGATTCAGGAGACAGGATCTGCTCTTTGCAAAACTAAACTGACTGGGGTCTAGGTTAGTTAAGTTGCATAAATGAGTTCTGCTATAATACATTCCATGGATTTACATAGAAGGCTGGTGAGGCTGATGAGTCTGTAATTACTCAGGTCCCTAGAAAGGCCATCCTTGTGTAAAAGAAACCACAATGGCTCATCCCCAAGCATCAGCCACAAACCCTTTGGATAGGCTGAGGGTAAAAAGTGAAAGTAGAGGCTCAGATAGTGCATTCTTGGCACTCATGAGAATACAGCCTGTTATGTTGTCTGGTCTTCTTGTAGCATTATTTTAAGCCTTGGACAAGAATTTTAACACTTGTTCTAAACTGATTTTGGGGGGAAATGAAGTTTGCACTGATAGTGGGGGCAACAATATGGGCAGGTGGGGTAAAGTTAGTATTAAATATGTCTGCTAATATATCAGTTACATACTTGGGATTGGAATGCATGATATTATTATGGATTAGAGAATGGGCTTACTGTATCGCAGTACCCTGATTGGAGAACGAACGTTCTCCAGCAGGGTATTAATGTGCAAGTAGTGCCTGCTGAAAAACAAGTCTGCCGCTTCATGGCAGCATATCAAGCTATTGTGGAGTTTGGACTGAGAAAATGGAATGGCTGCCATTATTTTACACTCGCTAAGCAGCATTTCTGCTGTTTAGTGAGTGCAAAATATATTAAAAAAAATACTGAAAAACAAAACTGTGTGCGTGCGCATGCTTGTGTGTGTGTGTGTGTGTGTGTGTGTGTGTGTGTGTGTGTGTGTGTGTGTGTGTGTGTGTGTGTGTGTATGTCTGTTTGCAGAGTGATTGGGTGCATATTAATGAAGTGAGAGCGAGCGAGCCATTATTGTACACTCACTAAGCAGCACCTCTGCTATTTAGCAAATGTAAAACAAAAAAATAAAATAAAGCATGTGTGTGAGAGAGTCTGTGTGTATGAGAGTAATAGACAGAAAAGTATGTGTGTATGTGTGTATGTGTGTGCTCATGTTTCTCTTTGCCTGTCTGAGTGAATCCGTGCATGAAAGCTGAAAGAGACTGCGTGTATGTGTGTGTGTGAGAGAGAAAGTGTGAGTGAAGTGTGAAAGTGATCGAACAATCCCCGGTGGCATTTGTGACAGAGTGAGAGAATGATCCCAGGCAGCAGCAGCAGTTTTATGTACCTCTTCACCTCTTAGACATACCTGCCAACCTCTTAGCACAAGAAATCTGGACAAAGCCTTACATAATTGGGGGGATGCTAAGAAATAGGAACACATTTTAAATATTTCTGTTATAAACTTTGAAAGTTGCTAGAAGAACAGGATTTGTGTTGTTAGCATGTATCTTTTGAAGGATATGAAATCTGAAAATCAAATGCATGTCATTATATGAAGGAAATAAAACCTTGAAACTCAAATGTATGTAATTATTTAGTAATTTCTGTCTTCTACCTGAACAGTACTTAAACCTTCAAGGAAGTACAGTACTATACAAGGTTATCAAATTATAAACCTCAACATTTTGTTACAGTATGTGTTGTTTCCATGATGTAATTCTAGTAATGGGCCTTCTTGATTGTTAAATGATATGGTTAGTTCTCTTAAGTTTGGTATATCTTACTTAAAAGGGCCTCTGCAATAGGCAGTGCTGTTGAATAAAACCCCAGACAGTGTACCAAGAGAGTGTGAAGAGCCTGAAAGACTCAAGGTAGCAGGCCAGAAAGTTTATTGAACAGCTCTATAAAATGGTTCAAACTATCGTACTTAGTAAAGTGAAGCTATGCATTTATTTAAAGTTTATTTAAAGCATTACAATGCTTCTATACTAGGCACTGTAAAACAGTAAAAGAGCAGCAGTAATAATATGCACAAGCAAATAAAAATTATTTAAAACAGGGTAATAGTAATAATGAAAAAAAAACTTCAGCTTTATTAAGATGCTTTCCACAAAACACCTGTAGCAATATAAAAAAACAACATATTTTAAGATGCATTCAGCAAAACGAACAGAGAAAATTTGTAGCTGTAGCTACATCACTTGGTACCCTGAGCATGCCAAAGACTGCCATTCCCCTCAAAGCAAAGTTAAGGATCAGAACAAAAAAGGGTATTTGAAACTGTAGCAAACAGCTTGTGCAAGCACTTTTATAAGTTACTATCATTCATTCATACTAGAAGTCATGTAAGCAGCTGTAAAATACCATCTGTAGCCACTTAAATGACTGCTGGTGTTACAGCTGCTCCAGATCAGCAACTCACACGCACTGTCCCAGTAACAGCTTATGCTGGGGCAGCTGCCCTCTTCATTATACCCTAACCTTTCACTTTTTTCGACAGGTCCACTGGAAACATCCCTAAAGCATACCCGTAGCAGGCATATCCAGTAAGCAGTCTGAGTCCACTCAATCCACCCACCGTTTATTTAGGACAAACTGTACACCACCTCTGCCCTTCTGCTTTAAGTAAGTGTTAGGGGCGTCCAGTCTTCTGGGTGTATTTTAGCCTGCATAGTGACTAGTCTGAAGATAAGTGCTTCAGTGACATAGTTTGTAAGCAATAGCCTTATAGTCCATAAACCCTCCACCACTGACATCCTGCTGGTCAGCTGTTACTCTCTACTTCCTAACAAGACTTTGACGTTTACTCATACTGCTCTTACTCTGTTTCTTTCTCTTATATTTTCTTCACATCTTTTAGGCTTGCTATTCCCATTATTTATATCCTCCTGTCTTTCTTTTAGTGGAACTGCATGCCTTCAATTAAGTCATCCTTGGTCATCCTCGCATTCCTTTCTTATTTCTCCTTGCCCCAGATTGTTATTAAACCACTTTTATCCTGAACTAGTATTTGTGCAAAGTCAACATTGACTCAGTGCATTCAACTGTCTCTTTAGTGTGTTCTTATTTTGTGACAAAAGTGTTCCTGCAAGCAAATAGATATTATATAACAGTGAAGTTTGCAGCTTGAACACCAGTCTATGGGCTACATTTTAATGTAAATTATAAATGTTATAACAGCCTAAATTCAAAGAACTTTGTCCACTATAATAGCTCCATTTTCTTAAACCACAGCAGTCTCATTGGTACTTTCTCCTTTAACTGTGCTCCGTTCATTGTTTTTAGCAATTCACTTTCTCCCTTCTTTAAGTTTATTTTCTTCTTGTGTAAGCACTTTGAGTTCTGAGCCAGTAATTTTCCACAGCTGCACTACTGCTTTCTGGCTTACTTTTTGTCATTATTTTGCTGATCTGTGGGGGTTGGGTGGTCTTTGGACTTTGCATTTCAAACTCCACGGAAACCTCCTTACATTTTACAGTTGTTTAAACAGTCAAGTGCAATTTTTACTCTTATAACTATTAGTCAGGTCAAGGTGATGCTGGACTCCTATTAAAACGTGTCCTAGAGCAACAAAATCAAGACTTCATCTACTAGCTCAGAGGGCTTATAAAGTGCATTGCTCATTTTACTTCTCTCTCTCAGCAGATTTGTGGCAGTTTAAGTTACGTCAATGATATTTTTTCTCTGTCTCTTTGCCAAGCTTTCAAGCTGCTTTGTTTGCCCTCTGTAACACTTGGGCTCACTTTGCTCCCCTACCCTACCCCCCAATTCCCATCCATCTCCTCTTACTCTACATTTATACTTCCATAGCAGACTCCACATATCCCTCAAATTAATATCATCAGTTCCTTCCAAAACAAAGCAATCAATAGAAATGCTCCAAATAGTAACACCCAGTCTTGTTTACAACCCAAGACTCTCTCTCAAATTGCCTTAATCTTTGCCCTATAACTATCAGATTACATGTCTACAACTATAAACCAGTACCCTCCTAACATTTTATAATCCTTATTTGCAACAAAGATAAAACCCAAGTTAAATAAGATGCTCCTAACTCAGATTATTTTATGATTCCTCCTCACTCTGTTAGCATTTATCACCAATTATCAAATACTTAGGACTTCAACCAGTCCTCACACAGAATATCAGCATCTTCCCAGCCTGTTTTTCTCCATAACACCCTATCTCTACAAACAAACCATATCTGATTTATTTATCTATAAATATCTCAAAATGAAGTATCCAAATTAACGAGCAAATACCAAACCAAGACCAAAATATAAATGGCCACACTCTCCCCTCTATAAAATATCAATTCAAAAATTACTGGAGATATTCACCAACAACCCAGGTCCCACTGTTCATAAAACCATCACTTCCAACTTCAAAATAAGCCAGTCACTTAATACATCTCATCAAAAAATAGAATCCAAACTCCCCTTACTAAATATGAACCTAAGAAGTATGTGCAGTAAAATCCATGACATATATACCTGCTTTGCCACTTACACTCCTGATGTAGTCATAGCTACTGAAATTTGGTTAAAAAAAGAATTAAAGAACCCCCTGATACAATTTACTAAGGCATGACAGACAAAACAAGCGTGCAAGTGGTGTAGCAATCATGTATAAAAATTCCATAACCATCACTTTACTTCCACAGGAAATACCCAAATTTAATAATGCTGAATGTCTAATAACACTCATAAAAATCAGCACAATAGGAAAACTATATGTTTGAAATTTATATACCACCATGGAATAACACTGATACTGCTGAAAGCATCCTGTATTGGATATCCCAACAAATTAATAATGTAACTACAATACTTGAAGACTTAACTGGTCCTAGATTATTTAAAGCCTGTAACAATATGTTATTAAAGTGTTCTAAAGCAGTATCTAGTGGCATTGTTCTAAGTACATTCCAGTTATATTGTTATAGTGGCAACTCATAAATTCCACTACCCACACTGAATCTGTAAACTTGCTCAACTTTGGACAGTTAATAACTATACCTAATAGAATCAATAAAACTTCAGGGAGACACTTAACATTAGACTGAATAAATGCAAACCAAAGTGACAGAAGTAGGCTGCCTCTCGGATAGAGTAAGTGACCACATACCAACATATGATATTAGAACTCTCCATTACCTAGATAAACATATTATCTATAATCAAATATAAAATGCAACCAATTTTAGCAAAGATATTTTATATGAAACACTATAACCATATAACTGGAATGTACTTAGAACAATGCCACTAGGTACTGCTTTAGAACACTTTAATAACATATTGTTACAGGCTTTAAATAATCTAGGACCAGTAAAAGTAGTAAATATAGTAACAGAGATAAAAGAATGGGAAGTGGGATCTTTAGACAAGGGTAGGAGTAAATTACACAGAAAAAATGGGAATTGTGGGAACAATACATACAGAATAATGTTTTGGAGGAGGAATGAGATTTAAGGGAAGGAAAGAATAGAAAAAGCTATGTAATGTTCAACTGACAATGACTGTATAGAAGATTATATGTGGCATATAATATTTGCAACTGAAAATATGCCAGTATAGTTTGTTTTATTTACATAAATGTATGATTGCTTGTGTCATAACTGATAATTCAATAAGATGCATTTTCTTTAAAAAACTGTACCACATAAACTGTAGCTCATAGACTTAACTTCTGCACTAACTGTCAGATACAAATTACATTTCCAAATGCTGCCATATGTAATATTTGAATTATGCACCTATGGATTTGAAGTTCACTGCTTAACCCATTATACCATTTCTCCTTCACAATTTGTATTTAAATCTTTTATTTCATATTTTACAGCAAAAATAGACAGACATTTACTAAAGAAGACAAAATAATATCACATTGTAAACAGACTTTGCCTGAGCGACAGCAAACATTTCTTCGCATGGAACTCAGATTTATTGAGAATGCATACAGCATCCCATTAGACTACAAGAGATTTGCTGGGGGCATTCATAGTCAAATAGCATATAGTGAAGGACTAACTGGTAGCTACGTGAAATTGCAAGAATTCAAAAGATGAATGTGTAATGCATTTGATAACAAGTTGGAACAGCCCAGTGGATGCAAGTGTTCCTTTTCAGGGGCATCCCAGAAGTACTGTCTGGTGAAGTAACTCGGTCAGAACCACAACAAAGACAGATTGTAGCACATACACAATGCATTTCACAACCATGTTCCTGTAAAAAAACAAGCTAAATTAAAACAACTTTCATAGATAAAAATTGTTCATGCTGCCCACTTTATTCACAGCTGAATAAGAAACACTGTCATCATTCAACATAGCGAGGAAGTAAAGGATCACATCCAAAGAACATGGCTCATATGATGCTGCTCCTATTTACTAAAACAATTTCCTTCCTTTACACCAAAACTGGCTTGCAGTCTATGGAACTATTGTGGAGCCTAGCCCAAATTTCTAGTTGCTCTAAAACACTGTTTAAGTGACTTGCTCAAGGTAGGGCATAAATGTAAAACAAAATCAGAGATATTTTACAAAATTTGGAACAGATAGGCAAACTGACAGATGGTGGCAGATGGTGGGGAAGATTGCTTATTGTTTCCTGTACCTAAGGTACAAGGGTTGAATTTGTCAAGTCACTTAACCAGACAGGGGCGTTACACATACACACATACCCTCTGTGTACATTGTAGCAAAGCTTCTGCTATTCCACATAATTCTGCTGCTCCCAGGTTCCGCTGCATAAGATGTTATTGAAGAAATTCAAAGAAAATTGCTGTTTACTGTTGTTGAAGAAAAATAAAATCCAAAGAAGATTGTTGTTCCATCATTCCACTCGCAAGACGTAGCAAAAGACCAAGCTTCTCTGATCTGAGCTCAGGAAGTCTCTCATTTGCTCAAAATTTTGAGCCAATGATAGAGTCTGGAGGACCAGATGTTGCTTATACTGAGAGTAGCAAGCAGTAGAAGGACTAGATGAGTAGTGATCAGAAAGGTTTTTTGTGATGTTTTTAATGTTATTACACATGGGACAGCCCCCCACCCCCATCCATAGCCAGCTGCCTAGTTCCTAGTGCTGGATCTGGTCCTGAGAAAAGGAAAGAATGGATAATGGATGAAATAAGGTCAATATACTATAAGAAAGCCAAAAATTAAGAAGTTCCACTCTTGTTTAAATTCTGCTCAAATAAGTATGTCTTCAAACATTTATTGAAGCATGATAATGTGGAATACTCCCTTAGCCACACCAGAAGCAGACTCTTCAAGTACAGAGTCTGAGATGCAAAATAACGGTATCTAGAAGATTCCAACCACGTCTATGCAACCATCATCAGCCTCTGGGTAACAGAATGAATAGACTATGGGCTTAATATGGCAGTGTGAGTTCCCTCAGGCAAGTGTAAAAGCCCTCAAATTTTGAAAATAATGGACAAAACAGATTGGAGGCCAGTACTAGCTCTGCAAAATAGGCATGACATGATGGTAACATGGTGTAGTAGTACGTAGACTGTCAGTAGAGGTTTAAGTCTTCATGTCAAGGACTCTCAAGTAAAGGACATCATAGTAGTCAGTGGGAATAGTTCAATGCATGAACAGCTACCAAGACATCAGCTTGAGGCATAAGGTGCTTGATCCAGGAAATGTTCCATAGAGGAGAAATAATGATTTCATAACTGCTGACACCTGGTCTCTGTCAGCCAGTTATTCAGGACCACACCAAAGTCATACTATACTAACAAATTCAAGGGAATTACCATCATAGAGGATACCCAACGTAAATGGCAAAACTGACAAAAGTAGTCCAAATTGCTATGGCCTCAATTTGGGACATGTTCAGTTTCAACCAGTTAAGAATTAGCCACTTATGAATGGCCTACAAATGATCAGAAATGGAATACATATTTACCATACTGTCTTGAGAGAAGAAAAAGTAAATCTGGCTGTCATCAATGTAACAGTGTTGATACTGGTCCTTTCCTTATAATCAGATCACTCAGTGGGAATAAACTGGACCAAGAGGTCCAAGGTTGAGCCGTGTGATACTCTACTAAATGGCACAGAGGAATTTAAGCCTTAAGAGACTATCTGGGAATGGCTGGAGAGGCAATATTTAAATAAATCCAAAACTGTAGAAGAGAGACCTTAGTAAGATCATAACTGCTTGCTCAAAATGCTATGATTACTGGTGTCAGATGCTGCAAAAAGATCCATTAGGACCAGGACAGAATAATAACTTTGATCTTTCATCAGTAGCTCATTTACCAGTCAAATGAGAGCAGTCTCAGTACTGTGGTGAGAGTAAAGCCCAGACTAATAAGGATCCATGAGCCTATTAAATGCAAGGTAGATTCAAGCTGCACATTGATGACTTTCTCTACAACCATGTCTAGTAAAGGAAGGTTAGAGAATGGACAGAAATTGTTTACTATATGTTTACTATATTATGCTCCAAGGAAAGCTTCTTAAGGATTGCAGTAACAGGAGTCTCCTTTAGGACAATGAGAAAGACTACAGACCTCAATGAGGCTACTAATATCTGGTATACATTGGTCCCAGCACATCCCGACAGGTCTGAACCAGCCAATTAGGGAATGACTCTAAGCCAGACAGTTTGTCCATCACGTAAAAGAGCACGGACAGTATGCTAACCACTATTGAGATCTGCCTGGACAGATACACTACATTTTTACAAAAGATCTGTCTGATATGCTGACAGTGTTCATCCAGATCACATTTACCACTCCACAGAGCAGCTCACGTCTAGCAGTCCTGCAACCTCTGTCTTTCTAATCTCAATGAGTGCAGCTCTTGGTTAAACCAATGCTTTTATTTCTTTAATGGGATAGGGCATACATGAAGGGAGGCTGTTTTATTTAGACATGAAGATAATGACTTGCTATTGTCTCTTAGCAAGGCATCAACAGTGTTAGCATTATCCTCAGGTGGCGCCTGAAGGAACATTAATGAAAAGAGATCAGATTTAATATGGTTAGTAGAATGGCATTCTGTCATTTCAAGATCGGGGAAGTATAGTGCAGTAGCTTCAGGTTAAAGTAGACAAGGAAGTAGTTAAACCATGAGCTCAGGTCTACTAACCAAATAATTTCATAATACAACTGAATATTTATTTGGAAGAGCCACCAGCTCTTCATTCACTCAGATATTAAAAGTCACCAAAAACTACAAAGCTCTGCTGCGAAGTACTGAGTAAATAATAAAATCCACGAACTCATGCCCTCATTCAACTGGACAGATGATTGATGAACAGAAGCTTACATTCTGCAGCAAGGACACGTTCAGTATAGTTGGTTATCTTAATAGTAACCTGAGTCAGCTGAAGGATGATACAATAGCAGATGACATCCCTATCACCAATCCTAACCCATCTAGGGTATAGGATAATGGAGAGTGGACTAGTGGTTGTCAGATGTTGGACAACCTTATCATTGACACAGGTCTCTATAATGAATGCAAGGTCAAAATTATGCAGTAGATCAAATATGATACTAGGCTTCTTATTTATAAACCTTGCATTGGTGTATAATGCCCTAAAGTGGGACAGAGAAGGATGAATCTCAATCACCTGCCACTCCAGGAGAACCAAGGCCCAGGGTACTATCTAAAGGAAAGAAGTATGAGATTCCGTTGGGTATTTCTCACCAAGATGGGAGCTAAAGGGCCAAAAGCTGGCCATAGGTTTGTGCCTTTGAGCAGCCATACAGTGACTTGCCTCTGGTGACTACTGCAATGTCTTTATAAGATACATAGACACTTACAAATTGAATCATAACAATGAGAGGTGAGTGGGCAGACAGCAAGATGCTGCTATTGCTTTGTTTTCCACACTTGCGCTTGATTATGATGTTTCCATTTATTCATAACTGGGAATAGCAAACACTATTCAATAGGAATATTTTAGTGCTTGTTTAACCTCCCAACCTTTAAACTCTGAACTTGTACAGTTCTTGGGTTCAGGCACTTAAATAAACTTGATCTTATTATAGTTGTCATAACAGTAAGTAGAAGGTGTTGGTTTGAATTGTCATAGTGATGTAGAGCAAAAAAAGTATGGGCTAGTCTGACAAGGCATGTATGTAAGGCAAGAGAAATAAGAACACAAACGTGAACATAAAATAAGAGCCATAACAGATAAGGAGATGGAAATTATAGAATGAAAAGAAGTAAAACGGGTAGTTCAGAAAGAGAAGATGAACATGAAAGATTAAAAAGATATAGAATTAGAGTAGTAACCTGGAGTAAAGTTGAGGATTATCCCTAGTAAAGGTTGGTGAGAAGGAAAACAGATCACTGTTATGCAAATGGTACCAAAGCCAAAAGAATATGAGAAAGAGAAAGTGAATGCAGCAGAGTAACTAGGGTTAAAAAAATCTTGTGATAGGTTTAAATAAACTAATTTGAAAAAAAGGGTATACTAGAGACTTCCTGAAGGAGATTTCAAATGTGCATGCCTGGATCAGGGAAGGCGTTTGATTCAAAGGACTGGGTCATCATCAGCAAAAGATGCCAGAAGTCCCTAAGCAAGCCCTTGAGACAGTCCTTGGCCCTTCATCTGGTGACCTAAGGAGCCTTGCCAGGATATAAGGCACTAGAAGCTCTTTCATATGAACAGGACCAAAATTGTGCAGGACCTAGTAGGTGAAAATAAAGATCTTAAAGACAGACCTGAAGGTGACTGGGAGCCCGTGTAGGTTACACAGCAAAGTTGTGATCTAACACAAATGGGAATTTCCAGCTGATAACCTTGTAGCAGAATACTGCTCATTCTGCAGCTGTGTCAGATCGTCATAAGATAGCCTGAGGAACATAGTGTTGTAGCAGTCCATGGGTAGAAAATACTACTTTGTGAATCGCTGCAGTTAGATCCAACAATGTGATAAGATTATAGACTCATGCAATGTTTTTTGGATGGAAATATGACATCTTGATAACAGCTAACACCTGGTCCTAAAGTGCTAGTCTATCATTAGATCATGTACTTGACGGGCAAATTCAAGTCTATTCCCCATGTATTATAAAGGGCGGGGGGCTGATGACCATACAGTGGCATGCATTTATATTACCTCTGTTTTAACTGGGTTAAATTTCATTCAATCTTTATCATCCAGTTTAGGACCAACTCCTGAAATGTCTGAGGACAGTAAGGGCAGGTCCAAGCTCATAATAGAAAAGTAAAGCTGGATATTATCCAATTATAATTGATAAGAAATACATCTCTTGTAAGATCTCTCTTTCTTTTGGCTTATCCTGGTTAGGGGTCGCCAGAGCGGAACTCCAGTCTGCTAATGATTGGCAGTGGATTTTTACAGTGCTGTGTTGCCAGGCATATGCCCAACCTTCAAAGAAGGCACACCCATTCACGCACACACCTACCTGTGTGTCTTTAAACGTCACTTGACCACGGGGAGGGCATGCAGACTTCACACAGAAGGCGTTTCAGCCGAGAATTGAACGGGAGAACCTCTTGCTGTGAAGCGACAATGCTAACAGCTGCACCAGCGCGGTCCACTTGTAAGATCTCTTTAAAGACAGCATATACACAAAGAATAACAACAAAACTAAGACAGAGTCCTGATGGACACCACATTGTAGAGTGTGACTAACAGAGCAACTGGGTGCCAACTGAAAATCCAGGGATCATTGTTGGGATCTTCAGAAAGCACAATTGTGTAAGTAAACTTACGATTACAGTAGATGTTTGAATAGACCATTAGTCTAGTAGCTTAAGCTATATGGGATGTATCCTGCCAAGAATAAGACTGGCCAGCCACCTCCAAAGCTTTAGAGCACCTTCCATGCACCCTAGCCACTGTACAACTCGAGGAGAGCAGTTTAAAGTCAGTAACTAGGGTGCCAAAATGTCACAGCTTTCCTGCCTCAGAAGAGGGAGGCTATAGCCCTGCCAGATAGGAACAGTAATAATAAAAATTCTGCAACCTGGCATAAAAGCAGCAAAAAAAGAAGAGGATGGAGGGAAGGTATGTCTGCTGCTGTACTGATCTATTCCAACGTCTACTGTTATGGCAACTTTACTTATACAAATGTATTATGTTCATCGTTAGATCGCTGTTGCAGTAGGTTAAACTATATGAGATGAATACCAGAACTTAGACAAAAAGGGAGGAGGAAGAAGGATCAGGGACCAAAACCTCCTAGAAGATAGACCTACCAAAGCTTGCTGTAAATCTACAGAAGGAATCTAGTTTGTAGGGCTTGGTAAAGGTGTGACCAAGTTGCTACTTCTGTACATTTCTAGAGTCCATCCCTTTCCAAAAAGTCACAGAAGTAGCCAGAGCCCTGGTATACTGGGCCCTGACTTTGCCTGTAGGACCTTATCACGTTGAGAGTAACAAAAAGCAGAAGCATGAGGCAACTATTTAGTGGTCTGTTTTGACATGTGACTGTTCCTCTTTCTTACCGTCTTAACTTCTTAGGGAATAAACAATTGATCAGAAATCCTGAAGATTTTTGTCATGTAAATGTAGTATCTGAGTTGCCTGTTGAGATACAGAGCATGTACAATTCTTTCTCTCTTATTTTTAGTTTCTGGGAAGAAAACAAGGAGATTAATTGCCTGTCTCAATATAAACTTTGAAATACCTTTAGGCATAAGGTTAGACAATTCATATTACTTGGATATTACAGTAAGACTTTGTTCTTAAAGTTACCATTTATTTGTGAAAAATGAGATAATAATGTCTCACTACAAGAACTTGCAACTCAGATACTCTTCTTGCACAACAGCAACGAATAACACTGGTTTCCAAGGTAAGAAATCCAAATCAGTCTCAGGAGCAGGTTCAAAAGGAAACTGTCAGTTTTTCCAATTCAAAATTAAGACCCCAGAAAGAAGCCACCTGTCTTATAGGTGGCCCAGGTATGTAAAACCCCTTTCAAAAACTGTTTCAGTTGAGGTAGCACAGAAGTGGGATCTTAGGACAGACAAGCAGAGATGGCCGAGAGGTGAATCTAGACAGAAGTATAAGAAAGGCCAGAGGATAATAACTCATACAAGTACTGCAGAATGAAAGGAATCCAGGCCTTAAATATATTGTAGTTCTTGTTTTGACATCAACTAGAACATTTTTACCACTTACCCATATATGATTTTGTAGTACCAGGTTTCTTTGCCTCCTTTAATATCTGCTTCATGTCCTCAGAAAAAGGTGCCAAAAGTACTAAAATCCTGTCATCCAGGCAGTTAGCTGAAGACGTTTATAGCTGGGGTGTATAAAAAAACTGTTCTGTGTGTGCAAGTACATTCACTGAGGAAACCTGTGGTAACTGCCCTTGGCAATAATCAAAAGAAGAGAGAGCCACTATTGCCTAGGCCAAAAGGGGGTTATCACAATTATCCTTGGGGAGTCCTTCTGAAGCTTTAGAAAAACCTTGGTTAACAGAGGAAAGGGTGTAAAATAATACAGGAACATTCTTATCAATGGGAATGAAAAGGCTTCTGTCTTCCAGGCCTGAATGCAAGGAGTACTGAAGCACAATCTTTTTAATATGCGTTGCAGCTGAAGGCAAAGAGACCTGCTTGAGGAGTTCCTCACAGATAGATACATTCCTGGAAGACTCCCTGGTGCAGCTTCCATTCTTGAGGGTCTGTTCTGGTCATGGTCAGCTTGCCTCTAATAAAGTTAGCTCTGACTGAATGCAGGTAGCCTAGATGGACAGAATGTGCTGATTTGCTAGCTGTCAGGCTACCATACCTAGTCTGCAAACAGGTAAGACCTGGTTGTCCTCATTTTGTTTATGTACCACATCACTGTGGTTTAAAAGTGGAGCAGGGGCAGGGTGAAGGTGGCAGCTACCCTGGGTGTAAAGTGTTACGGGGTATAATGGAGAAGTGCAGTTCCTGCATTTTCTTCTGTACCAGCATTTCTGCTGGCATTTCATTGCTTTGAGAGCATGTAACACAGGTCATATAGTCCAAAGATGGTTTAGAGATTTGACAGCATTTATTAGAGGCATCATTTATTTGACATTTATGTGCTTTGATTTGTAGAGACCCTGGGTTTTCACTCCCTTGGACAACTTCCCAAGAAAAGTCTGATGTATCTATGGTTGCAGACTGAATAAGAATTGGAAGGGAAAAAGAAAGACCTAGGCTGAGAGACAACAGATTCACCCACCAGTGTAGCTCCTTTTTCACAAACTCCAGCACTAGAGTCTGAAATGAAAGGAATTGCTGGTGTTGAGTCCAAACTGATTTGCTGAATCACTGAATTTTCCACATGTGAAGTCTGGCCAAAGGCATCATTAGAATAGTAGAGGACATGAAACCTAGAATTCTGCGGATATTTCCTGACAGATGCCAGATACTGGTTGGTTAAGTTCAGAAACTGTTCCTTGTAACTTTCTACTTTCACTGTTTAGAAGAAGATCCATCATGAGGGATGTATCGAGAAGACAGCCGAGAAAAACTGGGATTATTCAAGATTCAGACAGAGATAAAAACAAATGTGTGAATAAAGTGAGTCCTCATGAAAAAAAAAACACAACTTCAAAATATAATAAAAGGAAAGGACAACATGGCTAAAATCGAGAACAGCTTTTACTCAGTAAGTGCTTTCACGCCCTATCTGGTGCTTCATCAGACCTCAGTGCACTCTATAAGATTTCAACTCTTATATACAATAATAATAATAACAAATAAGCATCAATCAAGTGATGTCAATTACTCAACCAATTAAACAATAGAGTGCATTAAGGTCTGATGAAGTGCTGTATAGGGCATGAAAGCCCTTACCAGATAAAAGCTGTTCTTAATTTTAGCCTTGCTGTCTTTTCCTTTTAATGTATTTTTTATGATTCAAGATTCCTCTGTGTTCACCTGAAAACTCAGGACAAGAAAAATATTTTTTACCCAGCCACAAATTCATGACAACTTGGGAAAGAATCTGTAAAAATAAGGCAGATAGTCTACATGTGGGTAAATGTAAATGCCCTGCAACCTGCAGTGGGTTATCACAGGAGCCAGGCACTTTGTAAACAAAACCAAAGTGCACAGAAGACAACTGAAAAACTTTAAAAAAGGTGTCTGAAGTGGTTAAGAATTGAGATGTGGTGATGTGCCTTTTAAATCCAGAATTACTAGAAAACTGAGAGGTGGAATAAGAAGTAACAGAGACTGTAGAGAACAGAGTTAGATCATGGTCAATTGGGGATCTACATGGGGTAGTAGGTTCATGCGTTCATAGGTGTTTACAAGGCTAATGACCACAAGGGCTTTTTTTAAGCCTAGCCATGCATCTCAAATCTCTGACAAGTTCTGATATCCTTGATAAGTGTAAGCATGGGTCTGGCAGACAAACCATTTACAGGTTACTTGTGTCCATTAGAGACATAGGTGCCAAACCAGGGATGAATTTCCGGTTTCACATTCAATTGTCCAAATTGCACTTGAATTGGGATAGGAAGGAACTCTGCTTCACATGGATGGGAGGCCTGTTCCATAGAAGGGTTAGTATCTGGGATACATACCTATCTCTCCAGCAGGTCCTATTTATATTACAGGCAAGGTTTACGTCTTTAGAACGGGTAATTCTGGTGATGTTTGTTTTGTGGATATGCAGGAGGTCCATCAGAGTGGGGTATGACAATGCCCTGTATGCTAGGCACAGATCTCCTCTCAAAAGCCTGTAGGAGACAGAATACAGGGATAGAGCCTTGAGGCGGTCTGCATAGGACATATTACTTACGCCCTGTAGTCTTTTAATGAGGAACCTCTGGGGACGTTCCAATTGTTGGATATGCCTGGTTAGGTACATACCAAATGGGAGATACTGTACTCAATGACAGGTCTTATGAATGTTGAATACATTGCAACAATGACTTCCTTGGACTTACATGCCATACCTTTGTTTATAAATTGAGCAACATAGAATGACTTCCTAACCACTGTAGACACATGATGATCAAAGGCTAGATTACTATCTATGTGTATACCTAAGTCCCTGACTACTGGGTCAACTTTAAGGGGTGTGTTGTCAGTATGATAGTTACCATGGATGGATGACTTCCCAAAGGATACTATTATGCATTTCTTAACATTTAGTTTTAGTCCATGGCTCTGACACCAGTTGTTTGTCTATGTCAGCCCCTCCTGTAGAACATTTGTGTCAGTGTGAGATTCTGTGACAGCTCCTAATTTGCAATCATCTGCAAATTTAGTCAGCCTGAGACCACTGACATTGGCCTTGACTTCTGAGAAGTAAATGCCAAAAAGAGTCAGTCCAAGAACTGATCCCTGAGGGACTCCAGTTGTGGCTGGCCTCTTTGTAGTGGTGGACTTCCCACTTCTATCTTCCTGGGCACTGTTTGTGAGCCAGTTGGCTATCCACCGGGTAACATATGTATTTATACTTAACCTCTTGAGTTTGTTAACAATACCCAAGTGAGGTATTGTGTCAAATGCCTTGGCCAGGTCAAGGTAGGCAATGTGAACGAATTTGCCCTCATCCATTACTTTGGTGAACTTCTCAAAGAAGTCCACCAGGCTGATCTGCCCTTGATGAAACCAAACTGGGTTTGACCCAGTGTCTAAATTTTTACTATATCTCTATTTATTTATTTATTTATTTATTTATTTAGTTGACATTTGTTGACCGGGTTGGTCCATCTGGGACGAAGCCCTTTTTCAGTGGAGACCCGAGGAGAAAAGCTCCATAGTTCAAACATATGCAAGTACAAAAATATGATACATAATAATGTCTCTATTGATCATCTCCATGATAATTCTTTCCATGACTTTACATATAAGACTAGTAAGACTTATGGGTCTGTAGATGGCCCAGCTTTGTGCAGAGAGATGACTGTTGCTTTTCTCCATTCATTGGGCACAAAGGCTGATTGGAGGCTACAGTTAATTAGTAATTCCAGAGGCCCTGATAGGTCATGTTTCATGCTATTTAGAAGGCATCCTGGGATATTGTCTGGGCCCATTGATGCAGTGTTCTTGGTCTTAGAGAGAGTATTAAGGACCTGTTCCCTAGTGATAGTAGGGGGAGTTATATTTGATAATATTTCCTGAGGGAAGGTTGAGGGAGAGAGAGGAGTAAACTTGGAGCTGAATTTATCAGCCAGGAGGTTTGCTATATCTTCTGCCTCAGTATAGGTGGCTTCATTTACAATGAGCTCTACACACAATTGTGTACTCCCTTTGAGGTTATGGATATACCTAAAGAATGCTTTGTGGTTGCCTTGGCCTGGTAGGCCAAACTTACCTCAAATGTGGCTTTCGTAGACTTTATTTGACTTCTGGACCAGTCCCCAACAGTGTTTCATTACATAGCTGTCTCTCATACACACTATTCAAACATGCCAGTATGCACATTATTTCTTCATTTCTTTTACAACATGTACAAAGATTTGATTTAAAAAAATATTTCAAATTTTATAGCACAAATATTGATGGCCATTTGCTTAACAAAACATAGCAAAACAGTCTCTTATTGAAAACTGACTTAGTGTGAGAAAAAGTAAACTTCTCTTCCCTTGAAACTCATATTTATTGAAAATGCATCTGGCCAGTGATGATTATACCCAGGGCTGTTTTCAAACCATGGACCCATGTAAACACTTTTAGGGCTATCCAAAAAAAATACATGTATTCTTTGATTCACGTTCCTGATTGCCTTAAATTGCATTTCTTGTTTAGTACAGTACCATTTGTTACAGTGTGTTTTAAATTTGTAGTTTTGAAAACTTTTTTAAGCAAGCAGCGAAATACAAATGTAAGAACCAATAATGACAAAAGGACCCATTTCAGAATATTCCAACTGTAACAAGTCATTCAAATTGCTATCATTATAACATACCAGTATCTGTACTAATCATTTCTTTATAGATTCATAGATTCATAGGCTGTTACTAGGCTGAGGACCTGGGAGGGGCTTTCTAAGCCTAGCCAAGTTTGTCCAAAAGTAAATAAACACACAACCAGAACACCCGAAAAAACAGTATACAAATAGACTTAGAAGAAGCAAAAAAAAAAAAACAGTAATGCGGAACGTGGAACTCGAGAGAAAAATCACTTGAATAGTTTAGCGTTGTCGTCTTTATTAATAAAAAGACATCATCAGAACTATTCAAAATTTTAAATGTGTCCAATTAAATACTTTAAAAGGAACACACCTCCAACCAAACAAACACTCATGTATCAATGCACTTGCCCAACGCTTTCTGGAATTCATTAATTCCAATGCCCTGGACCAGCTCGTTCTTACTCCTACTAGAGGTAGCAACATCCTTGACCTGGTCATTGCTATCATGGGCGACCAGTAGTCAACTCCTCCCTGGTTAGATCCGATTACAAGCTAATCACCTTGGAAATCCACATCCCTCCCACCCCCCCCAACAAAGGTAACCACCATGAAAAACTCCAAAGCTAACTTTGGGCTCCTAAAAACAGAGGTGGCTAACTTCACGGCACCCATGCAAATGGAGAATAGTTGCATGACCGCCAAATCATACACCAATGCACTGTACAAACACGTACATAAATGCATGGATCTCTCCATACCCAATAGAACTAAGACGCTCTCCTCAAAAAAAAAAAAAAAAAAAAAAGGAAGCCAATCTGGTGGTCCCCTGCCATAAACAAACTCTACAGCAGAAGGAGGAGGAGGAAACCTGATGCAGAATAAGGTGAAGTCCCAAGACTGGAAAAACTCCCTTATCAGCCTCAACAAAAGGTTGAGATCCCTCATCAAATCCTCTAAAGCTAGCTAGGAAAACAGAATTGCAGCGGATAGTAAAGACAACGACAAGGCCTTCTGTAGTTATGTAAAGAATCTCCATGGCAATACCCAGATTTGCTCTGAGCTACTGCACAATGGTACCTCCTATACCGAGTCAACAGATATTGGCGGACAGATTCATTGCTAACTTTACCCCCCCCCCCAAAGGACCAATCACAATACCAGTAGATTGCCAGGCACCCAGTATTACTACTGCACAGGTTAAAACAGCACTGTTCAAGGCCAAGAATACAGCTTCTATGGGACCTGACAATATCCCTGGCTGTGTTCTACATGAACTACATTGTGAACTGGCACCTCACCTGTGTGCCCTGTTCAATCACACCCTAACCTCAGGCTTTATCCCTACCGAATGGCGCACTGCTGCAGTCATCCCTCTCCACAAAGGAGGAGCGACTACAGACCCCAGGAATTATCACGCCATTAGCCTGATGAGTCTGTTATGCAAAGCTATGGAACTCATCATCATGGACCTAATAAACAAGGATATAGGGAATCTCCAAACTCTGGATCCTACACAGTTTGGTTTTGTGAATGGTAGATCATGCCTGCTCAACTTGATCGACTTCTTTGAGTCAGTCACCAGAGTTGTGGATGATGGTAAGGTGGTTCATACAGCCTACCTTGATTTGGCCAAGGCCTTTAATACCATTCCCCACTCAGGAATCATAGAAAAACTTACTAAGCTAGGCATCGACCCCTATATCACTAGGTCGGTTGCAAACTGTCTCACAGATGGAACCCACAGTGTGAAAGTAGCTGACTCCAAGTCAGACTGCCGACCAGTCACGAGTGAAGTCCCACAGAGTTTGGTCCTGGGTCCTTTCCTGTTTGGTATCTACTTCTCTGAAGTCCAGCTCAACATGAAGGGACTCTGGCTGACAATTTTCTCAGATGATTGCAAGTTGGGAGCTATTATTAACTCCATAAGTGATGTTGACATCCTACAGAAAGGCCTCACTGAGACCAACAACTGGTGTCAGAACCATGGCCTTAAGCTCAATGCCAAAAAATGTGTCTTCATCCCCTTTGGGAAAAACCTGGTTCCCTTGAATTACCACATTGATGGTAGTCCACTGAACACAGAAGGTGTTATAAGAGATCTGGGAACACAGGTTGACAGCAACCTCTCTTTTGACCACCACATTGCCACTGCCGTCAGAAAGTCCTTCTATGTGGCTCACCTCATTACTAAGGGTTTTGCATCCAGGAAGAAAGAGGTAATTGTCTCCCTCTACTCTTCCCTCATTAGGCCAGTCATCGAGTATAATGCCCCATTTGGCATGTACCTCAGTAGCTACCTGCAACAACTGAAGAGGCCGCAAAAGTACCTCACAAAGAGGATCCTAGGCCTTAAACACTTGTCCTATATGGACAGACTCAAAAAAACTCCAACTATTCTCGGTCTCAGATTGCCTACTTAGAGGTGATCTCTGCTTGACTTACAAAGCCATGTCTAAACCAGATCTGTTAGAAATGCTACATCTAAAGAAATCCCAATCCCTCTGCACCACACGCCCCAGAGATCTCAACCTCATTGCCACAATCAATAGAACATGCTGGAAGGACAGGTTCATAACCCAGAGACTGCCCATGCTATGGAATGGACTTCCCATACATGTCAAGTAGAGCACCTCATTGGCCCTCTTCAAGAGAAATCTTGATGAGTGGATGGGAAATAGAAAATTCACCCCGGGGATTACTCCAGTGGCTGTCCTCGACAGAGGCACTAGGAGCTAAGGTTGGGTGGCACGATGCCAGAGTAATCCTATGGGCTAGGCTTGTAAAGGCTCCTGGGCCATTAGCCTAGTACATATCTATGAACCTATTCATACATTAGTCATACAGGTCTATTACATTGTCTTAAGAGATCCACAGTATTCATAGGTTCATAGGTTGGTACTAGGCTATCAGCCCTAGGGCCTATACAAGCTTAGCCATAACAATTCTGTGGCTATTTCTTCCCACACTATTTACTTCCCTGGACCCCTGTCTAGCAGGGCGACTGCGACTTCAACTTACTTTCAATGTAAAAATAAAAACAGTCCAAATATTTGTTTTACAAATTAAAACCCTCTTATATATTGTTAGCCCGTCTTTTTAATTCTCTAATAACTAAAATGCTATCCTTGATCCCTGGGGGACTGGAAGCATTTAATCTAAGTTGCCAAAATATCTCTTGTGCAATGGCTTATTCTTCCATTCCCCTGAGTACGCTTCCTTTGCCACCTACTCCAAAACCAAAAACTTGAATTTTCCACCACCAACACATCATAGAATGTCTAGCAAGGGCACTTCTACTGTTTAATTTTTGTACACTGTGTAAGTGCTGATAAATCCTTTTATTTAACACGTTGTTCATCTTGCCGATATAAAATGCTAAAGACATGCAGGTAGGTGCGTGCGTGAATGGGTGTGCCTTCTTTGAGGGTTGGGTGTCGGGCTGGCAACTCAGCACCATAAAATCCACTGCCAATCATTAGCGAACCGGAGTTCCGCTGTGGTGACCCCTAACTGGGAAAAGCCAAAAGACAATTATTACAGTAGACACAGCAGGCAAGATATACCATTCACTTGGACAAAGTTAAATTTACCACCTTTCACATGTCTGCTGATCCTATCATATAAATTCCCAGTGTAGTCGGACTCAATAAAATTACACCAATGGCATCTACCACACCTATGGGTAACTGGAAAAGTATGTGATACATTTAAACTACATCTTTCCAAGATATTTTTAATATTGATCCTTCTTTTATAAGTAAATGAAGGATACTGTAAACCTAACTTTTTGGTGGTGTCATCGCATTGAAAAAACACCCAGTTTTTACATATAATATTTTCAATGCCCTTCACATCAAGTGAAAAATGGACAATCATATTGTAACTAAATACTGTGTTCAATACATCAGTGCTAGTGGTCTTAAACAAACTATGTTTTATAATAGGGCCATATTTTCCACATCTCTCATCCCAAATTTTAGTTTCAATACCGATGACCAAAGATACAGAGTAACCATGATCAAGAAACATGTCCCTCAAAGAAAAAAATTCCTTCTTACATATATCATTAGATGTAAACCTAGATACCCTAATGTACTGACTCTTTGCCACCCCTTTCTTTTGATGATAGGGGTGGCAGCTCGAGAAGGATAAAAAGCTGTTACAAAAAGTAGGTGCCCTGTAAATAACTGTTTCCAGCCCACCTTCATTTGACCATTGAATTTTAACATTCAAGTAATGGATCTCTGTAGATCCAATCTGAAAAGTAATTTTCAAAAAATTTGTATTAGTCTCCATTTGTCATATCAAGTCAATAAAATCATCCTGACTACCCTTCCATGCAAACAATAAACCATCTAGGTAGCAATAGTATGCTATGGCATGTTTGAATAAAGAAATTGGAACAGTATGTCAGGTTCCCATTTCAACAAAACAGCATTAGCAAAAATGGGGGCACAAGCGG
Source organism: Protopterus annectens (assembly GCF_019279795.1). Lineage (NCBI taxonomy): Eukaryota > Metazoa > Chordata > Ceratodontiformes > Protopteridae > Protopterus > Protopterus annectens. Next base: position 1,184,391,468 of record NC_056743.1, on the reverse strand, counting down.
CCCCCATAGCAACACCAGAAAGCTGCTTATAAAATTTGCTACCAAATGTGATAAAATTGTTAGACAACACAGTGCCCATAAATTCATGAGCAAAAGTCCTCTCATTCTCTGTTAAACTGCCAAATCTATACACAATCTGATCAAACCAGTTAAGGCCTTCATCTTGGGGTATAACAGAAAAAAGATTTTAGCATCATAAGTTGCAAAAACACTTCCCTGATTGAAATCCAAATAAAGTATCTTATCTAACAAGTCCCGGAGTCTTTAATTACATGAGAAAAAGTCAATAATAAATTCTTAAGCTTCAAATCAATGAATTTTGCCATCGGCTCCATGATGGATCCTGCTGAGGCCACTATTGGCCAAATAGGAGGATCTGCAACATCACTGTGCAACTTCAGGATACCAAAAATTCTTGGAATTAGCGGGTCAGAATCTCTTAAATAGTTGTACAACTTCAGGGAAATAGAGTCAAATAAAAGTAATTAATCCAGCATAACTTTAATACTTTTGCATGTGATGTTAATTTCATTTAATGAGACCACACTGTAAACATCAGTAACACCCAGTATGTTACCCATGCAGCTGTTATAATTGACCGTGTACATAATCATCAGCCCCCCAGTCTTGTCTGGTTTCATACATCTGATCTTTTTATTATCAGAAACTGTTAACAGAATACGTTGTTCTTCCCAGGTGAGGTTATAATATCTATTGACTGACCTGTTGTTAATTAAACCACAGATATCCCTTTTGCAAAGCTTTGCAAACATCTGCACTGTTGGGCATAAAAGAGTATTGATTAGACTACTCCTTTTTAACCTTAAATCATCACTGTTATAGCTTGCATTAGAACCCAACATAAGTTGCAGATTTACGTTCCGTGAAAACATTTTTAAATGTAAAAGAGTGTGTTCAAGACTAGCTCTCCCAGAAGGAACAAAATGAAAACCTTTCAAAAATAAGGCATGGTGAGCTGGTTCAACACTAATGTCAGTGTAGTTATCTATGCTGAAGCCAAAGTGGGAACTAATATGTGCAGTACCTTGCAAGGGCCACAATTGTCCTCTGTAAAAGGCTAATTTTTCTATTGTTTCTTCCCCTTTGGTTTCCTCTTCTGCTGTGATTAAAAACTGGGCCTCCCCCTGGGGTCTTGATATATCGATGTCTGTCCAGTATGAGCATTCCAGTTGGCCAAATGCTCTGACTTCCTCAGGGGGGTGCTGACTCTAAAGAGATATCCTCAGAAAATTGCTGCTCATGGTCTACATGCTGAAAATTGTTGTCATACTCATACCCAAAACTCCCCAGAGGTTTAGGATATACTTTCTTCCCCTGGTAATCATTATCATCCTGTACAAGCTTTTTTTTCTTTTCTGATTTTTGATGCAGCCACTTTCTTAACCACCTTATGGAAAATCTGGTTGAACAAATCTTTATACATAGAAAAAAACAGAGTCATTAGTAATCGAGTGAACCAGCTGTTGGATATAGTGGTGCTGCATACGCCTTTCATTCTCTTTGATAATCAGTCTTACCAAGTCAAGACCAGCTCGATCAAAAAGTTCTAACAACTGAAGGTGGAAAGAACTGTTACGCTCCACCCCTTGGGGGAACTTCCAAAAATGAAGACCCTTTAGAACGTGCCCCTTACTAACACTTTCTATGAGGAAAGCATTCCAGCTGTAAGGACTTGAATATAAAAAGATGTTTTTCCAAGAAATTAATCTGTTCCTTAAAAGTCAAACATTTCCCATTGTTATTCTGCATGACATCTACAGTCATAGACCCGCTGGAATTTTCAAGCCACTTGTTAACATAATTAACAGATGTAAATTCCTCATTATCACCTTGGTCACCTCCAGATGCATCATGTCTGATTTTAGGAACTTGTGTATTCTCACCTTCTGAATTAGACACCCTCATGCTAAGAAGAATGATCTCAGAGTTATAGACTTCTTTAGAAAGGTGGCATCATTGCTTGTGAGTCTGCTCAGTCTGATAAATTGTCCCTTAGCAATCTCTGTCTTCATGTGAAACAGATACATACTCTTCTTGTTAAGATATTGGTTAACAAATGTTTCTGTTCTATTTTGTTCACATGGTGTAGTTGTTTAAAGAGCAAAGGATAAAGACGTCGAAGGAATGGAAGAAGTACATTTTCTGATAAGGGCAATAAAGATTTGGAAAAAGAAATAATAATAGAGGAATTAGAATAAGTGCTGAAAGTAGTGAATTTAGAATCTGCAGCGGGACCGAACAGAATAGAATACAGGATGCATAAAAATATGACTAGATCAAAAAATGGTTTGTAAAGGTATTAAATGAATAGTTAAACAAAGGTTTTATGTATAAATAGTTATGTAGGGGGTTGATAGATGTATATGGAAAAACTGGTAAGAAGAGAGAACTACAGAACTGGAGTCCAATAGTATTAAATAATGCAGATTATAAATTTTTATGGAAATTTTACAAAAAAGGATGGAAAAGAAAGTGGCTAAAGTTGTAAATAAATATGTATTTGGTATAAAGATTAAAAGGGTTCAAGATTTATTATTAATAATTAGGGAACTATATATGGGATATAGCGGCTAAAAATGTTCAAGCAAAAGTAATGGGAGGGGATTTAAGTAAAGCTTTTGATTCTATTCATCATTCTGTATTACGGGATATATTTGAAGTCTGTAATATAAGCAAAAAGATTAAAAATGTTTATATTACAGCATATAGGTATAATATAGTGAAGGCAATGGTAAATGGGTGGTTAATTGAAGATATACTGTTAGAGAAGGGGATTAGACAAGGCTATCCACTGAGTGGTACATTATTTGTATTAGTAATGAATGTGATAGAATTAATTACATTTCTACTGAAGGGATAAAAATATGCAGATGATATTATTACTGTTGCAAACGATGGGTTGGGTATGAGTATCATTATAAAGCAGTTGCAGGAGATTATTCAGGTAATAGCATTTCTGATAAACAAAGGCGAAAGCCAAGGTTTAAGATTTGAGGGGATGATTGGTGGAATTAAATTTAATATGACAAAAATTAAAAGTCTTGGAATTAACTTAGGAAATCAAGAAATTATGGAAACAATATGGAAAGAAAAAACAAAGCAAATGAACCGTGTGTTTTGGAAGTCTTTTACTTAATTAATGCTGTATTGTTATCCAGAATTGCTTATTCAGCAGGTATTTTCAGTGTTCCTTTGACTTTGGAGAAAGAAATATATAATATATTTTTTTCATTTTTGGGAGAATCTAGGTTGAACCCAGTTAAAAGAGGGGGTTTATATGTGAGTAAAGAAAAAGGAAGTATGGGGTTAATAAACCCAATATTTTACTCTGTATCACTAAATTTATATAGAGTAATGAAATGTTTAACTGATAATGAGGTTTCTTTGTTAACAGAAACTTTAAGTTTTAAATACAAAACAGAATGATTAACCTTTTTTAGTACAAACAAAAGGGTAGTTTGTTGTAATAAAGAAAGGGAGAATTATCAAGATAAGATTACTCTTTGGAAAATAAATGTAACAGAGATTAAAAATGGGAGAAAAGAATGATATAACAAAATTATGAAAAAAGTATTGTAGGATATATCCATGGAAGGATTTAGATAAAAAGGAGTCTTATAAATGCAAGAATAGAAAGATATAAGTGCATGATAGAGTACCAAGATTTTGTACTGAGGCTGACTTTATCAAAATTACCGGTACAGCAGAATATGCCTTACAAAAGTAGAAAAGATATTGTTTATTTGTATTGTGGTGATTCTGAAACTAGTGAACATGTTTTTCTAGGATGCAGAAGAGTTAAAATGTTATTGAAAAAGATTCTGCATATGAATTATGTGGAATGATTTACAGAAGCAATTCATTTAAATATGGATATGATTGAATGTGGGTATTACAAGAACAAAAGTAAAAAAGAGGTTGAAATAATTGATAAAAGAATGTTCTGTATTTTATAGTTAATTTGGAACCAGAGAGTAAAGGAAATTATAAAAAAAAAAAATAAGAAACCAAAGTAACCACAGTGTAAAATATAACTAAAAAAAGTCCAAAGCATACACTGTGAAGCAGTAGGAAACACTTTCAGTTAGCCAAACTCTTCAGTATAAGCTGTTTTTATTCTTCCAACATACAAAGACATACAGAGTGAGTGCTTTCATCCCCTAAACTGGAGACTTCATCAGAATCTAACTGCACTCCATAGTACAGCCTTTAAATACTGTTAAAAATGAGTGATGTCATCACCCTTCACAATCCTTTGAAGATACAACTACCTTAATGCTCAAATGAAATACACTACAAACAATTTTTAATACAAGAACATTTTAACAAACTTCATTTATAAAAAAGAACTTTTCAAATTCCAAGACATTTATCAAATGTAAACTTAAAGCAAGTCAATGGATAAAATGTGGTTGATTTTTTATCTTAAACAATTTTTAAGTTTACATTTGATGAGGTGATTTTTCCCACCATTTGTGGGCTTCTCATTTATGTGTGCAGTTTTTCTGCTATCTCCTTTCTAACCTCTCTTAAAAAAACATAAAAAATAAAAAAGGTTAATTTTCCTGCCTTATTTTTCTTGTGTAGTGCTATTTAGAATTAAGATTTGTTCTCCTGCCTTTCATTGTATATGTGGTTGTGCTTCTGTACTGTTTGACCAGTGATAGAAACAATGGTTTTGGGTTTTAAAAAATGTATGGGGTGCAAGCAAATGCTGCCCACCCAAAATTCACATGATAGGTGTGTGTAGTGTCTAGATGTGTCCCACGTAGTTTCAGAGTGTCAGGCATGCTCTGCTTTTGGACCCAGAGCCTCGCAGACCAAAGGACAATGTTAGTCTTGAAGGAACTTTTGCCCCCTGCATCCACCTCATCTTCTGTATCGTCTTCTCCCTGTCCCACCAAAAAGCTAGAAGAGAAGAGTCATGAGAATGATAAAAACAGAGAAAGAGAGAGAGAGAGAGGGCGAGAGATGAGTCTGAGAAAGAGAGAGTTAAAATGAGAGAGAAAGAGAAGCACAAAAAAACTTCTTCCTCTTTGGAGGGTCAAACAGATCCAAAGATCTAAAGGTCTTCAGCTCCACTGGTTCTGGCATCTGATGTGCTATAAGTGGTCCTATATTTCCAAATGCTCACAGTTAGGGCTATGGGTTTGAAGTCCTCAAGCTCTCTGATATTGAGCATACCTAGTCATTTTTTGGCTGCAACTCTAGCATTTGACATACTTCACTCCCCTTCCTCCTAATAACTCCTGCTAAGTTTTCACAGGAGAAGTCCTCTACTGGGATCCAGACCTCTCTTTTTCTGGTCCAAGAGACTAACTTTTACTTTCCAAACCTTCCAAGCCATCTTTGATGATTTCATTTAGGTCTGCTAGACCTGTCAGAAGTGTCAAGGGTTTTGATTTGAAATAACTCATGCACACCTTATTAAAGACTCAGATGAGCCATGGGATCATTTCCTCTTCCTGAGTTCTAAGGCTAGAGGTTCTCCTGTCTTCTGTTCCTACTTTGGCTGTTCCTCCCTGGCCCATCCTTCACAGCCATGGCCCACAGGTTTGACTGTGCAATACCCCTCCCCACTATTATGCCAACAGCTTGAATGCCTCAGACAATGACTCTAGCCTTGATGTTTTTGACTCCAGCTCCTTTAGAGTTGAGTGCATCCTGGAGCTGATTTCTGGGTTGATGTCCTGGCATATAAATCAGTTTGTAGGCTTTTGGAGCCATCCCTCCCTTTGGGTGCCTCAGCTTCAGATAGCTTGGCTCCAGTCTTGACGTTGGATCTGATGGGATCAATGTTGCACATAGGTCCCTTTCTCAGATCTATGAATCCCAGGGGAACCGTGCTCCACCAACCATCCTTGGTGTTGGTTTTTGATGTTGCAGAGAGGATTCCTTTTCATTCTGAGACCGAGGTTTCTATTATTAAATCAGATCAGCCCTGTCCTAATGCTTTTTTCTGTCTGGTACTTTGGGATCACATCAGTTAGCTCTGGAGCAGTCCATGGTATTAGACCTCAACTGATCCCAAGCTGCTGTATCACCTGTTTTTTTCAGTGCCAGCTTCTCCTGCCTGAGACACACATATGAAGAATAAATGCAATAGGAAGCATTTGGACACCCCTGAGGAGTCGCTCACTGATGATTCTGACCTCAAAGGGGAGGAGTCCCTGACATCCATTTGCAAAGATGTCTCTTTTGGTAATCTACTAGAATTAATGAGACAGCATAGGGGATGGACTGCCTAAGCCCCAACTCCTGTGGAGTTGGTCTTTCTCTAGGCCTATGATATGGGTCCATCCACATCCTGTGTGGTTACCTCACAGGCTACCTTGGTGATTTGTTATCCTAGAGGGCTTGGAGAGAACTTGACTTGGTCCAAAAACCCAACAAATTTCTAGTTCCACCCAAAAACAGACTTTTTGGAGCAAGGGTCTGGTGGTGAATGTCATTGTGGTTGCTGCAGCCACCAAGAAAGAAATCTCCAAGGAGAGTTCTAGAGTCTATCCCTCAAACAAAGAGTCTTGGATGTTGGACCATCTAGGGAAGTGCACTTATGCTTCAGCCACATTTGCCTTACATGCACAGAACTGTTTGGCATATCTCACAAGGCTCCAAATTAATTTTATCTTGGAGATATCTAAGATGGTGATAACAGGGCAGGCGCTGGAGTCTCAGAAGTCTCTGAAGGCTCAATTTCCACAATGAAATCTATTTCTAACATATCCATGAGGTTTATCTCAGTCACTGCAGATGGTATGGCTTGTATAACCGGCACCAATACTTCTATGTGCAGCCATGCATGACTTGGCTGACTGCTTCCAGATAGTGAGATTTTGTCAACCATAGCAGTCCATTTTTCTACCCTGCAAAAGACCTTTTCCAGGAACCAGAAGGGGGATGGCACTTTTTTCGTAACTTGTGTCAGTTTTTCCAAGAGGCTCCTCATGAAGGATAGCCCACCTCAGTGGCAGGGGGGATAGGGGCAATCCACAATATCAGGACTTTCAGGGCCCATTCTCTGGTAAGCCTTTCTAGCACTCCTGAAAAATTGCCTTGTTGCTGCTTTCTGGCAGCCAGGGGGCACTTTGCTCTCCAACCAAAAGCTTGTGAGGTCATCCCCTCAGATGCACGGTACTGAAAATCATTTCCAGAAATTATACCATTCCTTTTCTGTATGTCCCACGCAAAAGTCAAACACCCCTTCCAGACATACTACCCTGTCAGTGAAGGGAAGCACCACTGGAGATAAGAAAACTGCTTCTAAACCAAGTTATCCAAGAGGTCCCATGAGACCAAAAAGGATCCAAGGTCTAATCAAGATTCCTTTTAGTGCCAAAGAAAACAAGAACCTCAGGCCCATACTGGAGCTCAGTATGCTCAGCCTTTATGTGAAACAGACCAAAGTTCCAGATGGTGATGATGCAGTCCATTCTTCCTATCCTGAGGAAGGACAACTGGATGTGCTCAGTGGACGTCAAAGATACTTATTGCCACATAAAAACAGCAAGGCATTCAAGGAGGTTCCTGCACTTCTGGCTAGAAGCCAATCAGTACCAGTTTGAGTGTTTCTCTTTGGACTCATCACAGATGCCCTGGTGTTCACCAGGTGTATGGCAGGGGTGGCAGCTTGGCTCAGACTGTCTCCTTATGCCAGTCTCAAAGGCATCTTTAATCCAGGCCAGAGACTACTTGTTCCAATGGTGTCTATCCTTGGACATCACCGTGAGCTACAGCAAGTCATATCTGGAACTGGTATAAGTCTTGGAATTCATTGGTTGCCATCTGGATACCGTCAACCAAATTGCCCCCTTCCAGAACCCTTCCAGAATAATATCTCTGGGAATTAAACCAGCAAAGTTCTAAATTCTCATCGGCCTCCACCTTACTTAGTTTTTTAGCTGCTCGGCCTTATGGCCTCATCTGTTTGTCTTGTCCCACTGGCCATATTCTAAATAAGGGTTCTTCAGTGGACTCTATCAATCCAATGGCCAATCTATCTTATCCTATGTACCACTCCCATTCATCTTACCAACATATGCTGCCATCATATTGCTTGGTTGGATAAAGTCTCACCAGGTTGTAGATGGTCATCTTTTTGTTATCTCTCAGCTCTAGGCCCCAGTTACCAAGAACACTTCCCTCCTGGGGTGGGGAGGGGGCTTTTCAAAGGGAAGACAGACCAAGGTACCTGGTCCCAGTCAGAGGCCAGTCCTCACATCAATGTCTTGGAGATGAGAGCAATGATCCTGGATACTGTTAACCAAATTGCCTAAAGTGACATCATCACTTAGTTTAGCAGAAGCATTTCAGTGTCAAGAGGGAATGGAAATCTAACCAGAAGTAGACAAAAATCAGATAGCAACTGAATGTGTTAAAAACAAAAGAAATAATATAAGAAAGATCAGATGAGTGGCCTGCACCAAGGGATCAGCAATGGAATTTTAATAGCAGCAGAGAGTGACAGTTTGACTGGGGGGTGGTGGATGTATCAGAAGGACTTGGAGAAAAAGGATCCAGCATTATTGTAAGTGCATAACTTCTTCATCCTATTTCATTACACCATCTGATACAGCAGTTGTGACAGAATTACATTCTACCTGAGATCTTGAGTGGAATCATGAGGGGATACCTCTGAGAACCAAAGCTCCAAATGTAGCTCTGATATAGAAATAATGTCCAATTTATAATGTCTGGAATAGGTGTGTAGCACAGACTATGTGACAGATGCACAAATCATCAACAATGGAGGAACTTCTAAAAAAGGCAATAGAAGTTACCATAGATCTTTGTGGAATGAGTTTTAAGTTTGAGCTTAAAGTCTTATTATTGGTAGAATAAATGAAGGGGATACAGTCCAATACCCATTTGGACAGTGCTTGCTTAGAAACTTTAGAGCCCAATCTCTTAGGAGCAAAAGACACAAACAACTGGGTGCCCTTTCTGAAGACCTCATTTTGGTGTACATAGAATCTGAGTGGTCAAGTCCTTGACTGGCTGTCCAAAAAGAGAAAAACTTGCTTGCTTCTGAGAATCTGACAAAAGGTGGTCCACATTTTAAGAAAAGGAAGCATGCTTGGCTATCAGGAGGATTGGATAAACCATGGGGTTAACTTGAGAGTCTTCTTTACAAAGAAGTTTTCTTTACAAAGAAGTTTTGGTCATTGTGATCCAAAAGTGGACAGAGGTCCTTGTTTTTCTTTGGAGCCAAAAGGAATCTTGAATAAACTTCTGACCATCTCTGGTCTGGTGTGACCTCCTGAATGGCTCTTTTTTGAAGAAGAGTATATACCTCCTGAAGAGCTGCCAAATGTGAGCACTGCCAACAGTTTCTTGTCTGATGCAGTCAACTCTGGCCCCTTTAGAGTTGAGTGGAGCTTGTAACTGAATGCTTGATGGCAAGTTACAATACAATCCTGGGTGGCCTCATGGAATGACATGCAGAAGAACTGTGGAGTCAAATAAGCCCTGTTCCTGGAAACTAGGTTGAGTCTGTAATGAGTAATGAAGGTGTGAGGAGTAGACCAGGTGGCTGCAGCACAAATCTCATCTAAGGAATATTGGGATAAATAGGCAGTTGACGTAGCCACAGAGCTAGTGGAATGAACTTTGACAGGTTATGGCAAGGGCAATCCCTCAGAAGTATAAATGGTAGCAATACACTGAGATATCCAATGAGAAATTGTAATCTTGGACACTGCCTGACCCAGTTGTTAACAGTGAAGGCTACAAATGGTCAGATTTACGAAAACTCTTTGTTCTGTCTAAATAAAACTGCACCTGCCTATGTACATCAAGTGTGTGCAGCATGTGCTCTCCTTTGTTGGAATAGTTAGGAAAGAAAACTGGAAACTGAATGATTTGATTCAAATTTGTTTCAGTGGTTACCTTGGGCATAAAGGAGGGATTATTCCTGAGAGACACTCTGTCTCTATGAAATATCATGTATAGAGGCTTGCTGGAGAGAGTCTGCAATTCAGAGACTCACCCAGTTGATGTTACAGCTACCAAAAAAGGCAATATTCCGAGACAAAAGCTTAATGTTGCAGGTTGTAGCAGGCTCGTAAGGGCTATGTGTAAGAGATTGCAGCACAAAGTAGAGGTCCCAAGGAGGAGAGAGATCTTTGATAGGAGGCCGAAGCAGGAAGACATCTTTCAAAAGGGCCTTACAAAAGCAAGAAGAAAAAGTGGGTTTGTCACCAACATGAAAATTTGAGATGGCTGCCAGCTGCAGCTTAATAGTGGAGAAACTGGCTCCAGCCTGAAAAAGAGAAGACAAGAAAAATAAGATGTCTGGAATGGAAACTGAAAAAGGATCCAGATTCCACTGACTGGCAAACCTGGTTTGGTTTAAAATTATAGGAAGTGGACAAACCATGAGGTCAGATGAAGGGTCCAAGGGTTTGGGATTAGAAGATGAGAGGGGTGAGATATCAGATCTGGAATGAGACCCAGTACTCAAGGGGGGTACTTCAGATGAGACCTGAGGAGGGTGAACCACACCTGCCAAGGCCAGAAGGGGCCAATGAGGATCAATGGAACCTTGAGGCGTCAAACTTTCTAGAGCACCCTGGGAATGAGAGGAATAGGGGGGTAAGCATAAAGGAGACATGGGGTCAGTCATGAACTAGAGCACCCCTGGGGAACTCCCTGGCTGGAGGGATCAGGGTGAAATGCTCGCTGCATTTGTGATTGAGATGGGAAACAAACAGATCACAGCTTGGCTGACCCCAACAAAGGAAGAGCTCTCTCGCCACTGAGGGATTGTTGGGGACTCAAGATAGCTCAGCTGCACTTGTCTGCCAGAACATTGGTCTCCCCAGGAATGTGTGCTGGAAGGAGGAAAGCCCATTCCCACACTCTCATAGCCTACGACAGAGCAGATAAGAACATGTCCCCCTTGTTTGTTGATGTACCACACACCTGCCATGTTGTCCGTGTGCATAAGATCAGAGGACATTACTAGGTTATTAGCCCTAGGGCCATTATAAGCCTAGCCAAGAATTTAGCCCATGTTTAGACACTGCACTGCAATGGTAACCTGAGGAAGGCAATCCTGAAAGGCTTGCAATGTGAGAAGAACTGCCCTCATCTCTAGCACATTTATGTGCAGTTTGGACTCTAGATGGGACCACAGACATTGAACTGTCTTTTCCCTGGCAATGCCCCCCCCACCCCAACAGGGAAGTGTCCATGGGCATCATGGAACAGGAAGGAGAAGGAGGAAAAAAGGGGCTGCCCACAAGGAGATCAGGAGACTGAATCCACCAAAGAGGATGACACCTGCACACTGGAGTGAGGCGGATGGAAGCTGTCATTGAGTGAGAAAGAGAAGACCATTGGACCACTATAGTCCACTGTAGAACCCTCATGTAAAACCTGGCTAACAGCACTAGATAGATTGCTGCCAATGGACCCCAAGGCCCTGAGAATGAAGTGGACCTGAGGATGAGACAGATCTAGGAGACACTAAACATGGGATCAGATAAGTTGAACATACCTGGGGGGTAACATTGCAATCTCTGACATAGTATCTATCTGAATGCCGATAAACTCCAAGTTCTGGGTTGGAATTAGATTAATGGTAATTCCTAGCTGGTCAAACAGGCAAAGAAGGTACTGAGTGGCTATGACCAGTCGATGCTTCATGGGAGCTGTGAGGAGCTAATCGTTGAGGTAAGTAAACACTTGGAATCCCTGCAGTGTCAGGTGACCTGCCACCACTGCCATGCATTTGTACACTTGGGGGGCTGTGGTGACACCAAAGGGCAAGGTCCAGAATTGGTGATGGTTGGCCCCTATGCAAAAGCAAAGGTGTCTCCTGGAGTGCCTGTCTATTTTTATATGATAATACGCATCCTGGAGATCCACAGAGCACAGCCACTTGTCCTAAGGGTTGGGAGGGTGGCCTAATGGTTAAGGTGTTTGCCTTGCAAGTACAAGGTGCAGGGTTTGAGTCTCACAAGGGATAATTGGCTAGGCTTAAAATGGCTCGTAAGGGCAGTTAGCTTAGTACTAACTTATGAACTATAAACCTTGTGCAGACAGGTACAATAGACTGGGCAGTGAATTTGACTTCTTGACAGAGAGGTTTAAATCACTTAAATCCAGGATTGAATGTAGGTCCCCCATTTTCTTTGACACTAAAAAGAAGCAAGACTAAGTTCCAGACCCTCATTGTTCTGGCGAGACCTCTTGGATGGCTCTCTTCTGAAGAAGCTTGAGCACTTCTAGTTGAGCTAACTCCCCCTGACAGTGTGGTACATCAGGGAGAATTTTCCTGGATGGTGGTGGGGTGGGAAAGGGAATAAAGTAACCCCTGGAAATAATGGTTAGCACCCACCAATTTCTTGTGATGTTTGCCCAGGCCAAAGGATGCAAAGACAAATGGCCCCTGACAGCTTCCAGGGCAGGATAGTTGGGCAGCATATCAGGAGCACCGGAAGGGCTTCTCAGAGAAGGGTTCCTGGGAGCCCTGATTTTGCAGACCCCTTCTGCCTCTCGGTCAGCGGCTACCATTGAACCCTCTCCCCTGACCTCTAGAAGAGGGTTCATCCTGTGCCTGTTGAAAGGAAAACTGCAACTTTGTGAACCAAAATTATTCGCTCATTGTGTCTTAGAAAAAGACCTCTGAGGAGTAGAAAACTTAATTCCCACAGCCGCAAAGGTCTTCCTCTCTTGCTCACTGTGGGTCAGTGTGTCTTTGACTGATGGATCAAAGAGTGTTGACCCATCAAAGGGGGCACTGGTGAAGAACACATTAATGGACTCCACAAACCCACATAAGAGCAGCCAGATGAAATGCTGAATAATGATGCATGTGCCTGCCGCTCAAGAGGTGCCTTCCACTGCATTGGAAATCAACCTCATTGCAGAATTAGAAACGGATGCAAGAGTGGATAAGCTTGGGAGATGCTTTGTTCAAGTCCTCAGCAGGCATCAAATCAGAAAGGTAACTGGTGAGCTCCTTAACCAAATCCCTTTGGAGACAGATGGAATGTGTAATTAAGTGTCCACAGACTAAATGTAGCTGAGGCGAAAACTCACTTTTCATGTCTTGTCAGTCGCGCAGGATTCAGAATTGGGAGGATGGATAGAAGTCCTCTGCTCCACCAACTCCTTTTTAGAGGTGGTAGCTAGCACTACAGCATCGACTGGCACCCCCTTTGAACCAAAACTGTCTGTCTGAGGGAGGACTGAAAAATTTGTCCGCTCTTTTGGGTACTGGTTGCACAGTACTGGGCTCCTTCCATGCCCTGCTGGTGATAAGATGTATCAGTTTGTCAGGGGGGAAGGGGACTCAGGAGGTAGATGGCCCCATTCCCAAGGCCTTCAGGAATATAGACTCCCCAGAGGATGGGGGTTGGGAAGACCATCCGCCTTACAATTTGAGAATCTCTAGGATGTCTCCAAAGGAGACATCCTCAAGCGGAGATCTGGGGGACCCATCTCCTTCTTTAAGGTCTGCGTCCTCAGTGACAGACTCCATCGGGAAGTTTAGGTGCCTCTTCTTGCAAATCCTCTTCCAGGGTACATACTCTGAGGGGGCCTCAGGGGAGGACTTGGAAGAGTAGGGAACTCCAAATGGGGTTACTCTCCCTTGAAGGCTGGTTTGGGAGGGCTGACCAGGAGCAGGATTAGAAGGCTCAGCTCTGAGAGAAAAGGGGGGCTGGGAAGGGCCCTGAAGAGCAGGGAAAATAGCACCAGCAGTGGATAAAGTCCTCTGTACTACCCAGAAGACTGAAGGGATGGACAATGCCCCTTCCCCACTCTCTGCAGACAAGGCCACCTGAGAAGAGGGAGCAGAACATGCCATTACCTCAAGATCCCTGTATAATACCAGCCCTGAGTTGTCGAGAGCCAAAGCACCAAGGGGTAGAGACCAGTCTGAAAAAACTGGACCAGAACCCTGCCCACAAGGACTTTGGACTGGCCGCTTGGGTCCGAGGCCCAGTCTGCTCCATGGGAGAAAAGGCAGAGCCGGTCAGGGACTCAGACAGGGTAGAGACAAAGTGGGCTATGGGAATCCCCACCAACTCTTCATTGTGCCCCAGGTCCTGGTAGTCCAAAACTACCTGGGTTGGATGAGGAGAGAGAAATGCAGGGGCAGGGGAAGGTCCCGTGGCCAGATGGGCAGGGGATGAAAGAAGTCCCAACTCTATTTGAGCCTTGAGGAAGGACCTCATCATCCTGTTCATATTGGATGGGAGCAAGTTCCTCAAGGACCTAGAAGAGGCAAATTATCTAGTTGGGGACACATGCCTAGACCACGAGGACCTCCTAAAACTATCTGAGGAATGGCTCCCATGCCCAGGAGCAGTGAAATGCTGCTCTGATCCAGAACCTGAAGGAGAGTCCATGATCAAAATGGTGGGGACCCTACATGGGTCCCGGATTGTCCACTTTGGATCTGAAGTCACCTGAGGATCTGAGCATTTAGAACTCGAATGCCTCGACTCCGAGAAGGACAGATCCATGACAAGCTTTGTCAAGGCTGGATCCGAAGGCCGTGATCCAGAAGTAGGTTCCTGAGACCTGGAAACTGAAGGCCTTGAGGCAGAGGCCTTGGATCTGGGAGTAGATTCATGTGATCTTGGATCTGAGGACCTTAGATCCGAGAGTGCTGAGGCTGGAGTTGGATCTGAGGAGCTATGATCCAGCAGCCTAGGCTTCTAAATAGAAGAGGATCCCAAAATGGAGGGAGCATTTCTCTTGTGGTCAGAGGGACCTGGCTTGGTCAGAGACTGAACCAGAAGACCCCACCTGAGCCATACCTTTTAATAATAACTTATTACAGTGCTCAAACAAAGTCCTGGGGTTGAATGTGGCACAAATCCCACATTCAAACTCCAGGTGGTCAGCACCCAAACAACAGAGGCACTCCTCGTGTGAGTCAACAATGGGCATCTTCCAACCACACGAGGAGCACCTCTTAAACCCTTTTGGTTTATCAGACAAAATGGATTTAACAGATCAAGCACCAAATCCAATATGGAACTGAAGCCGTAAACCAGGGGAACAAGCCACAGTCAAAACAACAGTGAAAATGAGCAGCAACAATCACAAAACCAACTATTATACACAAAAAAGGAATTAAGACTAAGGGATTTGAAAAATGTTAAAATGGCACCAAAAGACAGACTGAAGAAGAAACATAACTAGAGAGGGAAGGGAGGCTAGAGGTACAAAAAACTACCAACTAATTAAGCAAAAATACCAAAAAGTTAAAGTTAGAAAAACAAGCAAGAATGTTGAAAAGTCACTTATCCCACAAGACCTACTCGAGCCAGTAGGAATCGCTTCTGTAGCGATCAGCGACAGACGAGATCTAGAGAGTTAGAGGGCAGAAAGGGATTATGGAAGTAGGAGGAGCTCAAGCGTAGGATCTGTCTGAAAAGTTGCCAGCTCAGATCTGATGTTAGATTGCAGAAATGAGGAATAGTGGCCTGGATAACATCAGATCACCATGCAGCTACCTGGTGCCAAGAAGATGAGGCACTAAAAGACTAAAACTAACAAACTTATTATTTATTTTATTTTATTAGCATTTGCTAACCAGGAAATTCTGGGTATATACAGTAATAGCCTTTTTCAGCAGAGGCCCAGGGAGAAGAGATTCAGCAACTACATATTAAATAGGCAATTATGTAATAAGTATCTGAAAATAAAATAAGCAATGCATAGTAGAGCAATCATAAACATAGCGAGATGCTAGAAAGGTTACTTTAGTTAAGCATGTCCGAGTATTCATAATAAGGACTGATGCCATCATATAGCTTAAAGGATAAGGCAAAGGTACTGACAAGAGATAGATGGGTGACTAGAGAAGGACAGAGTATGGAGTCAAAGACTAATAGAAGAATGACAGATGGAGATGTTAGGAAGTATCAGTGCGATCAAAGATCACAGTTATACAGTGAGACAGTGTCCTTAGATCTTAAGGAGGTTAGTTTGGTGCAGTAATTAACTGCAAGACAGATCTATCTACAAAGATAAATGTAATCCTGATGTATTAAAATTAACAGTAAAGATAGACAATCTATTCAAAATCTAATAAAGTCAAAACAGTGATCGCTTAGTTAATGGCTATGGACCAGGATCCATTTGCAAAGGAGTCAAATGAGATCTGAAGGAGGCTCACAGTGGATTAGTAGAAAATTTTGGAGTTCAATTCACTAGCTAATAGCCAGATTGGACCCAAGAAGAAGCCCAGTACCCAACTGTCAGATCGGACAGACTGATGAACTAGGATCCTAAATTTTAGCTATCACATAAAACAAGCTGTAAAGAAAACCCATCAAAAACTTGGAGCCCCTTACAGGATTAAATGTTACCTCACAGATTCATCCAGAAGAACTACTGCTTCAACTTTTCTACTACCACCTCTTCTTATAAACCTGTAGTCTACCCAAATAACCATGTCTGAGCAATGCTACTATAGTGGCAAATTTCACTACCAATCACCCCTACAAGTCCCATCACTGCCAGGCTATTAAGTAAAGGCATTGACTTGAACTTGGGCACTACCTAACACCATCTCAGTTAGCCAGTACCCACAAACTCATAAATAACCCTGACAAATGTCCAAGTTTAACTCATTTAGTCCATCACTACATCTTGCTCAAACACTGCAGTCTGCTGAAAAAATGCTACTGACCATCAACAAATCTAATAATTCAGTAGGACACTCCCTGCACTCCACTTATGTTTTCAGAATATGGGACTGCATTCCTCCCACTCTCAGGCTTTCTAAAAATGGGAAATCCTTCAAACATCAAGCAAAAGAATTCCTTACTGACACTTGGTTGCATTTCTGTACTACATCAGGACAGCCTAATTTGTATCCTACAAACTATTAACATATAAACAATATTTATTGCACTCCTTGTTTCCAAAGAATCACATATTATACATGATTTTGTCTCATCCGTAGATATACATATGCTTTAACTATCTCACTAGACCTGTAGATTTACACTGCCTCTATATAGGTTGTATCTACATACATTATATTACCTGATTTGTACTTCAGCAAACCACACTGTGAGAGGAAAACTGAAGCACCGGACAGCCAACAAAATAAACGCAACTGTTTATTGTAACAAATAATCCAATGTTGAACGCTTAACGAATCACCGTGTTTTTCGTCTTCTAAACAAACAGACTTCATCAGACAAACACACAAAGTTGATTCAACATTTATATATGCTGGCAAACATTTAAATTATCCAATAGTAATGAGAACACAACCTCATAAATATGTATGCATAAATCCATCTGATTTAAGCCTTTTCAACAAAACTTTTTTCACCAAGACAATTAAGCTTTAAAGATCTTTAAAGATCTATCATTATATGGAAATCATAAAACTGATAAATGGATTTTGTGGTTCAAACCAAATGTTGTAAAACAATGATTCCATATGAACATATATAGACATACGAACATCATATCATTAAAACTTGACAAAGCTATATTCTTCATGACAATACTCCCACCCAGTGGTCAAAATGAAAATTACAAAGAATAATATAAAATATATGTAAACCCTGTTTCCAAGAAACTGAATATGAATTATATAATATATTATTAAATATTAATAATAAATATATGTACATATAAATAATATATTGTTGAATGTAAAATATTGAATATGAACGAATGTATATTTTCTACCTATAGTATAAATGAATACATTTAATATATAAAATATATAAATATAAATATAAATACATAGATATCGATAAATAGATCAGTGTATATACCCCAATATATATAAAACAATGTAAATGATTAAAATGCTTTCTAAAATATGAACCTTAGTCAATATTTTGAAACATATTTATAATCTGGCTGCCCTCAACTTAAGGACGGGTGCAAGGGAAATATTGTCATTTAAACCTGGGAATTTGTTGGCCTCCAAAATAATTTGCCAATACTGTTCCCGATATTCAATTTGGGTTTCCCATAAACCACCCCTTTCATCTTTCTGAACTTCTTCAATGATAAAAAAACTTATATTTAGCTAGGGGACATATAATGGTGTGTCTGTATAATGCATTACCTTCTTTTTTATTTTTTATGTCATTCATGTGTTCATAAACTCTCCTTTTTATTTTTCTCTCGGTCTCTCCTACATAAAAGGCAGAGCATATCCCACATATTGCAATATATACAACTCCATATGACTCACAGGTATTATGTGTTTTGCTTACGATTTCTTTTCCTCTTGATTCAATAAATATACTTCGTGTATCAACCAACCAAGGACATTATTAATATTTAATATATTATATAATTCATATTCATTTTCTTGGAAACAGGGTTTACATATATTTTATATTGTTCTTTGTAATTTTCATTTTGACCACTGGGTGGGAGTATTGTCATGAAGAATATAGCTTTGTCAAGTTTTAATGATATGATGTTCGTACGTCTATATATGTTCATATGGAATCATTGTTTTATAACATTTGGTTTGAACCACAAAATCCATTTATCAGTTTTATGATTTCCATATAATGACAGATCTTTAAAGATCTTTAAAGCTTAATTGTCTTGGTGAAAAAAGTTTTGTTGAAAAGGCTTAAATCAGATGGATTTATGCATACATACTTATGAGGTTGTGTTCTCATTACTATTGGATAAT
Organism: Protopterus annectens; assembly: GCF_019279795.1. Lineage (NCBI taxonomy): Eukaryota > Metazoa > Chordata > Ceratodontiformes > Protopteridae > Protopterus > Protopterus annectens. The sequence goes on along the minus strand of NC_056743.1, from coordinate 1,184,372,798 downwards.
TTAAATGTTTGCCAGCATATATAAATGTTGAATCAACTTTGTGTGTTTGTCTAATGAAGTCTGTTTGTTTAGAAGACGAAAAACGCGGTAATTTGTTAAGCATTTAACGTTGGATTATTTGTTACAATAAACAGTTGCTTTTATTTTGTTGGCTGTCCGGTGCTTCAGTTTTCCTCTCACAGTGTGGTTTGCTGGTTACTGGTTTGTTTTTTCACACTGTTCCTCACGTTTTGGTTACTAGTTTTAAATGGAGGTAGAGGATAGCTTTTCCCCGGTCGGCTCAGATGTACCTATACAAAAGGGGAAGGAATTGCCTGCACTTATTGGACAGCTGAGTCAGTTGGTCACTATGCTGACTCCCTTGTGTGATTCGCTTATGCATCACAGTGTAAACGCATCTTTACTCGGAAACCAGTGTGCGTTTGCTCTGAATAGACAGAATAGCGGGAGAGGATTTAACGGTTACGGCCACCGTTCCAATTCAAGCCCTGTAGAAATGTCTAATACTGGACCCGATAGGGTTGGGAATTTTCCAAATATTCTCCTCAACAGTGTGCAAGATATTAATTCAAGCGAACACATTGGCGTTCAGAGGAGCAACCAAAAGACGCCAGAACAACAAGGTGACTGTTTACACAATGTTTTGACTTTAAATGACTGGCTCAAACAGAAAGTTGAGCTTCATGAGAATTTTGTTAATAAAGAAGAACTTGTTTCAACATACGCTGACAATTTATATAAGTTAAATTATTTATTATTTAAATATAAAATTTTAAATATAGACAACACCTATTTAAAAGAATGTTTACAAGTTAAGCTGGTACCAAAAGGTTTACGGGTTCATAAATACCCTAATAATGTGAAAGAAGGTACAAAATGTCATGATTCGCTACTCAAAATGTTTGATAATTGGGGTTTTGAGCTCATTAGAGCTATTATTAAAAACAATGAAGAAGAAATAGATTACTTGACAAAGCAAATTGATTCTGTAAATGAGAAAATCACTAAAGATCTTTTATTTACATTTGATAAAGAAAAAAATAAGTATTTAGAGTTGAGAAATGATATAGATAAGAAATGTGTTAGAATTTTGGATAGGAAGAAAAGAAAAAATAATAGAGATATATTTGAATATGAACATCACATACAATACCCCAAACCCAGGGTTATGTTTAATTACACAAATGAAATCAATTCAAGGAATAATAGTGGTAGACATGTTGGTAGGAGTTATCATGATGAAGGTTATCAAGAATTACAACAAGAAAACTTCGACCCTTTAGAATTTCCACCCCTTTGGAGGTCGGAAAGGATAAAGAATCAGAGAGAAGGGAATTTTCAACAGAATGGGTGGAAGGGGAAGGGGAGGAGATAATTGGACATGATGATTTAGAAGATGATTGTGATTTTATAAAATCTGTTGTTTGCACTTGTAACAAATTTAAAATTTTTAATATATTTAATTACACAGAATTAGACATCAAAGATATTAATTTCAGTTTATTTTCCAAGGGTCTAAACTTTGTCCCAAGAACAAAATGTGATATTAGTAGATTGGTGATAGACTTAAAGATGTTTTTAAGGAAGATCAATTTAGAATTAGTTTGTGATGGTATATTAAAAGATGTGGATGACTGTAAAGAGTTAAGGAAAATAAGTGTTTGGAGCCCTCCCACACACACACACACACACACGCAAGGAATTTTGAAAATATTGTAGAAAATGAATTGAGACATGCAATTAAGAAAAACAGATATACACCAAACCTTTCATCTACAGAATTAGAATTACTTCTACAGCTAAGGGGGGATATTAATTTGAGAGTGATGAAACCTGATAAAGGGGGAGGTATAGTGCTTATGGATTCTATTATGTATGAAGGCAAAATGTTTAACATTGTGCTTGATGCTTCGAAATACGATAATGTTTCCAAAAATGAAATTAATATTGGATACAGAAGAATATATTTAGCACTATACAATTTATTTTTAGAAGGCTTTATTGAAAAAGAGATGTTTGAGTTTTTATACAACAATAAACCAAAGATTCCATCTATTTTTGGAATTCTGAAAGTTCATAAAAATCTCAATTATCCTCCTTTACGCCCCATAGTGGCAGCTGAAGGTTCAGCAATTTCCCCCTTAGCCAGATATATAGATGTAAAATTGAAAAATTTAATGTTGAAAGGTGAATCATATTTAAAAGATTCCTGGGATTTTCTAAGAAAAGTGAAGGAGAATACATTTCATGATGAGTTGATTCTTGTAACTATAGATTTGGTGGATTTGTTTGGATCTATACCACACGATACAGGTTTAGAATGGTTTGAGGAGGCAATTAGATCTTTTGGTGAGTTAAATGATGATGAAATATATACATGTGTGAATCTAATGGAATTGGTTTTAAAATATAACTATATATTTTTTCAAGGTGAATACTTTCACCAACTTAGTGGTGTGGCTATGGGGGCTAGGTGCGCCCCTATATATGCTAACATGGTTTTGAATACTTGGGAAAAGAAATTTATTTACAATAGCATATACAAAGAGAGTTGGAGTTTATACCAGCGTTTTTTAGATGATATAGTTATATTTTGGACAACAGTAAAGAAAGATTAGATGAATTTATACATTATATTAACCACTCAACTAATTTTTTTTAAATTCACTTACAAAATTGGTCTCAATGAAATAAATTATTTAGACATGTCATTAATAAAGGATGGGAATGGTTTTAAGTCAAAAGTATTTAGAAAGAAAACATTTTCCAACTCATATCTACATTTTAGTAGCGGACACCCTCTCCATCAGAAAAAAAGTTTAGTGAAAGGCCAATTCGTTAGGATTTCTAGGATGACTTCAAATGATCAAGATTTTATTGATGAATGTGAGTTTTTGATTCAAATGTTTTTAGAAAGAGGTTACCCTTTGGAATTTTGTAACAATATTAAAGAAGAAGTTATTAATGTTAGAAAAAATAGATTTGAACCTATTTTAAATAAAAAACGTGCTAATTTGAATGATAACGATGGAATTAACAGGGTAGAATCAATGAGTTCCACTGCTGTGAAGGATAAATCATACAGTCAGGTCTTTATCACTGATTTTAGCGGGGATGCAGGTGTAATTCAAAAAGTGCTCCATAAAGAATGGGACAAGTTTATTAAATTAACAGATCTTAGTCTTAAACAGAAAGAACCTTTGAATATTATTTTTAGAAGGGGACGTAATATTAAAGATTGGTTGACGTTTCAAAATAAAGGTAAAAAGAAAACAACTAAACCAATTGGCACACATCCATGTGGAATGTGTGCACAATGTCCTTGGTTGGTTGATACACAAAGTATATTTATTGAATCAAGAGGAAAAGAAATCGTAAGCAAAACACATAATACCTGTGAGTCATATGGAGTTGTATATATTGCAATATGTGGGATATGCTCTGCCTTTTATGTAGGAAAGACCGAGAGAAAAATAAAAAGGAGAGTTTATGAACACATGAATGACATAAAAAATAAAAAAGAAGGTAATGCATTATACAGACACACCATTATATGTCCCCTAGCTAAATATGTTTTTTATTATTGAAGAAGTTCAGAAAGATGAAAGGGGTGGTTTATGGGAAACCCAAATTAAATACTGGGAGCTGTATTGGCAAATTATTTTGGAGGCCAACAAATTCCCAGGTTTAAATGACAATATTTCCCTTGCACCCGTCCTTAAGTTGAGGGCAGCCAGATTATAAATATGTTTCCAAATATTGACTAAGGTTCATATTTTAGAAAGCATTTTAATCATTTACATTGTTTTATATATATTAGGGTATATACATTGTTCTATTTATTGATATCTATGCATTTATATTTATATATATTATATATTAAATGTATTCATTTATACTATAGGTAGAAAATATGCATTCGTTCATATTCAATATTTTACATTCAACAACATATTATTTATATGTACACATAGTTATTAATATTTAATATTAATATATTATATAAGTCATATTCAGTTTCTTGGAAACAGGGTTTACATATTTTATATTATTCTTTGTAATTTTCATTTTGACCACTGGGTGGGAGTATTGTCATGAAGAATATAGCTTGGTCAAGTTTTAATGATATGATGTTCGTAAGTCTATATATGTTCATATGGAATCATTGTTTTACAACATTTGCTTTGAACCACAAAATCCATTTATCAGTTTTATGATTTCCATATAATGATAGATCTTTAAAGATCTTTAAAGCTTAATTGTCTTGGTGAAAAAAGTTTTGTTGAAAAGGCTTAAATCAGATGGATTTATGCATACATATTTATGAGGTTGTGTTCTCATTACTATTGGATAATTTAAATGTTTGCCAGCATATATAAATGTTGAATCAACTTTGTGTGTTTGTCTGATGAAGTCTGTTTGTTTAGAAGACGAAAAACGCGGTGATTCGTTAAGCGTTTAACGTTGGATTATTTGTTACAATAAACAATTGTTTTCATTTTGTTGGCTGTCCGGTGCTTCAGTTTTACTCTCACAGTGTGGTTTGCTGGTTACTAGTTTGTTTTTTCGCACTGTTCCTCACGTTTTGGTTATTGATTTGTACTTCAAATACTCTGTCTTTCTTTTTACACTGTACTGCCTCTACTGTATGATATTATTTAAATGCTTTTGTACATCCCATTTATGTTTTATGGTTCTGTATTGTATTGTTTTGTTTTGTTGTGAAGCCTCCAATGAAAAGGAGATCCTATTTAGCCAGTCTGTTCAATCCAACATATAGGTTCACAGGTTTATAGGATGATACTAGGCTATTGGCCTGGAGGCCCTTATAAGCCTAGCCAAAAATGTTACCAATGTTCCTACAATGTCAGCACCTGTTTCCCCTGTCCAGCAGGGACACAGGTGGGATCCCAGGGGTGTATTTCTATTTTCCATCCAGTCGTCCAGTTCCTCTTAAAGAGGACTAGTGAGGTACTCTGCTTGACATGGAGAAGGAATCTATTCCACAGAAGGAGTCTTTGGGACAAAAATCTGTCCTGCCAATAAGTTCTATTAATATCACAGTACAGGTTGAGGTCTTGCATGCAGGTTGCGTGAGTGGAGTTTGACTTATGGATATGCAGAAACTCCATCAAGGCTGGGTCTGAGATGGCCTTGTATGCTAGACACAAGTTACCTCTGAGCAGTCCGTAAGAGACCGAGTATAGGGACAAGGGTTTTAGCCTGTCTGTATAAGATAGGTGTTTGAGACCCTGGATTTTTCTAGTCAGGAACCTCTGTGGTCTCTCCAACTATTGCATGTACTTGGCAAGGTACATATTGAATGGGGCATTGTACTTGATAATGGGTCTGATAAGGGAGGAGTACAAGGATGTTATGACCTCCTTGTTCCTGGATCAAATACCCTTACTTATGAGGTGGGTCATATAGAGAGCCTTCTGTACAAGAGAGGCAATGTGATGGCCAAATGTCAGGTTGCTATCAGCCTGGGTGCCCAAGTCCCTCATGACAGATTGAGTGCTTAGTACATTGTTATTTATGTGATAATTAGTGGGGATGACATTTTCCCCAAAGGGAATAATGATTAATTTCTTGGCATTCAGTTTGAGGCCATGCTTCTGGCACCAGTCATTAGTTTGGGTAAAGCCCTATTGGAGGATGTTCACATCACTAGGGGAAATTAAGACAGGACCCAGCTTGCAGTCATCTGCAAAACTGGTCAGTCACAGACCACTGGTTTTGGCTTGCACCTCAGAAAAGTATATCCCAAACAGTAGAGGCCCCATGACCGATCCTTGGGGTATGCCGCTCATTACAGGTCTACTACTAGAGGTGGCTTTCCCTATTTTGATGGAATGGGTTCTATCAGTGAGCCAGTTAGCTACTCATCTGGTAACATACGGGTTGATGCCTAGCTGGGAGAGTTTATCTATTATGCCCGAGTGGGGAATAGTGTCAAAGGCTTTGGCAAGGTCAAGGTAGGCTGTGTGCTCCATCTTCCCCTTGGCCTTGGCTTTGGTGACTGTTTTGAAGAAGTCAGCCAAGTTTAACAGGCATGATCTCCCTTTGACTAAACCAAACTGTGTGGAGTCAAGCATTTGGAGGTTGCTAATGTCCGTGTTTATAATGACCATGATCATGCGTTCCATGGTCTTGCAGATCAGGCTAGTTAGGCTGATGGGCCTATAATTGCCTGGGTCAGTGCATGCTCCACCTTTGTGTAGAGGGATGACAGTTGCTGTACTCCAGCTGGAACAAAGCTGGTGCTCAGGCTTTAGTTGAATAGGGTGCCTAATGGTGCTGAGAGCTCATGCCTGAGTTCATGTAGGACACAGCCAGGGATGTTGTCAGGTCCCATGGAGACTGTACTTTTTGCTTTTGAAAGGGCATTAAAGACCTGCTCCTTGGTGATGATGGGAGGGGCATAGGTTCTGGGGATGTCCTGGTATACTGACGGGAACAGAGGAGTGAAGTTTTCACTGAACCTGTCTGCTAGCAGGTTGGCTATATTTATGGCATTTGTGTATGTGGTGCTCTTGACCACCAGTTCAAAGCTGATTTGGGTGTTACCTTTGAAATGACGGACATATGTGTAGAAGGCCTTGTGATTGTCCTTAATGGATGTGGCCAATATGGACTCAAAGTTAGCCTTAGAGGATTTCACCAGTGACCTTATTTACTTGTTCAGACAAAGGAGAGATTGCCTTCAACTTAGCATCTGCTCCTTCTTGGTGCTGGACAGCAATTTCTTCCTTTTATTATAGAGCTTGTTTATTGCTACTGTCCACCAGACAGGTTTACTCCTCCTTAAGGAAGATAATTTGGTCCCATCAGATATTGCGGAGTCCATTCAGCTATGTAGGTACTCATGTAGTTTTTTGGTGTTGGCTTGGACATTAGTGATAGTTCCAAATGAAGGGATGTGGGCTGTGAAGCTGCTTATACATGTTCTCAGGAGATTGTAGTCAGCTTTTGAAATTTTTTTCTGCTTGACCCTAACATGGGGGAGGGCTCAGGTGCGATAGTGACTTCGAAAGTGATCGCTTTATGGTCGGATCTTACCAAGGAGGATGACACTGGAGGGGTGCTACAGTGGCTACTCATGTTGATTAGCTTTACTCCATAGCATATCGCCTGCTCTGAGGTGATCTCTGCCTAACATATAAAGCTATGTCAAACCCAGAGCTGTTGGACATGCTACACCTAAAGAAATCCCAATCCCTCTGAGCTACATGCTCTAGGGACCTAAACCTTGTCACCACAATAAACTGGACATGCTGGAGGGATAGATTCCTGTCCCAGAGACTTCCCATACTCTGGAACAAGCTACCCATCTATTTCAAGCAAAGTTCCTCATTAGCGCTCTTCAAGAAAAATCTTGATGAGTGGATGGGAAATAGGAAATACACCCCGGGGATCACTTCTGTGGCTCTGCTCGACAGGGCCACAGGAAAATAACTTTCTTGGGTGGGGTAAGCCAGGGAACCTTGTTGGCTAGGCTTACTTAGGCCCTTGGGCCAATAACCTAGTACCTACCTATGAACCTATAAAACAGCATACCAATGGTGCATGACGTACAAACAAGCACAAACCCATGTAAACACGGGCTTTAAATACCACAAATATGAAAGTAAAATAGAAACACTGGAATTGATCAATGAACTCTTGTCCCTGAGCTCTTAGCTAAACACCCTATACCAGACCAGTTCCAACCAGTTCACTTACTCCTATAAGTGCAGGCAGGCCCCAGCCAACACAAGATGGTATACCAGTAAACACAGGAATCACACAAATAGATCTGGATATAGCAAAGCCTGTAATCAGACTATGCTAAAGATACTTAAACTCTGTTTAGGTTGCTTTAACACAGAATAATAGATACCTGCATAAATACAACAGTAACAAACAAGAGCAAACTGACTTAAAGAAATTAACCAATAAAAAAGTTCAAACTGAGCCCTTTTCCAGCAACCTTCAAGCAAATGAGTTCTAACTGCACACTCCTGCCACTGGGGTGCAGGAGAACCCTCTACAACAAAAGATGGCCTGGTTTAGTGCTCAGGTTATACAAACAGGGCATGATTCAGCAGGTCTGAATCTAGTCTATGCTACAGCAAACAAGGTGCTCCAGTTTCAGAAAGAAAGAGTTCAGATAAGCAGGCACAATAAGCTTTCAACCAATTCCCAGCTCAGAAGGGCAGAATCTACCCTCTCCTCCCACAAGAGTGTAGACTGCAAACCTTCTTAATGTAAAATAACTGGCCTGAAGCCCAAGTGCTTAAATTAGAACTAAGACACTTTTAGAATAATAGACACACTGAGCTTTCAACCAGCGATTCCCAACTTAGAAGGATGTAAGCTATTTCTCCTGCCACAAGAGTGTAGACCACAAACCTTCCTAATGTAGTACAACTGGCCTGAAGCCCAAGTGCTTAAACTAAAAGGCTTAGAATAACAGTTACAAGTTAATTGGGCTACTAACAAGCTGTAATAAACCAAACAGAATAAATACAATTGAATACGTTTAAGAACAAGCAGCAAAAGCAAATAAAAGTAATAAAGTAGCAAGAAACACAAATACAGTAAAAGCAGATGATTAAAATGCATTTTTTTTAGGTTAAGTGGGAAGGGAGGAATCAAGATAATTCAAGGTTGAGAAACTAAGGGGGTGGGCTTTCCCAGATGATGCCTCTCTACTCAGTAGAATGAGCTGATGAGATGGGACTACAGAGAGTGTTCAAAATTAGATTTATAGCAGGGGCGGGCAACTCAAAAGCCACCAAGTTTAATAACACAACAACAGTTGGACAGGTGGGAGAATAATAAATGCAGCCAAGGATCAGCAATATTCAGAGTAAGCAGGCCAAGCAAACACTTCAGCTAAATAGAGATATTTCTAAATAAAAAAACAATGCTGTTTCTCAGCCCCCCCCACCACCACCACCACACTAATTAACTGATGTTATTCACAGTTTGGGAAGGAATTCTTTACTAACTTTTTTAACTGACACTAGCTAAGAACTCTTAAAAAAAACAAATGAGTTCTCAAGCCTCCACTCGCATCAAACCCAGCTAATTTGGTGCTCCAGGCTCATGCCCTTTCAAATTCTTGCCTTTCCATACTGCCTTGCTCTTCCCTGACTAGCTCAGATATCTCTTGTTGCCTTTTGAACTCTCATCCAGATCTCAGCAGATAAGTGCTCTGCCTCTTATTTGTTCGTATTCCCTAGTTATGGAGAGCTAGTTGGTAGCCCTTTGGGCTTGTATCGATTATCAGTTTTGATTGTTTTAGATATACATAGAGAGAGTGAGAATTAGATAGAACTAAAGTTTATACCAGTCTTTAGAGTTTGCTGTCCAGCCCTTCTTTCCTTGATCCTGTTGCCATCTTTCTTCCTGCTTACCACAGTGGGTCTGTTAGATAGTTGGCTAACAACCTCCCTCGTAGAACAAGGTAGTATTGTTTGAGACATACAGAATGACTCATATGTCCTTGATGGTCCCTCCCCTTGACAAATTGGTAGAGTTGCTGGTGAGGAGGTTTTGGCAGGATCTGACACTTGCGAATCAGTTCCAAGGAAGCCAGATAAAATTGTCTGTCCTCCTAAAACTGGATGAATAGGATACAAAACTTATGTATTTAACATAAAGTTACATCCTTCATTCCAGTCCATCCAATAAGACAAGCTGCCCTCCTTCCCCCTGCCAGTTTACAGGACCTGAAGAACCATTCTTCCTGAATCAAACTCAGTCTAAGCCAGTCAGGGAGGAGCAGGGCATAATGGGAAGGGAAGAATTTGGAAGAGCTCATGTCTGAAGCACTAAATTGGCCAGATTGGATCCAAACAGAGGCTCAAGGACCCATATGTCATATCATACAGACTGGGATGAAAGGATCTAACATTATGGTAAGTACATAACTTTAGATCCGAAGTTGTTTTTTCTGTCCAGGTTCAACCTGTGGGTTATCGGATCCAACTCTGATCTGAGTTTAACCATTTTCACAAGACTTCAGTCTCCCACGTTCTGCCTCCTATACCCATAATACCTAGCTCTATACAGAATTACCCCAGATTTTGTTTGCCCCCTTCCAGGAGAGCACCTTGATCTTGAGCTCTGCTGGGGTGTGTCCTTTTTGTGTGCCTTCATGCTGTATTTTCAACCTTTTTTACTCTACCATAGCTTTTTCTTAGTATTTAATTATGTGTTGTTGTCTTCCTAGTAGATAGGGTTAGGTAGCATAGGTTAACGTTAGTGTAGGTTTGTTTCCTAGCATTCACTGTCTCTTCCTGCCTTGTTGTGTGGAGTTATTTTTTCCGAGTTGTTAACTTCCTAGTAGTAGTATGTTGTAGTTGTTTGTTATAGTTAGGTAGGGTGATTTTTTTTTTTTTTTGCTTTTTTTTCAGTTTGCTGTGTATTGTCTTTTAGCAGACCGGAGTTCCGCTGTGGTGACCCCTAACCAGGAAAAGCCAAAATTCACAACATTAATTAATAAGGGATGTAATAAGTGTTTGATGTGTGGCCACAAACTCTCTTCCCAAGACTTGCATGATCGGTTTGTCTCAGGATCATTGACTTGGAGATCCAGTTTTCCATTTGCCACAGCTTTGGGTTCAGGGCTCCCAATGAAAGGAGAGACAAATTGGTCCTGAAGGATCTTTTGCAAAATGGGGATGCTTTCTCCTCCTCCACTCTGGCTAGTATACAATAGAAGCCTTCTGTCTGACATCAAATATAAAACAATACTAATTTCATGAACTTTAATCGTACTTTGACTTAGGAAAAGAGTTCATTCCCATCATGGTATAAGAAGCCGAAAAGATATGGAGAAATTAAAAAGGGAGAAGAGTCATCAGGGTCAAAAGGACGGAACTAAAGACCTCAAATCTCCTCCTGCTTCTAGCCAGCTGAATCCAAAGATCCAAAGATCTTTGTCCCCTCTGGCTGTCTCAGTGCCACTCTCAGATTCAATGACTCAGACCCATTTTCTCATGATGCTGACTATGGGGAAGGCCTTTTCTCCAACATCCAGCATCCCTAGCCCCTTTTTGTCCAGAGGGGCTCCTGCTTGGGAATTTTTTCCAGAGTCTTTACTGTCTCTGCCCCTGATTTTATCCTCTCTGGTTTGGACTCAGTCTTTGGAGCCTTCTACTAGTAGCCAATCCTTCAAGTCTGTCTCAGTGTCTTCTTCGTCTCGGTCAAGAGTTTGAGATTTGGCAGTTTGAAGCAGCTGATACAGTCCTTCCTGCAGGCCCAGATGCAGTTGCACCTGATTCCTTCGGCTTCGGGTTTTTGACTTGAGGCTTCAGCTTTGATGAACATGTTTCTTTCCTCAGGACTGGTTATTCCAGGGTACCTGGAGATAGTTGTCGTACCACCTTTGGGGCCAGATCCAACAGCTTTTCCAAGTTCTGTTCCTACCCCCCACACACACACACACACACACACACACACACACACACACACACACACCACCTGACTTTTTCGATTCAGGCTGTCTCAGTGCAGAATGAACCTTGGAGTTGACCCTTTGGGGCCAGGGTTTCCTGTGTCAGTTCAACACTTTGGGTTTCAGAGTAGTCCTTCCGACTCTGTGGTTTGGCTTTTGATAGTTCAGCTCAGATCTCTGCATCAGGGAAGGGCAGGAGCAGTTCAGGAGTCTGTCATATCTTTGGAATCTTTGAATCCAAGGAGTGCAGGCTCAAGTGGCCTGCTTCGGCCTATGCCTTTGATGTCATAGATGTTTACCGGTCCAGACACAGAGTGGTTGATGCCAACTGGCATCCATCCCCCCCCCCTTATCATCTATGCTGTGCATATGCATTAGCCTTTTCTGGGGCAGCCCACTCCAGTTGGCCTCCAGAATACCCAGCACCCAGGGTCTCCTGCCTATTCCACTTTTCCCCTGGATTCCCCCAAGTAGGAAAGTCATGCAAGAGGTGGTGCAAAAGGAAGCACCTGGATTCCTCAGAGGAATCCCTCACTGAGGATACTAACATAGAGGAAGGAGAGGGGACCCTGAAATCCCCCCAAGATAACACCTTTTTTGACAACCATGTGGACCTGCTTTGCCAGCACTGGGGATGGACAGCTGAAGACCCATCTCCAGAAGAGTCTGTGTTTCTGGAAGTGTTTGGGGTGGGCTCATCCATGTCCTGGATGGATCCCCCTCCAGATGTGCTTTTTGACTTGGTGTCTGAAAGGGCCAGGAGAGAGCCCAATTTGGTGGAACCAGTTCCCAAAAAACCTGATAAGATCTTGGCACCTCCCAAGAATCATCAATATTGGAGTAAGGGATCTGTCATTGATAATATTGTGGTGGTTGCTGACACCACAAAGAACATCTCAGAAGTGAGTTCATTAATTCACCCCAGTAACAGAGAGTCTAGGGTGTTGGATCAGTTAGGAATGTGTTCCTATGCATTAGCCAGTTTTGCAGTAAGATCGTTAAATTACCTGGCTGACTTAACATGGCTTCAATGAGACACTGTGTCTAATGTGTTGAGAGTGGTTAAGACACAACATACTCCAGAGTCTCAAAAGACTCTGGAGACATAGTTGTCTACCTTGCAGCCTATTGCTAACATGCCTATGTCTCTGCTTTCCATTGCAGCCAATGGCACATCCTAAGCTGCTGGCACTGGCATTGCCATGTGTTGCAAAAGTTGGATGAGATTATGCAACTTTGCTGACTGCTTTAATACATCCTTTATTAATGCCTCCTATGATAGCTCTTCACTTCTTGAGCCTAAGGTTAATGACACTGACCTAGAGCGAGCAAGATGGAAAGATGATAGCTGCTGTAGGCGTGCATTTTGCTACCCCCAATGGACTCTCTCTCTAGGAACCAGAAGGGAAGAAATGTCTTCTCTTTAGGAAAGTGCACAACAGTTCTTTCAGGATGCTCCTGAGGAAGGTTCCCAGAATGGGCACTGCCTGTGCAGTAAAGGTTGTCTGCAGAAACAGGGCTTCCACTGAGCCTTGTCTGAGAGGCCTTTCCAGCACCCCTGAAGAGTTACTGGGCTATCCTAATGTGGAGACAGGTGGGAGTTGCTTGGTTGTACACCCAGAATCTTGAGAGGCCATCAGCTCAGATGCACAAGCATTAAGAGTCATATTGAGAGTCTACACAATTCTATTTTTCACTCTGCCAAGAGAAAATGCCAAGCACTTTTTGGACATGCCACCACATCAGAGAAGGGATGAAGCTATCAAAATTCAAAAACTGTTAGTAAATCAAATCATCCAAGAGGTCCCACCAGAACAACAGAGATCCAGGGTCTATTCCAGTTTCTTTTTGGTCACAAAAAGAACTAGGACCTCAGACCAGTTTTGGATTTAAGAAGATTGAATCACTTTGTGAAACATACCACATTCTGGATGGTCACAGTGCAGTTCATTTTACCTCTCTTAAGGAAGCATGACTGGACATGCTTGATTGACCTCAAGGGCACCTACCATTATATAAATATAGCGAGGCAATCCAGGAGGTATGTGCAGTTCCAGCTGGGAACCAATCATTATCAGTTCACAGTGCTGCCCTTTGGTCTTATCAGTGCACCCCCCTGGAGTTCACCAAGTGCATGGCAGTTGTTATAGCCTGGGTCAGGCTGAAAGGTTGCCAGGTCTTCCCTTACCTGGATGATTGGCTTCTTACTGCCTCCATAAGGGCATTTCTAGTCAGAGCCAGGGACTTATTACTCCAGTAGTGCCTTTCCTTGGGAATCACCATAAATCAGAAGTCCAGCCTTCAGCCAGTTCAGACTTTGGAGTTCACAGGCTGACAGTTCAACATAATATCTCAGAGTATCTACCCTTTGTTCTCAGGTTAGTTCTTTGTTGTCTTACAGGAAATCTCTGACTACCCTAGTTCTCAGACTCATAGGTCACATGGCTGAAGCAATCTACTTACTTCCCCTGGTAAGGTACCACGAGGATACAGTGGACACTAGTGTTGCAATGGTCTTATTTGACTCACCCTATGGAGTTTCCCATTATATTGACAGAACTTTGCCTAAATCAAATCAAGTGGTGGTTGGAGTCTGCCCTGGTGTTGGCCGGGAGGCTGTTTGTTCTTTCCCCACAGGGTATGGTCATAATGGACACATGCCTTCTTAGGTGAGGGGGCATTTAGAAGGGAAGACAGTCCAAGGGACCTGGTCTATGACTGAGGCCTATTTTCACATCAGTGTCTTGGAGATGAGAGCAGTTCTCCTTGAACAGATAGGAGGGAATCTCACCTTATCGTCTTTGTCAGGAGGCCATTAGGGATTAGTAATGGGCAAATTTGTCTCAACAGTTTCTGGTAGCAATGCCATCCTAGGGAAATTCAACATGTTTGTGGGCAGTCTGAGCAGGAACAGTCTTCTTCTTCTTGAATGGTCCCTAAATCCAAGAGTTGCTGCTCAGATTTTTTCAGCGCTGGGGCACTCTGTATCGTGATCTGTTTGCATTCCCATTCAACACCAAGTGCAGCAGTTATTACACAGCAGTTCCTCCACAGGGAAGGTCACCCAGGGACACTCTTCTGTATGCTTGTCCCCCTGGTCTACTATATGCATATTATCTGACGGCTTCGATAATAAATTTCTTCCAAAAGGCTACCCATTGCAGACCAACTGTAATCCTCATTGCTCCTTTCTGGGCCAATCATGTGTGGTTCCACATTCTATGTGGATCCCATTCTGGATGTGATCTCTCATTCAGAGGGCTTGGATCCACCAAACTTTCAGAAACTCAGGTTAATCACATGGCTTCTCCAATCCCCATGATGGCTAGAGATCCCAAGTTTTCAGGCACAGTGATCTATATTTTGTCCCTTTTCAGAAGTTATCTACTCACAAAGTCTATGCTAGCAGGTGGATACGCTTCACCTTTTGAGAGTCTTCTAAATTCCAGGACCCCTTCTAAGCATCGTTGGAGGCTATCTTTGATTTTGTTGATTTATTTCATTTGGGGTCTAGTTATTCCACTATTAAAGCACAACTGGCAGCTATTTCTAACTATGACATTGGCAGAGGTAATACTTCCATGGTGGCATTAAAGGTTTCAAAGGCCTTCCTCAGGGGAACCTTTTTATTACAGCCCCCTGTTTGAGATCCTGACCCTCTGTGGGATTTGCCTTTTGTACATCATGTGCTTGCTGAACCTCCTTTCCCTGAACTTCTCTTGGAAGACTTTTTTCCTGGTGGCTGTTACTTTGGTCAGGCATGTGTCAGAGCTTCAGGCTTTACCTTGATATTTAGTCTTTCATAAAGACAGGCTTTCTTTCAAAATGGACCCTGTTTATCTACCCAAGGTTTCATCATAAAACAATTTAAATCAGGTCATTCATCTACCATACCATTGTTTTTTCCTGAGTTTTCAAACAAAGGAGGATATTTGCTTCATTGTCTTGATGTTCATAGGCAATTGAGATTTTATTAGGATAGAACCAAATCCTTCAGAAAGTCTAATCATTTGGTTATCTCTTCTTCAAAGGCCCTGTTGGGAAAGTCATTGTCAAATTCACTCTGTCTAAGAGGCTCTCTAATTACATTTCATTTCGATAGTTTGAAATGGAATGCTTTGCCTTGCAAACCGAAGGGTCACTCTACTAGAGTTATGACTACCTCTATGTTTTTTCTCTCAAGACCTGTTATGGATGATATTTGTGCTGCTGCTACTTGAGGGGATATACACACTTTTGTGTCTAACTACAAGCTGGCTATGCAGTGTGGTATAGGGCCTCTTTTGGTTCCTCCATATTGTGGAATGTGCTATCGTAGGACCTCCCTGTGGTGTAATATGGCTGGGGACTCTGCCCCAAACGTTAAACCCGGATGGAAAAAACAACATTGGATATAAAATGCATATCATAATGATAGACCCCCTGTTGTCTGTTTCCATCTGGTTCAATCATCCATCCCACCTACCCACTCCTATATTGTGTTTCTCTTGATTCTTGAAAGACCAAGTTGTAGAGACTTCTTCCTCTCATTCTGTTTGGGGTACTTGGTGTCATACTCTCAGAATTAGCAATAGACGCTGTTTGGAGAGGGGCAAACTCAATCTGAGGTAATTCAGTACAGAGCTAAGTATTGTGGGTAAAGGAAGAGGAGCTCGGGGAGCTAAAATCTTTTTGGAAATGTCCTCAGATCTTAGTCAGATTCAGTAAACTACAGGTTGAACTAGATGGAAACAGACAATATGGCTCTATCATTATTTTAATTTTCTGCCCAAGCAGTAAACAAATGCTAATAGATAAATAAATGTAAATCTTTATAGACTGTAGTTATGTTTTGTTTAAAGGGAATGAGTCTGTCAACCAACCCAGGAATGCAGTTTCCCAGTACAAAGATGACTGTTCCTACTGTGTTTTCAGAACAGGAAGTAAATACAGCACTGCTGCCTTCGAAATGGTTTGAGAGATCCCCTAGTGGTAGATATGCATTCTTTATTTACCTCACTACAAAGCACAAGTGTGGAGAATCCACACTGGAGGAAGGGCTGTGATCTGGTAAAACAAATAAATAAATAACAGTTATGTACATGAGGTCTATGTGACTGATAAACAAAAAGACACAATTAACTGTCATGTATCAGCGACAGCAACATTTGATGTTAACTGACAGTATAATTACAATTTAAAGCATGAAACTGGAAATCTGAGTTTGTCTGATGCCTGCTAATCTGAACTTTTTTTCCATGTACCATAGGTTGTGAAAGATGTACTGGAGCGAACCAGCAGTGGAGGCTTCTGTTCCAATGATTGCATAATGCAAATGACCCTTTTTTCCTTGCCTTTTGGAGGAGTTGGTAAGAGTCTGTTGAGTAGAAATGCATAGTATTCTCAGGAAAATTACATACCCATCCCACTGATCCAACCTTTTTCTCTTCCTTAGGCTCCACTTTTCCTTATGCATCTTTTACTTATTAAGTAATTTATATGTCTACACGTCTTTTTCTGACATTTACCTAAACTAGCTTGTTTTGCCTCTGACTTTAATTGTTTAATAAGCAGCTTTGACAAACCTCACTCTCAAGAGAGGCCTGTCTAAATTTGGTGACTGATAAGGGGTATCTTTTAAAGAGCTGCCAGTAGTGAAGAGTAAGTAGAAATGCAAGAAACCATATTTCTGAGACTGCATGCCTGTCACAAACACATTAAGAGGTGTGCAGTCATTTTCAGAGAACAGCATACTAGTTTCTGGACAATTCTTTCAAAAGCATATTATCAGGTCTTACCCTTTTCTAAGGGAAATACATTGAAATGTCTGACTCACCTCACTTGCTAATGCTATCTGTAATGTCTGTCTCCCCCCAGCAAAACAAAGCTGCTGCTAGTTAATGTATATAAAAGGGAATTAATTGCAATAAATAATGTCTATTTCATAGTTGAAATACTCAATCTAGAGACTATGACATGGGTGCTGGAGGCTATTAGGAGAAACCTTAGTCTACACCTCAAGCTCAGCTTCATGGAGCTACATTATTATTTCTACATTAACAGTATACGTGTTGTGTCTTATGTTTAAACATCCTCAGTATTAGTTATTTTAATTGTTCATGGTAGGTTAATGAGATGGCCACCTTCTTTTACAGTATTACAGATATGGATTATATTATGGCAATGCACCATGGCAAGAAGTGGTTAATTTAGATTTTACCAAGAGTTGGGTGGGTGTTGTTTGGTCTAGAGGGTTACAGCCTCAAGCAAAACAAGAACCCCTCCATCATGGGTAAAAACATGAGCTACCCATGACTCTACCATGAAGTGTTGTTGTAATGCAGTGATATTATTTTAAAAAAGAAATGTTTTACCTTTATAAAATAATACAGTTTTATAATGTGAACTCTTTTCTTTCTCTCTCTCTCTCTCTGTCTGTCAGTGCTGATGTTAGTTATCAGGAACAGGTTTAAGCTGTATTGTACCCGTATATATATATATATATATATATATATATATATATATATATATATATATATATATATATATATATATATATATATATATATATATATATATATATATGTATATATATATATATATATATATATATCCACATTTATGGCTAGGCATTGCCAGTGTATCGATCAAATTTACTTGCCGCCACTGTAAGCAAGGCAGCAGGAAAAGCAGCAGGGTAGTTTTTTTAAATTCACTCGATGGGTGCACTTAACTGTAATAAAAAACAAGTACATGAGTAAAATAAATAATTCTTAGTATTTTCAGGGTTGGGGGCTTGCATTTAACAAAGATTACATTAGTTTTGCCACCAGGCAAGAAAAATGGCAGCTGTAAGTTTTCAGGTATTCATCAGTAGAACTGCTCTGTTTCATTGCAGCTGTTTGTTGGTCGGAAAAACTGACTTTTACCCTTCTAATGCAGTGAAATACCCTTCAATGGCAGGTAAATCAGTGGAAATATATAATGTTATTAGCACCAAGATAAAAGCAGTGCTTCTATTGTTTCACAATTTAACATTTTAAAAGTTATGAGGGATAACCTCCTATGAACACCCCCTGAACCTCCACCCTTTGCTCTTGTAAGCACCTCTCACACTACCTCACCTTCTAACTCTACACCACCACATTAAATCTTCCTATACCCTATACCATACATATCATCCACCACACACAAACTTGCTTACCTACCTAATAAACACAAAAAAAAAAAAAAAATATGACATCCCACATAAAAACAGTCCCCAGCTCCAATATTTTATTGTTTCAATCGCTATTAAAATAGCACAAACACTAATAGTATATTAAACAAAGATAAGATTATATCATATATCATAACACACTTATAACTCTCTCACCACTCTCTCTCATAATAATGTAGTATTGCATTTTAACATCTCTCTCACTCCATGCCCTTTTTTTAGATGTTCATTTGATATCTTTTATGTTTATAGAAAACTTGCTAAAAACTACCATTAGATAAATGAAAATCCCCTCCGGGTATAATATCTTTAGACTGCTAGTCTATCTCTCCTCCTGATACTCAAATCTTCCTCCATCCAATCCAAATCCACCTCCTACACCAATTACACAAAGTCTCTACCTCTCCATATCCGCTCCTAAAGTAAAAAGTAAACCCTCCACTCCTCTGCAGACAAACTGCTCTGCAGAATTCTTACAGATAGGTGCCAAAGCCTTAGCCTACCCTATTTCCATCCTGATCATAGATCTATAAGAAAGGAAATCTTCCTCTATCTGGAAAATATCTCATATCATTAGTTAAAAAATAGGATCCCCCTTTACAGAATCACCTTTCCTAACACCCACAACAAGGTCACCATTGCTGATGATCTCACCTATAATCTCTCTTCTCTCGCTTCCCCATTTACACTATAAAGCAATACTATAGTACATGGTTTCACAGATTTCAGTTTTGTCAGGAATGTTTTCTTCTATACTGTTGGAGTAGGTGAGCAATACAGATTGTATGGCGTCACAATCCCCTTATTAAAGGGTCAGTGAAGCACAGACGTTTTATACATGGTAGCCTTTACCATGGTTGTATAAACAAATTGCAAAGGGAAAGTGTAGCAGTCTATGCAGTGACATGGGTTGCACATTCTCTCATGAGGTGGAGAAGTTAGGGCCAAAATGGAAAAACACCTGACGGCTTCCATGATGGTCCCTCACCCAGACAGGAATGAATGGGCTATCTGGTACTTACAACAGCTGATGGTTGACAGGTAGCCAGGTTGAAAAAAAAAGCTATAGCATAAAAAAATTCTATATTTGAATTAGTACATGCTTCCATATTACAGTTTTATATTGGAAAATAAAATTATGTGAAGTTCATCATATCAATAATTTCCATGAGTACCAGTGGCATTGGGAGGAGCATTTTGGTACTTTCTTCTGATCCCCACTCAAATACCCCCTACAGTGGCTTTTCTAAAATATTCTAAGATGCCCATGCTTGTAGAAGGATGCCTAGACTAAAAAAAAAATTGGGATAACCAATAGCTGCTTTCTTAGAAGTTGGGTCTGCTTTCTTAGGATTAGGTGTCCATATCTGGGTGCTTTTGAACCTCAGAATGACACTGAAAATAATGGGTTTTATGTGAAGAATCACCCTTATCTGCCTAAGCTACACATTGCTTCTCTGAGGAGGAACAAAGGGCAAAAAAAAAAACAACTCTAGAATGAACTTCCTGAGCCTAAGAATTCTCTAGAGAAGAGGTCATCAGGAATACAATATTTCATATCGCTGTCACTTTCAAGCACAATGATCTCTGTCCCTTCAGACTCTGACATTACTGATATTTCAGAGGAGGAGCATCACTGCATTACCCTATAAAAAGCTAAATGACTCCCTGTTAAACAAAGAGCTAACCTCCTTCTAGGCACGCAACTCTACAAGCTACTTTTCCTAGATTCCTTTGCTCCATTAGTAGCCAAGCATCATGAAACAATCTCCACTTACACCACCTCTCTTAAAACAGTCTAATTCCACACCCAGAACCTTCCTACAAACAACTAAGCATGTCTTCTGCATTCTAGCCCCTTCACACTGACAGTCCTTCCCTCCTCATATTAAAGAAACCCTGTATCTTCTAGAAGTAGTGAATATTGTAACAGATATAAAACAACTGTAATTGGATCTTTAAAAAAGGGGAGGAGCAAACTACATAGGAAAAATGGGAATTGTGGGAGCAATATATGCAGAGAAGGAACGAGGTTTAAAAGAAGGAAGGATGTGAATGAGCTAGATAACGCTTAACTGACAATGACTGGAGAGATTATAAGTGGTGTATAATGTTTGCAACTACAGTTGTTTCAGTGGCGTCTGTGGTGCATAATGTTTGCAAATAGTGGTGTCAATGTTTGTTTTTCATTTATATAAATGTAAGATTGCCTATGTCATATGCGATAATTTAATAAAGATGTTTTTGTGTTAGAAAAAAGAAACCCTGAATCTTACTAATTTCAGAAAGATCTCATCTCCTACCTTTGCAACAAAAGCAAATGCATCTCCCTCTAAACAGGTCATATCACCTAAATTCTATGCCACTTCAACATTTCTCTTCTTCTTAACCTTCAACACCCTATCCACACTCCCAACCTTACAATATCTACCAGTTGTATTAACCAACTCAACTCAGTCTTCTGCTACCTCCTAGTTTCACTAGTCTCCTTAATTTCTTTATTCCAGTTCTCTCACAAAATCTAAAAGGAAACCTTAAAACTTAAATCAGCTAGAGCACTTGCTAAATTTAAAACTGTTAAATTTGTTTCCACACAGATTTGTTTATACTTTGTGTATGTTTTGTGGATATCTGTTTGCTCTTCTGTGAACACACGATTATATTATGTGTATATTTCATGTGTGTCAGACTGCATCAAATGTGAAAACTTTCACCCAGAGTGTGCGGACAAATTGTCATGCTTGATCAGTGCACTATCCCGTATACAAATAAAGGAGAATAGAGATTATCCTCTCCAGCTCATTCTCATAAAAATGCTCAATCATTTCTACTGATTAGCCTGAATTTTGGGAGAGATGAAAGCATGCGAAGCCCCATATCTGAATTCAGATCAAGAAGCTTGTCTTAGTTAATCAAGGACCTACCCCTCTTATGAGTCAGAGGCATCCATTTGCCCTGGAGGCTATCCATTGCACCTCAGGTTTTGCCCCATCTCCTTTTTAAGCCAACACAGCATGATGCCAAAACGCAAGAAAAACATAAAAGACAGAAAATAAACACAGCTAAAATTGTGAAGACCAAAAATGGTGAATGTTGACACAGAAAACCAACTGACAGTGTTTTAAAGCTTTACAAATAAAATCTACACTTATGTTGTGGGTGCTGTGCCCCATAACAACCAAAGTAATGCATTCTAACAACTGAGGTTGTACAGTACTGCAGAAAGAAGGCTGCTTGTTTGTGAGCATAACCAAATATTCCATTACTCAGACAATGTTTGATAGTAAAATAGTTTGATTGCCCCCACCACCATATAGGGGGCACCAGCAGGGCTTGTTCCCTGCATAACAATCTTTCAGAAATATTTAATGTTCCTGTGACGATAGGAGGTACTGCCAGCCATGCCAGGAGAAGTAGGCCAATGGATGTGTAACATATCCCAGCACAGGAAGCTGGAATTTAGTAAAGAATTGTATATTATGTGTATATCAAATTGATTTGTACAGATGCTTGTTCTGAAAATGTATTTGTGAAAGTTGTTTGTGTTAAAATGTATCAACAGTGTGCCTGACAGAAAGAAAAGAAATGTACACGTATTATTGTAACTGATAAATGTATATTTTTAACAGGGGACTGGAAGAGAAGAGGTTAATCACAATCCAGCTGCAGCAAACTTTAAAATATATCTGAAATAAATTACTTTATGGGTCAAGCCATAAAGATGTTATCCCACAGTTTTGAATGGAGCCAGAGACGCAATGTCTGTGCTAGAGAATTGGTTGTAGCTCTTGCAGGAAGAGTGGAATGGTTTTATTGTTTTATGGCTTTCAGATGCTTTAATAAAACTTAGCTAAAGGTTTAGTGTGTATTGTAGCACATAGGTGCTAAACCCTGGCAGCTTCTAATGATGGAGGATAGTGCGGGGAAACAGAGTCAGATGACTAGATGTGTATGATATCATTCTGTAAGCCAGAAATAATTTTTAAATATTAGTATGAGATTTCTCTCATCATTCTGTATTCTGTCTTGGATCTGACAACAAGGACCACTCACCCACATTATCTTACCTTGATCTATTCAGTAAGTAGGAACAGTAATTTTTTTAGATTAGTCAGGAAAATATAGTGAGACTAGTTAAACATTGTTTTTTTCTGTCACTGTATGACTCTTTCCAGCTGCGCTATTTTCAATATTTCCTGTGCCTGAAACTCTGGTGTTCACTGTAAATAGATATTTAGCACTTTATTGTTCTTTTATTATTTATTATTAAATGTATTTAAACTTTTCATTGTGGCTGGTCCTATTAGAGAATATTTAAGCTTTGAAAGTATTTACTTATATTTATTTGGTGATAACAGCAGCCTTTGCTGAAAGCCTGGCTGTTTGGTCAGCATTACCATTTGTATTAAAATTAATTTCACTCAGTATAATCGGGTACCCTTGCAAGTGCCTTAGGGCCTTAGGTAGCTAGCTTTGTAGTGCCTGGTGGCAATGATAACTACCTTCTTGTCTGGGCAGGAGGGAACAGAGCAGGTAAATCTGTGCTAGCCTTTCTTGTGTGTGTGTGTGTGTGTGTGTGTGTGTGTGTGTGTGTGTGTGTGTGTGTGTGTGTGTGTGTGTGTGTGTGTGTGTGTGAGAAAACTAAATCACACAGTATGTGTGTGTGTATATATCAGCTACTTGTAGCAAGCACACAAGACACTGGTTTCACAGAGAGAGTGGTGGTGGACTTGGCTTGGGCACTCAGCTGAGGACTTAACTGTGCAGCTTTACCAGTGGAGAGCCTTACTGGGGACCTGGGGAGAGGCAGAGGTAGAGAAACCCAGACCCCGGGCTAAGTGTATTCTTAAGGGAAATTGTGCTTAATGCAGAGAGGTCTGCATCTGGAAATACTGAGTGTATCCATTTGTATTTCAAGTGAACATCCCTCCCCAATGTCAGTGGTGAGGATTTGGGCTCCTTGATTACTGGCCCAGAGTGGGGACATCACAGTTCTCTTAATTTTAAAATATAAAAGTGAAATACTGCAAACTATGTTTATGCATGCTTCCTGTAAATATTGTGACATATATTTTACTTTACTATTCAGTCAGTAAAATAGAATCAGAGGGGCTTCAGCCAACTGGCATAGAGTGTCAGGTGTCGTGTATGACAAGAATGCCAAAGAAGCTGAAAAGTAAGGTGTACAAGACAGTGGTGCGACCAGTACTAATGTATGGTACAGAAACCTAGGCAGTAAAGGCAGAACAGTTGAAGAAGCTAGAGGTGATGGAAATGAAGTGCCTGAGAAGGGTGGTAGGATGCACACTGTGGGACAGATGAAGAAATGAGGACATAAGAGCAGAAGCCAAAATAGCTCCAGTTGCAGGACAGATCATTGAGAACAGATTACAGTGGTTTGGATACATGTGCAGAAAAGCAGAAGGCAATTTGGTGAGGAAAATTTGGGACAGACAGGAAGAAGGTAAGAGAAAGCGAGGACCTACAGCAAAGAGGTGGATGGATTGTGTGAAAGAAGATCTGCGACAGTCAGGCATGAGTGTTGAAGAAGGCATGAGTGTGGCACTTAATCGAGAGAGTTGGTGACAGTTAACACAGTACCCCGACTGCATGTAGGAAAATAAAAAATAAAAAAATGGGAAAAAGAAGGCTGATGCTACTGCTGATGATGATGATTCATTTAGTAAAATTACAGATATACTACATATTGTTCTTTGCAAATTTCTACTAACACTACCAAATCAAAGTCATTTTTCTTATTTGCAAACAAATCAAGTTTGTGTATGACAGTCAGTTCTAAAAATCTGTTTTTCATTCACAAGTTTGAAGTTCTTTTGTCGCTATTCCTCTCGAACAGCAGTACACAGTACATCTGGAGTATCTGACTTTTGTTTCAAGATTTTCATAATGGAAATCATTTGATGCGTTTCAAGTTTTCATGATTTTCACTTAGAATACTGTTTTCATTCTAAAACACAAAACCAGGCAATAATGTAAAAGAAGCTACTACAAAGAAACTGTGAAACAGATAAAAAAACTTCAGAGATGACCATGTATCGTACCTTTCAACCTCTTTCTACAAGAATTCCAGACAAAATCAAAAACAATCGATGGACAAAAGCTCAAAATCAGGGAGAGGTTTTAAATAGAGTGTGCAGTGAATCCATAACATATCTTCCTTCTCTCTTCCTGTATACAGACTACATAAGCCTAATGCCTTTAGCTTTTTACAGTTCCCATCCCATAAGTCCCCTGACAATCTCACTGGTTATCCTCTGCCTGCATACTATCCACCTTTTCAATGCATGACTTCAAGAATATACTAGGTATACCACAGGTGCTGCTTTTCCAGTAATATGGATGGTGTAGATAGACCAGGATGGGGGCATAGGGTGGTGTTGGGGGGGCATTGTGGACCTTTTGCCTAGGGCACCAGTTGACCAAAGGCCAGTCCTGCCCTCACTGAAGTTCTTTATACTTATCTGGTCACCGTGCTTTCTTTACAAGGTTCCTTTCTTCAGAAAACAACTTGTTCTGTCATGTGGTCCATTTACTGTAGGTGCAGGAAGTAGCCTGGGAAACTGAAGAGTTATCACTACAGCCTGCTAAAACATTCTAAAATAATGCTTTCAGAATTGGTGAGCTTGCTTAAATTTACCTTATTTGAAATTGGAGGCCCTTTGCAGTGGTAATTATTGGGATATCCTCCTCTTGTGTTCCACCTTGGAATACTTCTAAAATTCTGTATTGCCTTGGTAGTGTGCGTCATTTGCCAGCATCATACTTTGAAGATTAGTCATCAGCAATATGGTTTCGTGCCGGGAAAGAGCACTACAGATGCGATGTTTGCTCTGAGAGTGTTGATGGAGAAGTACAGAGAATGTCAGAAGGAGTTGCATTGTGTTTTTGTAGACTTAGAGAAAGCATATGACAGCGTGCCTAGAGAAGAGTTGTGGTATTGTATGAGGAAGTCAGGAGTGTCAGAGAAGTATGTAAGAGTGGTACAGGATATGTACGAGGGTAGTGTGACAGCGGTAAGGTCTGCTGTGGGAGTGACGGATGCGTCTAAGGTGGAGGAGGGGTTACATCAAGGATCAGCTCTGAGCCCTTTCTTATTTGCAATGGTGATGGACAGGTTGACAGACGAGATCAGACAGGAGTCCCCATGGACTATGATGTTTGCAGATGACATTGTGATCTGTAGTGAAAGTAGGGAACAGGTGGAGGAGACCCTGGAGAGATGGAGATATGCTCTAGAGAGAAGAGGAATGAAGGTCAGTAGGACAAAGACAGAATATATGTGTGTGAATAAGAGGGAGGATAGAGGAATGGTGAGGATGAAAGGAGTAGAGGTGGCGAAGGTGGATAATTTTAAATACTTGGGGTCAATAGTTCAGAGTAACGGTGAGTGTGGAAGAGAGGTGAAGAAGAGAGTACAGGCAGGATAGAGTGGGTGGAGAAGAGTGTCAGGAGTGATTTGTGACAGACGAGTACCTGTAAGCGTGAAAGGGAAGGTCTACAAGAGGGTAGTGAGACCAGCTATGTTATATGGGTTGGAGACAGCGGCATTGACAAAAAGGTAGGAGTTTGAGCTGGATGTGGCAGAGTTAAAGATGTTAAGATTTGCACTGGGTGTGACGAGGGTGGACAGGATTAGGAATAAGTATATTAGAGGGTCAGCCCAGGTTGGAAGGTTTGGAGACAAAGCCAGAGAGGCAAGATTACGTTGGTTTGGACATGTGCTGAGGAGGGATGCTGAGTATATTGGAAAAAGATGCTAAGGATGAAGCTACCAGGTAACAGGAAAAGAGGAAGGCCTAAGATAAGGTTTATGGATGTGGTGAGAGAGGACATGCAGGTGGTTGGTGTGACAGAGCAAGATGCAGAGGACAGGAACAAATGGAAACAGGTGATCCGCTGTGACGACCCTTAATGGGAAAAGCTGAAAGAAGATGATGATGATACTTTGAAGTAGTCTAGTCTAGTGTCTGCCATCCCTACTTTTTTTCTGCCACTCACACATTTTGGATCACAGTTCTAACATACATTTTTTGGGAAGCTCCCATGTTTGATATTTAAATAACTGAAGTATTAAACATTCCTGCAGTTATTATACCACAATCCAGGGTTCATGGTGATGATGATGATTATCCTGCTGTCTAGCAAAAGTGTATAATGTAAAAAGAAATGTTATAAATGCCAGCAGTTTATTCCATGAACTTGTAGAATGCATGAAGCTGGAAACCTCCATCTTCTTGAAGAAAATGGTGGCCTTGAAGGATGACCCATAAAGAAAGTGCCTGGAGAATCTCTCATATGATCCTGGCAAGGACTGCACTGTCAAGAGACAGAAAGGGATTTAACAGCCAGCTACTGGCTAAAATACTGGCTAAAATATGCAACTTCAAAGTACATCCAGGCTCCTTATGTGCTGCAAACTCTCTGTCAAATAGTAAGGGATTGAGTTCACACCTATTACTGGCTAATAAAGACAAAAGCTCAAGAGGTGCATCCCTAGCAGCCATGTTGAGGGGATGCATCCAAGCCTGTCAGTGTTAATCTTCATGCCCTTTTGCATCTCAAATGTAGCCGTGACTGTCCAGGTCATGCAACATGAACCCTTTAGTAACATAGGGAAGGCTCAGTGGTAGAATTAGGAATCAGGAAGACTAGTCATATTACCTATCTTTGAGTTGAAGAAGGCTAACTGTAAGATTAGAGGAGTTTTCACTGACTCATTCTGCACCCCATGGGCCTGTGAGGGCATATACACAAACACACACATACACACACACACACACACACACACACACACACACACACACACACATACAAGTTAGATGTACATGTGCTAATTGGCACAAAGTGGCATCTCTTTTCATGGATATGGTGATACACTATGAGGGATTATGGTTTGATTCCCATGCAAGGTCCCTCACAATGATCTCATGACCTGGTGGAACTTTTGGCAAGCATTTTCCAAGGTACCCTTTTAATTTTGCATAAGTTATTTGCATGATATCAGCCACCTCATAAAAAACGACATGCAGTGTTCAGAAAGAATGGCCTGTCAAAACAGATTCTTTGTGAAGATGACCTCATGTTACTAAATTTTCATAAAGCTGAATGCCGTAAACAGATCTCTAGCTACTTTAAATCACCCAGCAACAAATGGGCTCCTAGAAAGGAAGCATTCGAGAAATCAATAAAAACTATGAGGCTCAGTCACATACAGTTAGAGAACAGTACAAATGATTTTAATTTGTATGTCAAAATAAATGTGGTGAAATCAGCTATGGGCAAAATATCAGCATTATTGTCTGTGAACTTGTACATGCGGTCAAGAATGGACTAATTAAAACCTAATATTCTAACATCAAGGATGCTCCTTGTTGGGTCTGCAGCTGGGTTCATCCTTTCTTTGGCTGCAATCCAGCATTTTTTGCTGAAGCTTGCACACTCAAGGATGGAAGAATCCTGTACTGGCACACACCTTGATGTCATACAACTCACTACAAAAGCAGGCCTAGCCCTTGAATCCACAGCCTCTCCCCCATTCAGAGAGTATTGATCTTGGTCCTGAATCTGGTGAAAAGTTCCCACATTTAGTGACTGAAACCAAACCTTCTAGATGTCAGTGTGACCATCAAATAATGCACCAAGCCTCACTTTGGTATTGCCTTTTCTACCCAGGAAAGCATAGCTATTCAATCTGACCACCCACAAACATTTTAGAAAAAATAGCGTAATGCACTATGAGAAGGATTTCAGTGATTGAAATGATTGATAAGGGTATGGTGTACAACTGCATGTCTTTGGTGAAACATTGCTAGAAGGCCTGAGAAATGGAGGATAAGCCTCAGTTGAGTCCTCTTGGAGGTAAGCTTTTTCTAAAATAGCCCAGAACCCACACTTGGTGGGCCCATCCTTTTTTTTTTAAACACCTTTATTAAATTATCACTTAAGACATAGACAAATATACATTAACAGAAAATAAACCAAACCGTATTAACATTTTTTTCCATTTACATACATTATACATTATATTTTGCATATTTTTTTCTTTCTTTGTAATTAGCATCAGTCCAATATTACATAAACTGATGAATTCCTGCCTTCCCTTAAACCTCACTCCTCCTCCTCTTCCTGATCATTATTCTGCATGTATTGTTCCCACAATTACCATTTATTTTCTATGTAATTTGATCCTTTCCTTTTCTAAAGATACCTCTTCCAGTTAGTTTTAATCTCTTTTATAATATTCAGTACTTCAGGTGCAGTTGGTTTAGACTTTGATTTCATTTTTCTAGTAGTTGCTTTTTTGGCAGACAAAACTTAATGAGACATTACTATATCTAGGCAATTCACATCCTGTGTCCCAGCTCAAAAATATCATACCTTAGTCACAGCCATTTGCTCACCCAATACTTCTGACAGAGTAATCTACAAGGGGGTTTTAAAATCTGCCAATTTATTACACTGCCAAAACACATTCCCAGTTGCCTCTTTCTTTCCCATTACACCCAACATTTCCTATCTACCTGAGGAAAAATTATTTGAAGTCTGCTTGGGGTATAAAAATACCTATGCAAACAATCCCAAGAAGTGATGCTAAACCTTCTGGACTTTTCTGTATACTTGAGAGCCATACATATGTCCTCCCATATTTCTCTTGTAAATCACTTTTCCAGTCTGGCTTCCCAATCTTTTGTAACTTCCTCTGATTGATTCTTATAGTCATGATACAGTATTTTGTAAGCTCTACTAATTATCCCTTTTTAACAGCAGCTTCTGTTGAAGATTCGACTGGTTGCCTGGACCATAGTCATTGCTTTATCCCTCTGTGCCACAAGGCTCGCTAACTCAGCTAGTGTATTCTCTGTGAACTGACTGACTGACTGTTGACAGAAACACATTTGGCTCCGCTTTTACATCCTCCATTTTAAAGTTGAGATGTGAGTTAAGCACATCTGCTTATTATAATCCCAGGCAGTGAAGATCTCACTGGTGCATTAGCTGTGCCATAGACACATCTAACTTTGTGGTAGCCTATTTTTTAATCAACAGCTACTTTTAAGCATCTTCTTTAGCACTACAGGGAATGCATGCAATGCATATACTCCCTGATGCAAAGCTATACCTTTGTAACAAAAATGTGTCAAATTAGTTACTACTGTTATACCTGGAATAGCTGAAGCTGTTTCCACGGCATCTCCACAATAGTGGATTATTTGCTTTGGGGAAGGGTGAATAATGTTAAAGTTCTCATTTGACAGTGTGTTTACAAAAGGTTTATAATTGTTGTGTGTATGTGTTGGGGTTCCTGTATAACTCTGCTCTGTCAGCTGGACTTACATGCAATTGATCAGTCCATTGCAGATCTAGAGGGTGTGTGTCTGGAACTGCCTAAACTGCTTTAGTAATCTTTTGATATGAATCTAACAACAGAGAACATTTGCAGTGTCACAGTGGTAGGCTTCCTTCAATAACTACTGTTTCACTGAAAATGTTATTTTCTTTTGGTAATACAGTAGACAAAGATATCTAGTCATCTGTTAGGTCCCAAATGTGGAATCTCTCCAACCCAATTAATAATTGCCCTCAGAAGATGAATTGGAAGGCTTTGTTTTCTTTTATCTAGATCGCAATTTTAAGAGAACTGTGTATGGACTCTTATTAATGTTTGCTGAAAGACTGAAGCCATTCAATGAAGCAAAAGCTTTAACATTATTTAGAGGGTCTGCATCTCTTCAGTTCCTTACACTACCCTGTAATTCTTCTTCTTCAGTTAACTACCAGTGAGCACAACAGTTGTACTTGCAAGTATATGTACAGGTGATTTGTAAGAATGTAAAAGTTTTTGGACTAGTATATCCCAAAAGTCTGGCATCTTCTGCAAGGATGCAGCACCTTTATCAGGGCAGGTCAGAATAACTTATAGAAAGATGACCACTTCCTGACCCTCTGTTGTTAGCATTTTTCATTAGTGAAGAGGACTTAACCATTCTGGTCTCCCTTGTCTGGCAGGCTGCAGGCTAGAACCATAAATCATCCAAAAGAAAATGAATTTATATTTTAGCCACTGTCCACCGAATGTTGATTTTCTGTGTGAAGTCAAAACACTGAAATCCCTGATGTGAGGGGCTGCACATCACATAGGTTCATAGGTTCATAGGTTCATACTAGGCTATCTGCCCTAGGGCATTTATAAGCCTAGCCAGAGTGTATGTGGCTTACACCACCCCTTAGGATGAGAATACTACGCCCTTTTAGGGTTTAGTTTACTATGCCTCTGTCTAGTAGTGACAAAGAGATGACCCCTGGGGTAAACCTACGATCTCCCATCCACTCGTCGAGATTTCTCTTGAATAGAGTCAGTGAGGGGCTCTCCACAAACTAATCAAAACCAAGTTCAAAATATCTCTGACAAAAGAACACCCAGAGTGACAAGGCAGTTTCTATGTTCATTTTACGTGAATCACCTCTTTCTCCAGATTTAACTAGCTGTTTTGTTGAAACCATCTTTACACTGATGGTTTTATTGTTTTTTCTACTTTCCACTGATGTGCTAGCAAAATGTTAATAATGGAAAATAGGAACACAATCAGTAGGATTGTTTAAGCTATCTGGATGGCTGATATGCATTCATTATTAACAAACTGATATTTTATTACAGCTTCGTACAGTATAATGATTCTGGTAGTCATAGGCAATAGTCACTGTCATTATGAGGTTCTAAAAGTAGAACACACACACACACACACACACACACACAGAAGATGCTGTATGACAGGAGGGAAAAGGGGAGTTTACTCTGATGGATTTGTTTATTTTTATTTTTATTATTTTACATTTGTTTACCGGGCTAGTCTGTCTGGATATATGTCCATTTTTAGTAGAGGCCAGAGGAGATAAGCTCCGATGAAAAAGTGATATAGAGGGAAGAGAGGAAAGTTCCTTTGAGAGAAGGTTCCAGGATTTTCCAACAGTATTAGAGAAGAGAGAGTCCCCAGCCCTGTTGTTTGATTTACAAATATTGACAAGAAGTTTATGTGATGATCGTAAGCACTGGAGGTTATTGTAGGGGATGATGAGGGTAGATAGTATGGGGGTATTTGTAGGTTGGTAAAGAGTTTTATGGACAATGGTCAGTTGGTGGAATTTAACATGATTCTGAAATTCAATCTATCCTAGCTGTTTTAAATTGTAACAGTGGTGGGTTCTGAAAGGGTTGTCTATAGCAAATCTGGCTATGTTATTGTAGGAGTTTTCCATTTTATTAAGGTTGTTTTTAGATAGATTAGTGTATATGGGTGAGGCGTAGAGGAGAGTAGAGATTCAATGGGTCTGAGCGACAGTTATTCTAGCTGCAGGATAGTGGAAGGGTTTGATCCTGTAGAGAGAGACTAGTTTTCTATTGATAGTTTTTAGAGTTTGTTGATATGGGTGTCAAAGTTGAGGTTGTTATCTATGGTGATACCCAGTAGTTTGGTAGTTGGATCTGGGGATATGGGATGGGAGGG
Organism: Protopterus annectens; assembly: GCF_019279795.1. Classification (NCBI taxonomy): domain Eukaryota; kingdom Metazoa; phylum Chordata; order Ceratodontiformes; family Protopteridae; genus Protopterus; species Protopterus annectens. The sequence goes on along the minus strand of NC_056743.1, from coordinate 1,184,340,628 downwards.
TATTCCTTGAAACAGAGGAGGAGACTGCCACTGCCATCTCTAACCTTGATGGATTATTTTCAGACCCCATCTGTCTGACACTTTGTGTTGCCAAAAAGGGAAATGTTGATTCATATTTTCTGGAAGGGTCCTAGATGTAATCATTTAGACTTATTAAATTGTCCTTTGTTCTTGGGGTTCATACTTTCTTTGGTATGAACCCCGCCATTGTTTTTTTTAAATGTTTGCTTGCCAGCAGCTTGTTGATTCTTTTTATTTTGCTTTTTAAAGAAAGTTGTAAGGGTAGCATCAAACCCTTTGGCAAATTTGGAGAAGGTAGGCTGAAAAATCTGAGATATCCCCTGAATCAGTTTACATTTCTCATCACATGCTTTAATGACCTTTGCAGCTGATGGCCCAAAAACTAAATATCTATCCAAGAGAGAATTAAAAATATCATTGTTGGCGTCTTCTGGTTGGTTTTAAAAATGTTACCAGTCAATGCTCTTCATAATAGTTCCAGTGCCAGTGGTCCTTGAAGTGGCCTTAACAAAAACATAACACATTTGAAATAATAAGTAGCCATTTGAGACACAGAAACAATCAAAATACACAGAGAAGATTTTTCCTCATTGGAGGAAACAGATGCCAAAATATTCATCATATTCTCAAAGGAGGCAAGCATAAACTTTAACATACATGCTTGACAGTTTAGAATTCTAAAAACAAGTGTTACAGAAGAATATATTTTTTTCCTAAAATCTCTCAAATGCTTCCCTTTCCTTGTCAGAAGGACAAGGATTGGTATTAATCAGATGTTTAGCAGCAGCTGTGTTCACTAAAGCAATATCTGCTGGGTCTGATCTGAAATGAGTGCATAAAACGTGCAGGACTGAGGAACTTTATACAGTCTTTCTGCTTTCTTTGAAGCAGCAGGATGGCATTCAGGCAAGTCACAGGCTATGCAAAATCCGACAGACAGAGGATCAGCATGGCATAAAAATAAAAAACGTTTATTAAATAAATAAAAAATATGTACGTAGACACAGACATGTCTGATGAGCTACGCGAAAGTGCTTACATCTTTTATATACATATTTTTATTTGTTTAATAAACATTTTTATTTTTATGCTGTGCTGGTCCTCTGCCTGTCTGATTTTGTGGACTATTTTTGTGGAACTAGGATTGGACTTTATTTGGTGCAGTGGTTTTGTTTTTGCTGTAAGCTACAAGCTATGATAAAACAACCTCCAATGCTGAAAGAACACGAGGAATTGGGATAGATTCTGGAAATTTCACTTGTAATAAATCATAGTACTTTTTCAATGACTGTGGAAAGGCATTATGCTCCCAATGCAACTGATTCATTCAGGATATAGTTTCAGAGCAAGAGAATCCTTTAAATGGACTTTCTGAAGCTACACTCTCCTCAGAATCTGAGTTAGAAATAATGGGAGACAAAACAGAATCTGTCCCTTCACACTCATTTTATGGTTCAGACACTTGAAGCACTTCAGAAAATAAAGAACCTGGAAGGGTCAAGAGCCTGAACTAATACATGAGCTAAGTTCAATAAATCACTCCTCTCCAGAATAACTGAGACAGAAGAACAAATATTTCTTTTTGTTTCTTTTTGATAAGAAATTTTGAAGAAACCAATCTAGTTTTGCCAGGAAAAATTTCCTTAGGGGCATGCATAACATTCTGGCTAGGCAGAATGGCATTCCATGCCCTTTCTCTCAGACTCTCAAAAATGACTTTCCCTTACTCACCAAGGACACTGCAATGGTTGCAGAGGACACATCTAACCTCCAGTGCATGGTGGCTGTAGGGACTACCCCAGAGGGAGGAAAAAAATTAATGGTCTGAGGAGCCAGTAATAGCCACAGCAAAATCACCCATCAGTGACTAAGATGCTTCAGTAGCCTGGTCTATATTAGATGAACAAACGCTTAAAATGTCGAGTACGACATGCTCGACAGCTTTTATGTAAGTTCATCTAAGCAAAATCCCATAATGCTGAAACAAAATTTTGAAAACGTATAGTTGGCCAGCTGTCAGGAAGCAAACGGCTGACAGCAAAAATGTACTGTACACCATTAAAACCTCCCCCCCAAAAAAACAAAACAAAAACAAATCAACAAACAAAATAAAGTGGGGGTCTGTGCCCCCCACCCTACTTAAATATACCAACTCCAAGATCACACCACAGTGGAGGACTGTCATAACATTGCACAGAGTGAATGATGAGACCGCACCACAGTGGAGGACTGTAAGAACAGCTAGACAAGGTGAATGTTCTGACATCAGCTATTGGCTTCCTGACGGCTGGCCCAACTATAACTTCAAAACTCCTTGTTTCGACAGTCTTAGGTTTCGCTTAGATGAACGTTTACTTAAAAGAAATCAAGCATGTCTTACTCGACATTTAAGCATTCGTTCATCTAATAGGGAATCCAGTTGCCTGCTGTGGCGGCAAAGGCTGTTTAGTAATTTTCTTCTTTTTGTGCCTGGAAAAAGGAAAAAAACAAGGAAATGGTAGGTTGCTATAAGATTAAGCCTGATTCCCAATGAAGCCTGGCATCAGAAGTCAGTAAAACAGGTTAGTTGTAATAAAGTAACTCTTCTCCAGGAAAAACACAGTAAAAACAATGTAAACACGTATCCCAGTCCGTAAAAAGTAAAGTAAAATAATACACATTTTATCACAGGAAAAGTAGTTTAAAATTTGTTTTTAACAACTTTTCACCACAAATGTAAAAACTGACACTCTCTTTTAAAAGTAATTGAAAGTCACATGACAATCATTAAAAACAGTTTTTCAAAGCTATAAATTATTGTTTTACAGAAAAGGTACAATTTCTGTCATAAAAAGTAAAGTGGAAGATTTTTCCTCTGAAAGGAACTTATCTACCCAGTAACTGAATAGTGTTAGCTGACCATTGATCTTTGAAAGCCCGAAAGATGAACACGCTTTAGTGACAGGAAAGTTCTGAAGGGCTTGGCGCCCAAACCTAACATTTTAATGTGAAGAAAACGTAGCTGTATTGCTGAAGGCTCCGAGCATAAATGTAGAAATGTAGTAGGAAAAAATCCGCGGTTCCACCACAGCTGTAAAAATGTTAAAAACAAACTTTAATCTTCAGTAAAAACAACAAAAACAGGAGCACAGTAAAATTCCCTGATAAGTGCTTTCGGCTTACTGATCTGATGAAGGCTAGTAAGCCAAAAGTGCTTATCAGGGAATTTTACTGTGCTCCTGTTTTTGTTGTTTTTACTGAAGATTAAAGTTTGTTTTTACCATTTTTACAGCTGTGGTGGAACCAGGGATTGTTTCCTACTACAAACCTGACATTTTATTCAGCTCAGCTTGAGCTGACTAATGGTTTAGGAGAGTGGAACCTACCCTGAAAACTTTGTATGCTAGCCAGCTGTTACATCCTTAGCAGGGTATAACCCATACAGCTAAGGCTACTGCAGCAGTGAGCCATATGAAGAATATCTGTTGTTGTCCAGTACTTAAGGAAAAAGTACAACGCACAGCTGCAAATATCAGATACTGGAAAACCTATATTTGGAAATATATGTTTTCAAGTATGTGTGTGAAGAATTTATTAGGACAGGTAAGCATCTATGCAGTACAACTAGAGTAGATTGGCAATGAGAACAGAATATTATCTTCTGACCAGTAGTGGGACCAACTAAAATATACAAAGCCATCTTAGATGGTAACATTCTACCTCAACCACAGAGAGTTCAAAATAGCTTGCTCCCTCCCTTCCTTCCATAACCAAATGCAGATTCTGTGGAAGGATTAGATTTTGTCACATCAGTTCAGTAAAAACATTATCTGTGTTTGGTGCAAGTAGATATTTGTAGCCTCACTAGCTGTGCAAGAATAAACTAATTGATTAAGTATTTATAACCTTGACTTACACGTTTTAATGCATGACTAACTTTCTTAAAATATCACTGTACCATGCCTGAGATCCTTTCACTTTAAAATATGACATAATTTGTATAGTACACCATATATTTTCTGCCAGAATTCTCATGCAGATAATGATACTTGCCCAAATCGTGGAAAACAACTAGCAAATTACATTTCTATTTTTTGTTATTGCCCAAGAGCCTAACCATGTTGGCCTTCATTGCAAGAAGGAGTGACAGATGTACTCGAGATGGATGGGTTCAACTGCTTTGATCAGTGTCATTTATGTACATATTAATTTATTTAATCATTTATTTGTGTATTTGCTTATCTGTTTGTCCATTTGTTTCTTAATTGGTTTGGTAGCTACAACCCTGGCTATGGGTTATAAAATAGTCAATACAAAGCAAAGGATATGATATATTAAATGCATGCAGAATAAAAGCAAATGACTGGGCTTAGATTACATTTATGACAACATTATTAGCAGATTTTTGCTTCACAGCCTTGCATACAATATCAGATTTGTAAGAAAAAACACAGTGGGCCGGATTCACGAAACCTCGGTGTAAGAGTTAATATGTCTTACAGGAGGCTGCAGTCTAATGGTATGACGTCAGCATGTCATGCATATTCATGAGGGCATGCTGAATCATACCCTAGGCTAACACGGTCCGTGTAGGAAAGTAGGGGGTGTGTCCAAATGCCGAGTTCTGCAAAGGGACACACCCCCAGAAGAGTCACTGTCCTGAAAGTAAACACCCACGAGCGAGTCCGTGGAAATGTCAAGGAACACAACACCACACATGCCCTCACAGACTGTAAACCCAACTGTAATGTAAAACGTAAAAATTGCAGTTTAATTTTTTTTTTATAATTTCCAAAATGTTTGCCCGTAGTTGCACTCGTTTGCGCGGGTATGCTCTCCGCTCAGCCACAGTTAGCAGTCATTGAAAAGCATATAAGATCTAAATATGCAAATTAAGCCAAGTAGCAATAGCGTAGCAGTAGAGACGTTGGCCAAAGAGGAGGTAGTCACGGTTCGAGCCCCCACAACATCATTTTCCATTTTTATTTAAATAAGCATGAAACAATCCCCTGACATACATATATATATATATATATATATATATATATATATATATATATATATATAATTTGTACATACATAATTTGTATGACTTGTAGACTTGTACAGTAGTATATAAAACTATAATTTAAGTAAAATGTAATGAAATAATGAAATGGGCCATGTATTTTTGAAGAAATCCGACATAAAATACAAAAAAGGATCATAATTGCCCATAGCTTAGCAAGCTGAATATGGGTGCCCGTAGGTGAGCAGTGCTTTAACAAGCTTAATATGAGTGCCCATAGGTGAGCAGCGCTTTAAAAAAACTTAATATGAGTGCCCGCAGGTGAGCAGCGCTTTAACAAGCTTAATATGAGGGCCCGCAGGTGAGCAGTGGTTTAACAGGTTTAATATGAGTGCCCGGAGTTGAGCAGTGCTTTAACACGCTTAAAATGAGTGCCCGTAGTTCATCAGCGCTTCACCCAGCATAATATAAGTGCTCATAGCTAAATAACGCATTACCCAGCGTAAGCCGGTTGTGCGAAGCTGAGCAGCGCGCCAACCATCTTACCGTCGGGCAACATTGGGTAAGCTGTATCAAAGCCGCCTTTACACAGACACACCTCCTAGCCTGTCTAGACAGTAGTAAAATAAAAAAAAACAATCCCCAGGGTTGAACCTGGGATACTGTGCACCATAGTCAAAGTACTGAACCACTAAGCCATGACAGTTGTACTGAGAAATGCAGTATTAGCATATATATAGGAATGAATGGAAATAGAAGCATGACAAAGCAGGTTTTTTTAAGCTAATAAATATCCAAAACGGCCAATCACAGATAAGTGCGGGAAAACCGGCATATATAAGCCCCATAGTCGGGAATACACAGCATAACTGATTGTGGTACCCATTTGCAGTCAGGATGGCAGGTGCAGGAGTGGGAAGTCGCTTTAGAGCACAAAGGTGGGGTGTTGAGGAGTCAAAATATATGGTTTGGCTCCTAGTCCATGATCATGAAGCACAACTCATGCAGGGCCAGGTTCAATGGGGTGTGTACAAGGCAGAGGCGTGGAACCGGTTGGCACATGATCTCACCAGTGCCACAGGCATTCCAAGGACTGGTGAACAGGTCCGTCACCACCATGCGGACCTGAAGCGACGGAAGGAAGACCAACTGAACCGTTGGATCCAGGAGGCCCGCCAAATGCCCAACGCCCCACTACTGAGTAAGTATCCATGTAATTAAGTATGTAAGAAATGCTATCCTAGCCTATATTATGGAGACATATGTTCCAATATTACTTCCTTTATATTACAGCTGCAGGTGTTCGTTCCGCGAATCAGCAAGCCTATGCTGATAGGCTGCTGAGGTTGCACCACCAGGCAGGTTAGTAATTATTTAGCTGGTATTGTCATAGAATATAAGTGAGACAGATTGTAAAAGAGTTCAGTGTTGTAACCCACTAATAAAGGTCAAATAAGCCTAGAAGAAAGATTCTGCTAGTATTGTAAGATTAGATAAGTGATGCAGCCTGGAAAAGAGTGTAATGCAATCCAGTAATAAAGATTAAACAAGTTTCAAATAGAGTTTCCACCTGTATTGTAATGTCAGATAACTGCTGCAACCAGAAAATGAGTGGTAATCAATCAACAAAGGATAGATAAGTGTCAAATACATCCTTGTAAATTCTGCCATATGAAATAAGTGAGTCAGCTGAAAAGGGTTGTTGTAAACCAGTAATAAATGTTAATAAAGCATAGCATTAAGTGCCATTCTGAAATGTAAATATAAAATAATTGAGAGTGTGTGAGAAAGACAGTTTGAAGCTACCAAGAAAGCTGTAATAAGTCTGGAATAAAGGTATACTACAGTCACTACCTAATGAAATGAATGAGACAGCCACAACCAAAGAGTGTAATGTCTTAAATAAAGTACAGAACCTGGACTGTGTCCGTCCCACAAATTGGATATGTTGCTGTACCCTTACATTATGGAAATAGTATGGTTGTATGAAATGCTGAACATCCACAGTTGTCTAGACCCATATAAATCAAATGTAGCAGGATGCTGTACCGGAACACAGCCAGATATGAACATATATGAATAAAAATGGAATGCATATTAATGTAGCAGTAACATCCCCATCACCAACATTCCTAAGGAAACATACAGGAAACTGTACTAATACATGTAGGGGATATATATCTACATCTACTAGGAATGTGCAGTATATGTATAGGTAGTTATAGTTAATGTAAAATTTCTCCACCTTACCCTATTTTCACAAATGATGTCATTCCACACCAAACCGGGTATGTGTATTCACAATTAATTCCCATGGACATTTGTCCTGTTGGTTCATACATATCTGCATGTACGTTGATGCATGTGCCCCGTTCACATATCCAAACATGATGGCTTGTTGCCACCAATCAACCCTGCATGCTGTTGGAATGTGCACTGTTGTTCTAAATATGCATGTGTTATGCTTGCTGCTCAATGTTCGGAATTCATGGGTGTTTGGTTAATGGGAATACTGATGCATGCTGTTACAACTAATTTTGAATGGTGTTTGTTACTAACCCAAGATGCCATAAAATACTGCTAAACATAGGACAACAGAGAAGGCGGGTTCCAGCGGACCCACCTCTCCCACCTCAGCTGGCGAGTGCACCTGGCACCAGTGCCCAGGCCGGGACCTCCTCCTCCGGTGGCCCTATGCCACCTTTGGGTGGAAACGCTGCAGGGAATGGGGCTCGTCCCACCTCTGCAAGCGTGGCCGGAGGAGAGCCTCCACTCACCCTCCATAGGGTCCGGTCTGTGGTGCATAGTGAGATCAGGCGTTCTGTGACTGATCCCCTACGCCAGCTTGAGGCGAGGGTGGCGCAACTCACGGGTGTGCCTGCCCATCCTATCCAGCCCCCAGCACAGCCCCGGCCTGGGCTGTGAAGGCGCAGTGGTAACTGTCTATGGGTGGGGATTTCAGTTCCACTGTTGCCATCTGTGGGCTCATGGGCTTGCGATATCCAAACATCCATCCCCGTCATTTGTGTTTACCCTCCACATGTGTCATACTCCACCCCTGTGTGCATCTTGTCTTGTCTGTTAACCTCCCCAACCTACCTCCCCAAGTATACCTACTTCCTATACCTCACATTCCACTCTCACCTGAAAAAAAAATAAAAAAGGGCACTCTGTCCCCACAAAAAAATTACGCCCCATATATAGCTGCCCAATTTGCACACATGTCCACTGGACATGTAAACTGATAATTCTAATTGGCAGACATATTTTGTTGTCCTCACCCCTCTCTCAGGGGTGGAAGATTTCAAATTTCACACCAAATTTCACACATATGCACAGCTGTTGCTGATGAAGAAATGGGCAGCTATAGGCCTTCCCTACATCATTCCTGCACATCCCGAGCTTGTTTTCCTACTGTCCTACCCTCTTTGTGCCCCCTTTTTCACCACTTTCCTATCTCCCCATTTTCTTTTCTTTAAAAGAAATTAGCGCGGGTGTTAGCGGGAGTAAACACTTTTTAAGCAGTAGTCAGTGGGTGTGCGCTTGTGTGCGCTTAGTTAAGCAAGTGTGCGCATGTGCAAGCATCGCGCAAACCAGCGCAAACCCGCTTACAACTGCTTAAATGTGCCTTAGTCACTCTGTATGACAAGGCCTGTAGTCTGCTCATCAGCAAAATAAAATACCCCTGTCAGTGTCGAACCCCAGACCTTGGAAACACTAGTCTGCATGAATTACCACTGAGCCATGGCAGATATACAAGAACTTGGTGCTGAAAGAAATATATTATGAAATACAAGGAGTGAATGTAAAGGGAATATAGGAAGGCCATTTCACAAAGCTTGTTCCCTGAATCCTTACTGGCAATTCTTGTGGAATTGCATTACCTTAGTGTGATAAGAGAAACAGCCATGCTAGGAGGTAATAATGTTACAGTAGCACCTTATAAACCACACACAGTATCAGAGCAGGATAAACACTGACATATTTGAATAGGTATGAGGCCAGACTTCCCAACTGTGACTGATTTACAGGGGTGTCCCTGATTTGCAAAAAAATGTTACCTGTGCCCCACTGACTCCCTGTGAAATGTACTAACAGTAGGCAGAAAGGTGGGGTATCCCACGTAATGGTGACTGTCAATAAGTTAAAGTAGACACTACTTGCATGTCAGAAATGGTGTAGTAATACATATGCTCAAAATACCCCATAGTCACAACTGCAGAATTTCTGAAATATATCACGGGTGTCTCCCACTGATTTGTACCTTTCCCTGAGGCTGGTCAAATATATACCTGAGAGTATCTGAGGCCTGAAAGTGTCAGAAATACACAGGTATATCAGCCTGTCTGCTGTTACACACTCTGCGAATAGCTGTAGAATTACTCCCAAAAGCATACCCTCATGTAGGAGTACAACACAGAAATATCAAAGGATGTAGCCATCTAACAAACTAATGACAGTATAGCAGTTTACAAGAACTGCATGTGCCTGATATTCATAATTGTTAGTACAAAATACAAGGCCCTAGTACTGCTCAGCAGCAAAATAAAATACCCTTGTAAGTGTCAAACCCCAGACCTTGGGCTCACCAGACTGCATGCAGTGCCACCAAGCCACAGCAAACATATAAGAACTTACTGCTGAAAGAAATATATCATGCATTACAAGGAGTGAATGTAAATGGAAAATAGGAAAGCCATAGCAACACATTCCAGTAAAGACAAATATCAGGCCTTCAAGGAGTGAATGTAAAGGGAAAATAGTGAAGCCATAGCAACACATTGCAAGAACTACTGTTGTATACCAGTTAATCCACAACTCCCACAGGAAAGTACATACTCCCATGTAAACAGTGTTAGCATTAGCAGGTGTGAGTTAACATACACAGTGAGAAGAGTGAACTGGAAAAAGCAACAGTCAGGTTTCAGTACAACATGCATTTCAGTGGCTACAACACAGCCTTAGATATGAGAGACATACCAACCTTTTGACTGACACAACAGTGTCCAAAGCAAACCAGCATGGTCCCCACCTTGCAAAACTGAAAGGCCTACGCCTACCTAACCTAACATTTTATAGCAGTGTCCTGAAATCACAGTGAGAACTGCAATTACCACACAACAGGCTGCATGCAATTAGTAAATGCTGGCCACCAATTGGTGCAGAGGCCATCACATGCACATGTGCAGATACCTACAAAAGCAGCCTGTACTGCCAGTCCACACATGCAATAATATCATTGCAGCAACTGGAGGGAGAGAGAGAGAGAGAGAGACAGAGAGACAGACCAAAATAAAACAAAAAAAAAGAAAAACCAAGCCAGCCATCAAGGCAGCCATCCAGCCAGCCATCCAGGCAGCCATCCGGCCAGCCATCCAGCCAGTCATCTGGCCAGCCATCCAGCCAGCCATTCAGCCAGCCATCCAGGCAGCCAGCCACCCAGCCATCCACTCATCCAGGCAGCCATCCAGCCAGCCATCCAGGCAGCCAGCCACCCAGCCATCCAGGCAGCCATCCAGCCAGCCATCCAGGCAGCCAGCCAGCCACCCAGGCAGCCAGCCAGCCAGCAAGCTAGCAAGCCAGCAATCAAAAAAAAAAGCTGTCAGAGACAAAGGTAATGTAAACTACATAATCTAATAATCTACATACTGTGAACCCTCCATATGTGTTAGCAGTCTGTATCTATATGTATATGAAGATGTGCATAGGGCAAGGGACATACTGCAACTGTTAGTGAAGGCTGGACATACATATGTAGTTGAAGGTTGCTATGTGCACATATCAATGTAGGTTGTAGTGTGTGGCATTGAAAATAGCATGCAGTGCAGGTATATGTCATGTGGTGGTGAACTTCTGTGAGACTGAGCCAGTGAGGCCTGCTACAGCTATATGGCTTGAGGACAGCATAATGCATTATGCACAACAGTGTGCAATATCATTACAGAATGGTATGTCTCACAACTGTTGCAGACGTGATATTCCCACCATGAAAGGTGGGCAGTCCATGTACCTACATGTGCATGTATATGTACAGCAATGGATGTTAAGAAGTGTGTGTGTGTGTGTGTGTGTGTGTGTGTGTGTGTGTGTGTGTGTGTGTGTGTGTGTGTGTGTGTGTGTGTGTGTGTGTGTGTGTGTATATATATATATATATATATATATATGGGTTACCTTTAGATGCCCGACAACGTTCAGCGTCCGCCGACCGATCGACGGGAGGAAAACACCGACAACGCAGATGACCGACAAGGTGAGAACCAGATGGACTCGGTAAGTGTGCGATCGAGTGAGGGATTTAGTGTTAGGGAGCGGACAGGTAAGTGTGCGATAGTGAGGGACTGTGGGTTTAGGGGTGGGTTAAGTGAGTTAGGGTTAGGGTGCAGGTAGGGTGTGTGCGATAGTGAGGACTGTGGGTTTAGGGGTGGGCTAAGTGAGTTAGGGTTAGGGTGCAGGTAGGGTGTGTGCGACAGTGAGGGACTGTGGGTTTAGGGGTGGGTTAAGTGAGTTAGGGTTAGGGTGCAGGTAGGGTGAGTGTGCGGTAGTGTCGGATCTTGGGGTTACGGGTGGGTAAGTGAGTTAGGGTTAGGGTGCAGGTAGGGTAGAGTCGGACCTCGGACCTTAGGGTTAGGGTTAGGGATAGTGCATATGTTATGTACTGTGTTGTTTACGTGTAGTGTGTTGCTGTAATGGTTTTCGTGTTTCGTTGCGTTTTGTTGTCGGTCTTTTGGTGTCGGTTATTAGTGTGTTTGAGCTAAAGGTTAAAGGTGATCCATATATATATATATATATATATATATATATATTTATATACACATATCTATATATCGATATACATATATAAATATAAATATATATCTGTATATCTACATATATATATATATGTACATAGACAGAGAGGTCTGTATAGATACATAGAGATATATGGATAGATAGAGAATATGTATATACATATAGATATAATAGACAAATACATATATAGATATAAATTTAGATACATACATGTATACATATAGATATGAATGTCTATAGAGTTATATATATATATGGTTATATATAGCGGTGTGTATATAGATATATATACATATATGTAGATATGTATATATATTTACATATATCTATATATATATATATATATATATATATATATATATATATATATATATGGATATATTGATATATATATTTATATGTATATGTATATATATAAATATATATATGTATATATATATATATATATATATATATATATATATATATATATATATAGAGAGAGAGAGGGGTACATGAGGGCAGATGTACTGCAACAGGTGCCTGGTGACCAAGGCATGGACAGAACACCAGTGTTGATACTGCAGTACCATACCCATTCCAAAACATGTTACCCACTAACTACCACATAGGTGGTTGCCTGCCTACCACTGGAGGTGTCAGAAGGGAACATGGGACACAGGTGTACAATAGCCTCCCCTTTGATATCCACAGTGGCACACTAGTCTTGTAATCCCTGCACATGGTACGTGTCATCACAAAAGGTGTGTCAGCTAGGGAAATGTAAGTCAGTGTACCCCTGTACACCTCACAATGTCCTATGCAGTATGTACCTCCCATGAGAACTACAGCAAGTGGAAAGGCCACAGACATACTTCACAATGACTGATAATGGCCACAAACACATTCCCTATGCAGACTGACTCACAAAACCACAGCTAGAGTGCCTTGCATACTGCCTACACAGAGGTTACCAGTGCTGGACATACAGAGTTATGTCACACCCATACCAGTTGGCCAGCCACCATGGCAACACCTCACAATCCGTCCAGCCTACATGACCTAGGGCCCTAATCCCTGTCACTGCACTAAACAGCACATGCTGGAGGTACAGGTTTCTGTACACAAATATGCCATACCCTGGACTAAACCACCCAGCATTAACAAACAAGGCTCCTCATTAGTAGATGTCATACATACCCCTGATGAATGTCATGGAGATAGGTAATATGCCCTGTGAGTCACCTGTGTGTAACCGTTTCACAGGAGCAAGTAAAATCACAGTATATGTGTACCAAAGGGCAGAGTAGCATATGGCTAGGCTGCCCTAGGCCCAGGGCCAATAGCATAGTACCTACCTATGACACAATGCACACACACATGTACTCAGTGCAATACCAGCTATGTGACATTGAATGAGTGTGACACTGACTGTGTGCAAGGTCTGTAAAGGTGTGATAGCTTAGTGTGAGTTTGTGTCTGTCATGGTAGTTGGTGTCCTTGGTGTGAGGCCAGAGAAAGATGTCAGTTATTGGGATGCAAACATAGTAGATTGGCATATGTTGTGCCGTAGTTCCCTGTGTACGACTGCGGTGTCCCATCATAGGCGGAAGCAATACATGTATGCTTAGTAAGTGGTACTGCTGTTGAATTCAGCTCACATATGAACTGTTGTACTACCTGATGTTGTAGGCCTAAACACTACAGTATGGTGTATGTTCACATTCTGTGGTAACACTGTTTGGTGTGTTACCAGTAGTCTGCACAGATTACATACCTCATGCATAGGGATCTGTAAGTAGGGGCACACAGTACTATAAGGTACACAGTTAATGCTCATCTGTGTCGTCATACATTTGTGTGTTGTATGTATGTGTAATGTGTGTGTAATGATGCCTGTACCATGGCCTCAATCACATGTGTGTTACAGGGTATGTGTGTGTACCTGGCAGCATGTATACTCTGTGACAGCAGTATGCTGGCTTTAGTGGCAACTGTGCACGTATGTCAGGTAGGGGTATGGCATCAAAGACTAGGGTGGATTACCATTGAAACTGTACATGTGTATTGCATTCATTGCATGGGACAACAATATTCTTCATCCATTAGCTTGATACATACCCCAGTGTGAGGTTGTGCATTGTATCCCAAACAGTGTGCCGAGTGCTGGTGTATACTAGTTTGTTGTATGGAGTGTGGCAGGCACTGTCAGACAGTTGTGGGCTGAGCACTGATATGTGATATCGAACATGTGTATCCCTTGATAGACAGATGCTATATATGGCAGTGAAGTGATATCAGTACATTTGAATATTAAGTGTGCCACATGACTTGCTCACATATTTTTATTTTCCTTCCTTCCAGGGTGATGGTGCATCAGAGAAACCCACCTTATACAGCAGCAGAGGATCAGGAGATCCACCAGGGCCTGGTGCAGAATTACTGTGTGCTGTTTTCCAGGACCAGCCAGAACCAGCATGAGAGGGCTGCACTGTGGCAAGAACTTGTCCGTCGGGTAAATGACATAGGCATGCATAACTGGACATATGAGCAGGTACGCTATCACTGCAGTGATTTAATTAGACATGTCCGGCAGCATGTGTCTGATATCCACAGACAACAGCTTGCCACAGGTGGTGGGGTACCTATCCACCCCCCCCTCACCAGTGTGGAGGAGCACCTCCTAAGTGTTGTGGCTCCAGGCCAACAAAAAGAACATCCACAAACATGTGTCATCATGGAGGCTGGAGCCACCCATCATGTTGAAATGGAGTGTGCAGGTAACATGCCATATCTGTAGTTGACTGTTCTCTGTACTGGTAGTCTATGCATGTGTGAGATGTGTACTGTTTGTGTAGATGTTAACCTGCCCATTCTTCTGCAAGATTGATATTCTGAGCATAATCTGTACACCTGTGAAAGCCACCTGTTGTACTACTGTACTTATCATACTCACAGTATCAAAGGCACAGTTGTGGCCACTGGCAATCACTCTTATATGTTTGCAGGTCCCTCTGGAGTGACAGCAAGGCAGCCAATCCATGCTGGTGAGTGTGTAATAACAATACTATTGCTAATGACATGTGCATGTCATATGGAGGTGTAGTGTGTGCACATGTAACGCACCTACACATAATGCATGCCGTGCATGTTTGCTGTGAGACTATGCATATCCCATTATTCTCAGTAGCTGCCTCACTCACATGCAATACACAGAGCATGACACACATGTGTGGCAACACAGTACTGGACATTGTATAGGCATGCCAGATACACATGTACACAAAACACGTTTGGCATACACACTACACCATAGCCTGCTACACATGTCCAATTATGACATCTGCTGTATGGCCAGCCTTCAGCATCCCACTTATCTACACAGCACACATAATATACCTGAGGGGTAGAGGCCTATCATGTCTTTGTGCAACAGTCTGGAACAAATAATACATTCATGTTAGGCAATGCTCACTATTGGCCACCTTACACACCCATGTAACAAGTGGCTGTGTAATTGTGGATGTAGTCATGTTACTGCACTTCAGGTACAGCATGCTAGCTGCCTGCCTGGCACACATTATTATTGTTGACTGACTACAAGAAGCATGTTGATCATGGCTCACGTTACTACACCACATCCAGTTCCACTGACCACAAAAGTACACACAGCTGTTATTGCGTAGCACCGTCATGTGTTTTGTGTGTGTGTGTGTGTGTGTGTGCAAATCTATGCACCCACAGCTTGTAACACTTGCACAACATTGTTATGTCCTT
Organism: Protopterus annectens; assembly: GCF_019279795.1. Taxonomy (NCBI): domain Eukaryota; kingdom Metazoa; phylum Chordata; order Ceratodontiformes; family Protopteridae; genus Protopterus; species Protopterus annectens. The sequence continues at coordinate 1,184,325,075 of NC_056743.1, read as the reverse complement.
GTTCACATAGTGTCCCAAGGTGGAGACAATCACTGAACAACTACAGACAAGCATCAAGTACACGTATACTGTTATTAACAAGGGCTGTCTACACTTGCACTGCATGTTCCTGTGCAACACATAACCAGCATGCTGACGTGTGCAGTGATGTTTTTCCTTGTGAAATGGTCAACTACCCTAAAACAGTATTGTGTATGTGTTGGATTGCAGGTGTGTCTGTGTATCTGCTGTACTGAGGAGTGTGCCTGTGTGCATGTGTGCCTGTGTGCCTGTGTGCTAATATCGTGTACACATTTGTAAACTGTGTTTCCTATCTTCCTCTTACAGGTTCTGATGTTGCTCTGGTGGAGTGCAGCAGGGAACCTGAAGCCACTGCTGGGGATAGTGCTAATGATGATACATGTGTAATGGCACAGGGAGGTGTGACAGGGTCTGTCGTTGATCATCCAATTGACAGTACACAGCAGTCAACCCCATCAATGCGCACAGTCATCCTGCCAATACATCCATTGTCACCAATGTCCTTAGCTGAGGGACAGCATACAGTGGGCATTGACCAGGGTAGTGTGGTATCATTGGCACATGCATCCCCTCACAGCAGCCATGGCCAGATTCCTGACATGGTACCACACAGGCAGATGTCCAGGGGTTCTTGTGGGAGCATCCGTGGTCATACTGCCCCTGTCAGACGTGCCCACAGAGGTCTATAAACCTCAGTTATGTTCCGGGCTGTAATGCAGGCACAGGCACGTATGGAACGGTACACCAGACAGGGTCTGAGGGAGCTTAGAGCACATCGCATGGCTATGAATGACACTATGCGTGACGTTGTGTCTGCCATCCGTAACATCAGCGAGGTCACTGATAGACGTTGGGGGGATGACACATTAGATCTGTTCCACAACTACATGTCCAGGAGCCAGGACAGTGCAGGATGGTTGAGGTGTTGACGTGGACATCTGCCAGCAACATTATCAGCTGCCAGTCATCGCAGATGACAACAAACCCGCAGCCGCTTCCATAGTGCCAGTACCAGCCCCAGCAATGCTGGGTCTGTGCTGTCATTAGACCATCCTAGAAGACCACGTGCACGTGGCTCTGGACAGTCCCAGCAGGGACATGTGTCCAGTCAACAACCCACTGCTTCTGATGACAGTACCCAGTCTGGCTTAGTACCTGATACTGTCCGTAGCATCCCTGCCAGGCACAGGTACCGTGTCCGTGGCCAGAGACAGTGACCTGTATGACCTGGCAGGTACAGTCTGTGGCTGTCCACAAACACCCGTATATGGCAGCCACATGGTGGAACTGTGTGCATGCATACACACACACATAATGCTAACACCTAGGGCTAACACATACACACACACATCGCAGCAACGTTGCCCCATCTTGTACTGTTGTCCCTCACTAACACACACACACATACATGTCAATTGGATGTGTCAATAGCAGACTCTGGATGTGTCAATAGCAGACTCTGGCAAACCAAGTACACACCCTGTGCATATGATGAAACTGTGCCACCTCCTGCCATCTGTAACATTGATGCTGGAACAGGATAGCATGGTACTGATGCACAGGGTGACTACATAGTACTGTAGTAATATTAATCATGTTGTTAACTGTACAGTGTAATGATATTGTTGTGGGTATATTCGAGCATGCATGATGCATTAACTATGTTTGTCATTGCAGTTTTGTATACACCAGTTTTAATTCCCAAAGTGTACTGTCTGCACATGTGCCACATGGCTGTTGTGTGTACCTGTGCCTGCATGTCTTGGGGTGTGGACAGTACATGTGTGATGTTTGCATCACCAATTTGCAGGTGTACATTTGTGAACATGGTCAGCATGGAACATGACATGGTTTGACAGTATGATGTGGGTGATACGGTTTCCACATGTCAATGGTCTGCATTCTGGTAGCATACACAGCTTACATAGCCTGACATTCAGTGGTCATTACATGGTGTCTCCTCAACTGATACACAGACGTAGGAACCTAGTGTCAGTGATATACCTGCAGTACTACACTATACCAGTAGCCATTGTTACTGAGCCACACACATCCCTGGGAACAATACCCTTTGGCATGTAGCAGTCTCATGTACATGCCAACACACTATGGATATGTCCATCCATGACTGCAAATACATACAGTGGCCTACAATGCATTCTACACATGACACACCTAACCACCACAAGGATATCATACGGACAGATACCTGTTGTCCAAGCCATGATATATTGCTGTAACGCTACTGTGGCATTGTCATCGGCATGTAGTTAACATAGTATTCCAACAGTACCATGTAGGTGGTAGCACCCATTATGTAGAATGGGTAATGGTGTGTACATGTGGACAGGTGTTATCTTGTCTATCCTGTGATATTCACATTTCCAAACACCTTAATAATCCACAAAAATTCTGGGCAGGCTTAAACAAGCTCCTGCACCCAGGCCAGGCAACCACCCCCACTCCAACAACTTGCAAACAACAGTGCCCTGTAAACATTGCTAACACATTCAATAGTTTCTTCACAGAAACTATACAATCCCTGGCCACACAATTCAAACAAACAACCAGCCCACTCCACTACCCATGCCAGCAGAATACTACAACTACATCAGATCATCTATTTACCTTCGATCCAGTACCCATATCCTTTATAACATCTCTTCTTAAAAAACTAAAACCCACTAAGCTAGCAGCTGACCTTCTCCCAGCTGAGTTTCTGCAAAAAGCAGCTGAGGCCATTTCCTATCCGTCTCCATAATCATAAACCGTACCTTGTCAGAAGCCTTCATCCCCTCCATATGGAAAATGTCCCACATTATTCCTCTCCATAAAGATGGTAGCTCACTAGAGCTAACCAACTACAGACCTATAGCTATACTCTCACCCCTGGCCAAAATTATGGAAAAGTGTGTCCACAAACAACTGATGGAACACCTCACCAAAAATAAAATTCTAGCTAACTCCCAACATGGCTTCAGGCCAAATCACAGTACCACATCAGCCCTACTATCCTTTTCTAATACCATCAATAACTTCAGAAACAATAATAAACTATCATCTGCTCTTTCTTAGACCTCTCCAAGGCCTTTGATATGGTGAACCACATTCAACTCCTCCATACATTAAAAAAACTATCACTCAGCAATTCCACGCTGAAATGGTTCCAATCCTACCTGTCCAATAGGCAACAGGCTGTTCTATGGCAGGACAAATTATCTACATGCCTACCTGTTACACTTGGAGTTCCCCAAGGATCTATTATTGGCCCTCTTCTCTTCACCATCTTTGTTAATGACCTGCCCACAATCACCCCCCATGCCACATGCATTCAATATGCAGATGATTCGACTATCATCAGCACTGCCTCCAACCTGGCAGACCTCACTGCTTCAACCCAAGACACCTTCAACCTAATAGAAAAATGGTTCTCAAGTCGACAACTAGTTCTCAACCCCAACAAAACAAAACTACTTACTTTCTCACCCACTAACAAGACTCTTCCCCCCACCTTCTCTATTACATCCTCCAATGGAATCACTATATCACCAGAAGCTCACACAAAGCTATTAGGTGTTACCATTGATAACTCCCTTAAATTTGACACCCATTTCAATCTTACCATCAAAACCGTCAATAAAAGCTTGGCTCTCTATAAAGTAAAACACTTTCTCACTCCTCACGCTAAAATTACAATTTCCAGCACACACCCACTATCAACTCTTTTCTATGCCTCCCCCCTTTACAAACCTAAACAAGACAACCCTTAACAAACTTGCTTCTTGTTACAATCACATAGCTAGATTTGCCACAAATTCCACCTTTAGAACGCACCACTGCACTAACTTGAAGCAACTAGGGTGGTTAGAGTTTTCCAGCCAACTCCATTTCAACCAACTCAAAATGGCTCACCAGATACTGTATCACCCAGAGAAAACACCAGCTCTGAAAACATCATTCACCCCTATATTAACCTGCAATCTTTACGCTCCTCCAATAAGATCTTAGCTCAAACTACCAAAGCCAATAATTCTGCTGGGGATTCTCTATTCTCAAACTTTGTAGGTAAAATGTGGAACTCCCTACCACCATGCTCACCTCAGAACCCTCACTCCTACAATTCAAAAAAAAGCTTAAACCCCATCTCAATACTCTCTGGCAATGTCCCTGTTCCAAACCTGATTAACCACTATCATTTACCCTTCTCTTACCTCACTATCCTTAACCGCTTTTTAACAAGGCGCCTCGCCTTTGTAACTGACCTATGTTTTTTTTTTTTTATATGCTGCTGTTGTTTTTTTTTCCCAAGATGTGATGTATCTTTATATTGTATTTAGAACTCAACTATCTTCCTTTTTTTGCATTAACAATGTTCATATGTCTGTTATGTACTTGGAGCTTTTCTCCCCGGGCCTCCGCTGAAAATGGACATGTATCCAGTCGGACTCTCCCGGTTAACAAATGTAAAATAAATAAATAAATAAATAAATAAAGGTATTCTGCAGTCCCTCTGTGTATCACCTAAGCAAGAAGGTGTCTGTATGCATATCGGCAACAGTTGCTATACACCTACACTGGATGGCCATCACTCACAGACTTTGCTGTGTTTTAACATGTCTGACATATACTGCAGACATGAACCGTCACCCACATTAATCTATCAAAGCTTTCATGGGTGTGTGTCACATAGTTGGCCTAGGACACAGATCACTGCAGTAGCTTGCATTGTCACCAACATACATGTATGGCCTAAGGTCTGGTAAGCTGCGGCACATGGCGGCAAAGGTAACAATTGTATTCATATGGGACAGGCTTCACACATAGGAATTATTAAAGGTCACAGGTACATATCTGTATGTGGCAAACACATACCTGATGTGTGCATGGCAATTACTGTTATAACAATATGTCATATAATAATGAAAGCAAAACACACAACACATTCACAAACTGTATGACAAACGCACACATGGCATTTGTAGGATTCAAACCCCTACCTAACTAGGTTATGGCACTTGAGAGAGATGCATTACTGGATGATTTCCCTTCTCCTGCTGTATTTATAGGGTGCTGACATCATCAGTGTTTCCAAAGAAGAATGTACATCTTTTAGTGTGTTATCCCAGTCTTCAAAATGGCCATTCCTTTCACAAAGAATTGCAGACATACACACACACACACAGCGTTTGCAGGATTCAAACCCCTACCTAACTATGTTATGATACTTGAGACAGACGCATTAGCGCAGCGCGTTATTCACATTACTGGATGATTTCTCTTTTCCTGCTGTATTTATAGGGTGCTGACATCATCAGTCTTTCCAAAGAAGAATGTACATCTTTAACTATCCCTCAGTATGGGGGATAATAATATCTGTGCATTCACAGAAACCTAGTTCAGGGTCACATATGCACACTGGCACTGCCAGGTTATGTTCTATACCATGCTTCATGACCACAGGACTTGTGACACAGAACACAAGTAGGGGGTGTATCCATATACATCACAGATACACACACCTCTGGGTTGGTCCCACTGCACTAAGCATGACAGGCCATACATATACACCTACCATTGTGCAAAACTGCCTTTTGATTTGGTGTGTAGTTCAAACCACCCACCCATACCCAGTAACCACACTTGGCTTTCCTGGGAACAGTGTCGGATATGAAGGTCTTCACACACACCATTATAGTGGTTGACTTCAGGTACACAAATATTGACTGGGGATACTACTCAAGCCCTCAACATCACCCTACAGCCACTACAATTTGTGACTCCATGTGCTATGGCACAACCAGTCACCACACCCACTAGGGGGAATACATATTGGACCTGATCATCACCAACATTGGGGACTCTATGTTCCACACCAGAGGTAGAACTGTCATTGTTAAGATCAGACCATGATTAACTTTCCCTGGACATCCATATCCCGTCCCCACACCCAGCCAAGGAAATCACTGTAAAGGATTTCTCAAAAGCAGACTTTGCACTTGTGAAGACTGAGGTGGAATACTTCAGTGGCCCCGTGCTGGAGGTTAATACAGACCAATCTGCAGAATTCTTTACAAACGCATTGTATGAGCAGCTGCAGGTATGCATTGATCATGCTATCCCACATAAAACCATGACTCCTCCAAAACAGGAGACCTGTCTGGTTGAACCCAGCCATATATAAGCTGTACAACAGAAGGAGGAAGCTACTACATAACAGAGCAATATCCCGCAGACCCAGATAGATCATAACCTCTCCTTTGCTAATCAGATTGACAGAGAGTCATTGCTAAGAACTTTGTATAGCCCTCCTTCTCACATGGGTGTTTGCATGTAGATCATGTGAGGTCATTGTGGCCCTCTACTACTCACTCATCATGACCATGTTTGACTACAATGCCCCTTTTGGGGTGTATCTTACCCAACACCTGCGGCAACTACAGTGAACACAACAGTACCTCCCCAAGAGAATCATGGGCTACACACAGATGTCCTATGCAGCTCAGCTAAAGGATCTCCAGCGCTACTCAGTTGCTTAATGCCTACTCGAGGTAATCTATGCCTGACGTACACAGCCATTTCAAACCCAGAAGTAATGGACATGCTCTACCTCATAAAATCCAAGACCCTTACAGCTACACACTCCAGGGACGTAAACCTCAGCACAAACATAAATAGGACATGCTGCAGGGACAGATTCATTACTCATAGGCTCCCCTCACTTTGGAATTGAATCCCAATTAAAGTTAGACATAGCCCCTCACCAACCCTCTTCCAGCAAAATACAACCGCATGGATGGCAAATTGCAAATTCACCCCTGGGATCTCCACTGTGTCCCTGCTTGACAGAGGCACAGCAAAGTAGCCTTAAAAGGGTGCCTTCTGTGACCTACTTTACAGAGGCACAGTAGGCTACTCTACTGGGGAGGGAGTCGCCAAATACACTCTGCCTAGGCTTATGAATTCCCTAGGGCAGACAGCCTAGCATTCACCTCTGCACCTATGTTTATGTTTGGGATGCACAATATTTGTTGCTGCTATTGTTTGCAGGTCTTTATTGCCGTAGCTTTCACAGTTTCTGTGAACAACGTGTGGTAATATGTTTGATCATGACAGGGTTCCGGTATATTAATATATGTGTCTGTTGTCATTTAACTGTGTGCACTGGGTGGATTGTTGGATCGTGGGAGGTTCCTGGCTTAACACATACAACTGCCAGATATGTGTGACTGACTGCTATACTCAGACATGGCCTAAGTGTGCGAACATGCCCAGTTCAGGCTTTCCATGGTTTGTTGCCTGACATGTGTCCCATTTATCCAAGTGTGTGAGCATGCCCAGTGTGACCTTTCCATATGTTGTGATCTGAAGTCCACTACATTTGTGGGTGTGTGTGAACATGACCAATATTGACATTAATACTGTGTGTTTTAGAAGTCATGTTGTGTTCATACTGCCAGACTCCTTTGTGTCATAACTCAACAGGGATTATGCTGTGCTTGCAGGGTTTCCATGGGATAGTTTGCAAAGACTTGGCAACATACTCTCATACTGGCTGAACACTGCAATACTGTCATGGTGTAGTGGTTCAGTACTTTCACTGCAGTGCACAGTATCATGGATTTGAGTCCCATCATTGCTGTAAATGCTCATACTGAGCAGACCAGACTAGTTAAGGGCCAGTTGGGCAACTATGAGCATGTTGCATTTTGTTCAGCTATGGCCTACTTAAACCAGGCTTGTCCGACATTCCTGTGTATTCACCAACTTGGGTGGACATTGGCAAACATTACTCCACAGTGACCACAGTTGTACTACTTGGTGTGTGTGATTCTGTTCATAGGTTCATACTAGGCTATCTGCCCTAGGGCATTTATAATCCTAGCCAGAGTGTGTTTGGCTTTCAACACATTGTAAGTGGAGTTTGCCATTACATTTTTCATGGTTAGTATACTGTGCCTCTGGCTAACAGTGACATAGAAGTGATACCCAGGGTAAACCTACAATCTCCCATCCACTCATCAGGATTCCTATTGAAGAGAGTCAATGAGGGACTCTGGCTAACCTGGAGTGGGAGTTTACTCAAGAGTGGGGGGAGCCTCTGGGTTATGGATCTGTCTCTCCAGCATGTCCTATTTATTTCAGTCCTGAGGTTCAGGTCTCTTGAGCGCGTAGCTTGATGGGATTCTGATTTTCCAAGGTGAGGCATGTCCATTGATTCCAGATTGGACATGGCTTTATACATCTGGCACAGATCGCCTCTGGGCAGGCAGTATGCCACTGAGTGGAGCTGCAGTTCCTTTAACCGGACAGTGAATGGCATGTGTTTGAACCCTTTGATCCTCCTGGTGAGGTACTTTTGTGGTCTTTCCAGCTGCTGCAGGTGTCTGAAAAGGTATATCCCGTAAGGGGCATTGTACTCAATTATGGGCCTGATGAGGGATGAGTTAAGAGGCACAATGACCTCCACTGATGTACATGTGATTACCTTCATGATTAGGTGGGCTATATGAAATGTTTCTCTGAACACTTTGGCCACATGGCTGTCGAATGTGAGATTGCTATCAACTTGGGTCCCCAGGTCCCTTATCACTTCTTCCATACTTAATGGGTTACCACATATGTAGTAATTTGTGGGCACTTAGTTTTTGACAAAGGGGGGGACTATACACTGTTTTGTGTTTAGCTTGAGGACATGGCTCTGGCACCAGTTGTCTGTTTCTATGAGGCCCTTTTGTAGGATGCTTGTGTCAGCTGGAGGGTCGATTATGGCCCAGTTTGCAGTCATCTACAAACTTGTTCACCAACAGTCCTTCTGTGTTGGCCTGTACCTCTGAGAAATATATACCAAAGAAGGGAGGTCCCAGGACTGAGCCTTGTGGGATGCCACTTGTAGCTGGTTTGTGGTCTGACATGGCTCCAGCATTTCAGACCATGTGGGTTCTGTCCTTGAGCCAGTTTGCAACCCATCTAGTGACATAGGGGTTTCTATTGAAGCTAGTGATCTTATCTATGATGACCAAGTGGGGTACTGTATAGAAGGCTTTTGCAAGGTCCAGGTAGGCTGTGTGGACCACCATCCCCTCGTCAATGGCCTTGGTGACTGTTTCAAATGACTCAACCAGGTTTAAGAGGCAGGATCTGCCCTTAAAGCCAAAATGGGTAGGATCCAGTGTCTGTGTGTCCCCAATATGTTTATTTCTGAGGTCCATGATGATCCTTTCCATAGCTTTGCAGACCAACCTAGTCAGGCTTCTGGGGCGATTGTTTGCAGTATCCATTGAGGCACCACCTTTGTGGAGAGGGTCCACTGTTGCTGTACACTGCTCTTTGAGTACATATCGTGTGTTAAGGCTGACATTGAACAGTGGTTTTATGTGTGTTCAATTCTTCTTGGGGTTCATGTTGGACACAGCCCAGGACACTGTCTGGTCCCATTGATGCTGTGTGTTTTGCTTTGGAGAGGCTGGCTGTTACCTGAGCATTTGTGATGTCAGGGGGCCAGCACTCTGCTGGGATAGATATTTGCCCTTTTGGTGGGGGGGGGGGGAGAAGTTTGCACTGAACCTGTCAGCTTGGATGTTGGCAATGTCTGTGGGATTGTTGTATTGTTTGTCATTTTGGACTAATTCTGAACATATCTGGGGATTCCCACACAGGTTCCTACAATAAGTAAAGGATGCCTTGTGATTATCCTTAGTGTCCTGTACAATTTTTATCTCACAGATGGCCTTAGACAATTTTATGTGTGGACGTTGTTTTTCAATAATACTGGTCAGAGATGGCTTCCCTTTTTGTGAATTGGATCTATCATATAGTAGCGTCCTCCTTGTATTGTATGGTTTGTTTATGGCTGGGGTCCACCAAACAGGATGCCTGCCTTTGGAGGATTGGGTCTTGGTTTTATTTGGGATTGCATGATCCATGCATTCCTGACAGTGTTCATAGAATGCGTTTATAAAGGGTTATGAGGTCTGGGCCGTATTTTCCACAGACACAAGGGCTATGAAGGATTCCACCTCAGTTTTGAGGTGTGTGACATATGCTTTAGTGAACATTTTTCACTGTGGTTTTCTGGCCATGGGCTGGGGTGGGGATGTGAATATCCAGTGAGATCTGGTGTGATCGTACCAGTGAGGGATACACTTCTGGTCTTGGGCATAGAGTCCCCATGTTGGTGATGATCAGGTCCAGTATGTTTTCCCCTCTTGTGGGAGTGGTAGCAAGTTGTTCCATAGCATTTTGGTTTATAAATTCTGGGAACCTTTGGCCTAGGGTGTTGGAGCTAGGGATATGCTCCCAGTGTATGTTTGGGTAGTTGAAGCCGCCCAATATAATGGTGTTTGGGGGAGATCTTTATATTTTCATGTGTTCTCCAGTTGGCCAAGTGTGGTTTCTGGGTTTAGGAGGGTGGTCTGTAGCAGGCTATGAACTGGAAGGCGGTTTTACTCACTGTTGGTTACAAATGGGTAATCTCTGATGCTTCATGCTGTGCCACCAACCTGGGGGTGTGGGTATCTTTGACAAATATTGATACTCACCCTCCTTTTGTAGTTTGTTCCATGTTTTGCAGCTATAAAGCATGGCATGAGGTGTACCTGTGAATGCTAGGGTGCTCTTGGGAGCCTTGAACCAGGTTTCTGTTACTGCACAGATATCAACATTCTCCATGCTGAGGAGTGTTTGGAGTGCGTGCATCTTGCAGTTTAGACTTCTGGCATTGAGTAGCATTACTTATACCTTCTTATCCCTTAAGATACCTATGGAGGTGGGTTTGTCTTTTGAGCCTTACCTAGAAAAGGCACTATGGGGGTGACAAGAGCCTTTGGCAATAACCAATAGGCACAGGTGATAGGTGAAATCCATCCCTAGCAAAGCATCATGTCTTGTCGAGCATCTCATCCCAGGCTGACAGGCATTGAATCCCCTTTCACTGACACCAATACTTAAGCCAATTGCTGTAATTGATCATCTTGTCTTCGTATTGTGGCCTCATGTTTGGTGAGGGTAGGATGCTACTGAAGGTCATCAAGTTTGCATATACGACATGGTGGTAAATGCTGTTTATCACTACCTTACATTGCTTAACACATGGCAATCATGCCTCAGGTGGTGCTGCAGGGCTGCCTATGTTGGATGCACATAATGCACTCCCTATACATGTTTGGAAACAGGTAGTGTCAAGTTAGGCATCCCTTTTACTATATGTGCGAGTCAGAGAGAGGTATAATTTCCAGGATTCCTACTGAGCCAGTGTATGTGCTATGCGTTGCCTCTTTGCCAAGGCATACTGGGCACGCCTCCTTCTGCCTACTGGGGCAGGCTCAGGTTGTTCCTCCTCCAAGTCCCGCTCTGCCTGTGATGGCCTTGGCACTGGTGAGGGGCTGTTTGGCCCAAGCCTATGCTGGTCCTGTTGCAGCTGTTTTCGCAGGATCATATTATGTAGCATAGCACATACCATGACAATTTGGGTACATGTAGTTGGTGAGTATTGCAAGGCTCCACCAGATGTGTCCAGGCACCAGAACCGTGACTTGAACAACCCAAACACACGCTTGATTACATTTCGTGTTTCTGCGTGTCCCTCATTATGGCGTTCTTGTTCAGGTGTGTGTGAGTTTCTGATGGGTGTTATCAGCCATGGCTCCAGTGCATAGCCAGCATCCCCCACTAAGTGACCATGTGGGATGTCCCCATTGGCAAATGTCTGGAACAGCTGCGTCATATGCCAGATATGGGAATCATGGTAGCTTCCAGGGCAGCCAGCACACACATTCATTATTATGCCCTGGGCATCACACACGACCTGGCAGCTGATGGAGGGGAAGCCCTTCCGGTTAATGTAGGCCCTACCCCACTCACCGACTGGTGCTTTGATGCGTATATGCGTGCAGTCTATTGCACCCACTACCTCAGGGTATTCTGCTATTTGCTGGAAGGGACGCATATTGCTGACCAACACCTCACAGGAATTGGGGAAATATACATGATCACCGACATGTGCTGACATGGCATCCAGGAACTGGTGCAGTACCCTGGATGCTGATGCCTGTGATATCCCCATCATATCACCAGTTGGTCTCTGAAAGGTACCTGTTGCTAGTATTCTTAGGCCAACACATACCTTGGTTTCCACTGGGATGGGTTCCCCTCTGTTGGTTCTGTGTGTGAGGTGTGGCCTGCACAGCTCAAAATTTGCTGCAGGAGGTCTCTGTCCACTCTATAGCGCTCCACTATCTCCAGCTCATGTAACCCTTGGTAGGTGACCCTGGGCCTGTACACTCTTCTCCATCTCCTCACTGTGGGTTGTCCGGCAGCATTTGCATTGTCACCACCCTCAGCATGTTGCATATGTCATCTTATAACAGCAATGGCAGCCCCTAGCATTTTTTGTCCGAGTGAAACTTTTTCAGTTTTCACTTCTAGTAGCATACTCCAGTGTTTCAGTGTCTCTTGTGAGAAACAAACTGCACTGTTGATTGCAGAGTTTTAAGTGCTGGGCTGGGCTAGGCTAGTGTTCTGCCTGTGTTATTGCCTGATTCGGGTTGTTTTCACCTGCTAGCTCTACTAGTATCACCTGGCAGCTTCCTGCTATTTGGTGTGCTTCCTTTTTCCTTTCTGTTTCCTCAGGGGGAGCGACGCGCATAGAAGCGCAAACACGCTCACAGCAGCTCACACATGCGTATACATGCTTAGACGGACTAAAACTTGCTTATTTGGGCTAAAACACGCACACACCAGTGCAAATAAGTTTACAGGTCTTCCAACAGCCTTATACATGCTTACTCTGGCTTAAACGCGCGCACTCACACTTCTACGCATGCACTCTGTCTTACTTGAATTTACAGGCGTGCACACATGCGCATACCCGCTCAGCAAGAAACTTTGGTGTTATCCACAGTATACATCTTCCATTTCTTGGCTTTCCCTGGCCTACCTGTTGACACACCTCTTTCCATGATGTCTAACTGACACCTAACAGATGCCACTGTCCTCCAGTGAGCTGCACTATTTTCATACATACCCCGCTTGTGATGTCACCTATCTCCTACTCTGTTCCTCCCCATATCCTACTCCTACACTCCACTGACTGTGCTCATTTGCTATGTAAAAGTGCGATTCACTATCCTAACACTCATTTACATAGGATTGCCTACTAATGCTTGGTTACATGTCTTAGACTGGGCTTCTCCCCTTAGCAACCCCTACTCGGTGGCCATGTTGTCTTCAGCCTGCTATTCCCTTACATTGTAATTTAACAATGTTCATAAATTCCATGTTTGTGGCTTTTATTGCCTTATTTTATGATTTTTATTGCGCACCCCATTTGCGCGGCGCTGCGCTATGCTTAAACATCGGAAATCGGCGAAAAAAATAATTTTTATTTTAATTTTGCATCAGGGAAACTATCCAGTGGCTGTATATTTGGCCATTGGCATGCTTCCTCAACCATATGCAACCTTTATTTGGAGCTGACAAGGCTCCATTGTGCTATTTGTAGACCGGTACTCAGTTGTCAACTGAGTACATTTCTGCAGCTAACACGTCTCCTACTCGGACAGGTTTCTGCTTCCTGGATCGCAAATTTACCTAATTTGCATGCCTTTCGGCTGCAAGTGAGGTAATTTGCATATCACAGCCCTCTCCGTGTAGGAGACGTGTTAGGAGCTCTCTTACACACCCTGGAAGTTTTGTATGTCATTATTGATCATTTCAATTATAATTTTTTCATGGCTTTGCATATGAGACTAGTGTGACTTATGAATCTGTACTTTCTAGGGTCTGTAGATGCCCCGCCCTTGTGCACAGGGATGATGGGTGCCGTTCTCCATTTGTGAGGACCCATTTGGAGGCTACAATCAAATGGTGATTTCAGAGTGTCTCATAAGCCATGTTTCATGCTATCTAGAAGGCATACTCAGATACTGTCTGGGCCCATCAGTGGAGTGTTCTTGGCCTTAGAGAAAATATTGAGGACATGCTCCCTAATGATCGTAGAGAAAGTTATATTTGATGGTATTTCCTGAGGGAAGGCTGGGGGGGGGGGTAGACAGGGGTAAAGTTAGAGCTGAATACGTTTGCCATTAGAGTTGCTATATCTTCTGGCTCAGTATAGGTGGCTCCAATAACAATGCGGTCTGCACACATCTTTGTTGCCTTTGGAGCTGCAAACATAGCTAAAAATGCCTTGTGGTTGTCCTTAGCCTGGGAGGCCAAATCTACCCCAAATTTGGCTTTGGTAGACTTTATTTGTCCTCTGAGTTGTTTGTCTAGTTTCAAAAGAGCACTTTTATCCTGCTGGGTGCTACATCTCCTAACTTTTGCCATGATTGCTTATCTTCTGTTGTACAGCCTATTGATGTTGTGATTCCACCAGAGTGGCTTGATTTTTTTGATTTAGTTCTGTACTTACAGGTTCATAGATTAGTACTTATTTCACTGCCCTTGCAAGCCATTTTAAGCCTAGCAAATTATCCCTTGTGAGACTCAAACCCTGCACCTTGTGTTTGTAAGGCAAACACCTTAACCATTAGGCCAACCTCCCAACCTTATTCCTGCTGGGTACAGCTGCCTCTATGCAACTATTAACATGCTTGTATAGGGTTTCTGTGAACAGCTCAGCATAGTCAGCAGTGTTCTCAGGGTTTAGAGGGCCATGAAATTTTGCCAGGTTATCACTTAGTAGTAAGTTAGCCTTACAGTAGTTCCTGAACATTCCAGGGTTAGTCGGGGTTCTCAGTTTTACTTTTACTTCAAAGGAGACTGTTTTGTTGTCTGGCCTTACCAGACAATACATTGCACCAGACTGTGTAGTGCTGTCTCATATTAGCGAGGACTAGGTTCAGTATGTTTGCTCCTCTAGTTGACATATTGACAATATGGTTCAGAGAGTTCATAGCTAAATGTCAGATGTATGAATTAGATTCCTGGGTAAATTCTAGGCAATTGGTTTGTAGACTATTACAAGCATAGCCAATAACCCAAGGTCAGAATCAAACCCTGCACTTTGCCTATGTGAGCTGAAGACCTTAACCAGGATACCAGCTTTTCACCTCTATACAAAATCCAGGAATCTCTGTACCTGCATGTTCTGAGTCGTATATAGTTGCCACTCAATAGTGGAGTAAATAAATTCACCCATGAACATGCTATTGGGTTGGATGGAAAGTGTTTCCAGTAAGCTTAAATATGTATTATGGGTTTCCCAGGTCACAGAGAGGAACCTATAATTTGCAAGAAAGTGCTATGGGATTTTGCCTATGGTGATATGGACATGGAGAAGCTCAAATGCATTGTCCTGTTTGACCAGCCTTGAGGTATATTTATTTTTGATGTAAATCGAGGAACCTCCACCTTTAGTGCCTGCTGTGTAATAGCTGGTCCAAATGTGCAGAAGGCATTATAGGCTTGCACTGCCAGGGTGTTCTCTGTGGCGTTAAACCATGTCTTAGTGATTACACAGATGTCAGCATTCTCTAAGGTTAGAAGAGCTTCTAAGGAGCAGAGTTTCTTGTTTAGACTCCTAGCATTGAGCAGTAACACCTTTAGATATTCTCAGTTTTGATTTGCTGTGTCAGAAGTATTTTCAGTTTGGCATTGCCTAAAAAAGGCACTTTGGGGAGGACAGTGTTTTAGATAATATTCAAAAGCCTAGAGCGGAGAGGTGCAGACCATCTCTGGCAAAGCAACATGGTCTGTTGGCCATTTTATTCCATGTTGATAAATACTGCACCCTCTTAGAATGACACCAGAAACTAAGCCAGTTATTAAAGTCAGTCATCTTCTGTTTGCATAGTGGCGTCATCCTTGGAGAAAGTAGAATGCTGCTCAATGCTAGGCTCATACAAGCCTGGGACAAATATGCCAAGAGCTCCATGATGTCTCTTTTCATGTAGTCTAGAGAGGTATGTCTTAGGTCATTTACACCCACATGGACTATGACTTAGTCATACTGGTTCTTGGAGTTCAGTAACCTGACTGCATGCATAATATGGCAGATACTAACCCTGATAAGTAACTAGTCGTGACTTTCTCCTTACTCAGCCTAGAAAGAGGGACATCTGTGTGTCTCACAATGGAGTCTCTAATGACCAGAATGTTAGGTTGTGTGGTAGCTTGCCTTATGGGCTTAGAAGTAGAGGCTCCACAAGATGTGGCTGTATGGGTTGTTTTGAAAAAGTGCATTTGGGGCTGCTGAGGGCATTTGTTGTGTGTGCTCCATCTAGGTGGTATTTGGAGTTTAGGAAAGTTAAATTTAAGTGCTTCAGCATATATGGGTCTATGTATCTGCTTCATACTGTGTGTGAAGGGTGCAGCGTGTATAGTACTGACAACCTGATTGACATTAGGAGTGCTTTTATGTGAGAGATTTCTCTCCAGTGACATTGTGTAAATTTACCTCTCACATATTTTATCAGTTTTCTGAGAATTAGTTGGTTGTTGGTAAACATAAGGCAATTTCTGCATTGCCTCAAGATGCCCATATTCACCAAGCTGATAACAGAGATATTGGGAAAGTTCACATCTGTGGTAACAGGCCCTTTTTTATTGATTATACAGTTGTGGTGAGATTATAAAGTAAAGTCAGGAGTATCTGGTTTGCAACTCTTGCGACAGTGCTTGTACCTGCAAACTACTTGCCCTGTGCGTAACTAGGTATTGGGGAAATTTGAAGAGTGCTTTTACGGGAAAAATGTCGACTCATCATGTCTGCATGTGTACAGGGCTCTGTCAAGCACTTGAGGGGAAACTCCTAAAGTAGACCATGACGATTTCTGGATGAAGCCTTGTTGTTGTTGTTTGTCTTTCGTTTTTTTCCCGGTAAGGGGTCGCCACAGCAGAACTCCGGTCCGCTAATGACTGGCAGTAGATTTTTTTACGAAACGCCGAGGTGCCAGCTCAACACCCAACCTTCAACAAAGGCACGCCCATTTACACACGCATGTCTTTTGAACACTACCCAACCGCGGGGAGGACATGCAGACTCCACACAGAAGGCACTGCCAAGCCGAGAATCGAACAGGAGAACCTCTTGCTGTGAGGTAACAATGCTACCACTATACCACCGTGGATGAAGTCTATAGGGAGGTATTCTGAAGTTAAGTTAGTAGCGAATAAAACAGTACTTATTGAAAAGAAAAAAAGAATTTGCTTTGTCAAGAATGATAAACACTCCTGGGATACAATGCCTCTTTGTTTCTTTTTTTACTAGAAGCAAAACAATACCACTAATCTGAAGGTGGCTCTATGGTATACAGTGGGAGGACAAATAAATTTAAACAGCTGAAGGGGGAGTGACTTTACAAAATTATAGTTTTGTGCTTACTGACAACAGCCAATGAAAGAACAGAGGAAAGAAAATATGTGGTCAAATTAACATAAATGGTAGGCTAGACTCTTCTCTCCTCTCCTTTCTCTGCCCCCCCCCCCCACTCTCTCTGATTGTTTTATTCTTAGTAATGGAATTAACTAACACACAATTATGGCTTTGAGCTACTAACAAGATCCATTTAGTAGTTCATGGTTCGGTTCCCACAACCTCCATTTGCCCAATGTATTACTCTGAGCAAATCATTTAATCTGACTATGATTTTAGATCCCCCCTGAAGAAGTATCTCCAGCCTAGT
The DNA here is from genome assembly GCF_019279795.1 of Protopterus annectens. Classification (NCBI taxonomy): domain Eukaryota; kingdom Metazoa; phylum Chordata; order Ceratodontiformes; family Protopteridae; genus Protopterus; species Protopterus annectens. Next base: position 1,184,307,430 of record NC_056743.1, on the reverse strand, counting down.
GCACATGGGAAAAGCTACATGGCACATTCTGTTACTTTCAGTTTTCATAGGGGTGCTCTCTCTTGCTCTTATAATGTTTAAGATTAATATGTCGATAGTACTTCTGCCCTGTAATCTATCCTTGGATTTGTTCTGCTGCCATTCATTTGAAAGTATGCTTCAAGAGGCATGGATCTAAGAGAGAAAGAACTTTTGGCATAGGATGTGTGGCGGAGGATTAATGTTTGTGCAAATATGTTAAAAATAATTCAGGATGTCCTTCCAAGATTACTGTTGCAGTATTTGTAGCAGATGGGATATCCTGCCAAGAATAGCCATACGTCCGGCCAGCATACCAAAGGTTGGACACCTTCCTCATATCATACGTCCAACATATGGCCTAAGCCCAAAGGCAGGAGGTAGATAAAGGAAGTATGACCTCAGATTACCTCAGAACTTCCTTGCTGCCTGCCTAAAAGCAAAACTTTTCTTCATCTTTGGTGTGTGACACATATGACTAATGCAGCTACCTAGCCATTGGGCAGATAAGTACCCCATTGGGGACCCTTCCTTTTCTTATTGTTTCTCTTAATTTTTGTATATGTCATCCAAGAGATGAATATGTGACTGTGGGAGGCAAATTTCCTACAATGATAATTATGTAAAGTGTCTTTTTTGCCTTTTTGAAGAAAAACTAGTGTGTTACTTGTCAGTCCTTTGTCCCAAAGACCCTCCACAGCCACCACTCTTCCTTGAAGATCTACTTAGAAATCCAAAGTCCAAGGAACTTGTACACAGCATGATGTGGCTGTGCCTTCCAGCCCTGACCTAAGAAGTCCAAGAAGGCTAAGTACAAGGCTTCATCTGTCCAAACCAAACCAGATGTCTCTGCTATGTCACTTGAAGAATGCTTAAACCATCCAGTTCTTGTAGCTGCCCCTGCTATCATGACCCCATAGGAGGCAAATATGGGGCAGCCCATTTGCACATGCACTGTTGCTGATCAGATGTCTGCTTTTAATAATTTATTCAGGCAAACTTCCCAACAAAGAAAAAGCAAAAGGCCAAACATAATTCTCCCCCCAGGTTGTAAGGTATCCATACAAAGCATGGAAATACTTTACTCAAGTGTTGTTTAAAGCCCTTATATCTCTTAAGTCCTCTCAGTATTTTCAAGCTGTCCCTGCTTTAGTCTCTCCTTCTACAATTCTTAAAAGACAGATGGATTATTCCTCTGAAAAGGAAGATCATAATTCTGATGAAAATTCTCTAGCATATTCTTCACAAATCTATTTCCCCTTGGCCATGACTTCTGATAAGGATGATACCCTTTCTCATGACTCTCCTTTAGAGGAGCTCTCTTCCAGAGTTACAATTTTACACGGGAAGCAACCCAGATCACTGATGCACAACAAAGGTATTATGTTTTCTTGGACATGGGTGCTATTAAGCCCTCAGCCACCCCATCATCCTAGAGGTACTTTTTGATGCCTTCACTAATACTTCTTTGAATCCAGAATCTTAGCTTCCTGCACCTAAGAAACCAGATAGGTTTTATTAAGTATCTAATCAAAAGCTTTTTTATAAAAATCCATTCTCAGAGCCAGCTATGATTTCCCTTTCCACAGAAAACCCCCCTAAGCTATTGCCCTTTTCTAATGTGTTACCTACAGATAAGGTTAGCAGGGACATTGACAGGTATAGTAAAAAGTATACCTTTGCTACCTTGGCTTTTAGGCTGTTAACTATCAGATCAATATGACCAGGTACCTTTCATTTATCCTTTCTAATCTGAGAGGAGTAATCAACGCCATGCCAGAATCAGATAATAAGTCTTCTGTTCTATCTTTGCTTAATTCTGCTACTCAGGTGGCCAGACACTCTATTAAGTGCAGTTCTAATGCTGCAGATGAATCTTCTAGAGAAGCTGTATCAGGGTCTGTCATTCACAGGTATTCCTGGTTAAGACTCTAATCCTTACTAGAAGACGTCAAGGCCACATTTTTTGATTCTTCTCTGAACAAACAACGTCTGTTTGGATCTATTGCTGCTGCTGTCAGTCTTTTTAAGAACTTACAGGAAAAGAGGAAAGCTTGCAGATTTTCCTATCCCAGGTGCCTAAGTTCAAGATGAATTATCCTGATAAAGGTGGCCCTTTTTTCAGGCAAGATCAAGAGCAACACAAGAAATGCAAAAGGGCTAAAAAATGGAGATTTCAAGATAAATCAAGATAGGATACCAAGGGATCTAAGCTTTCCTTTCCTGACAAACTCACATCCTTATGACTATCCCCCTTTACTGCCTTCCCCTCGGCTAGGTTTCCCTATCCCAAAGACTTTCTCTCTCTTTCTCTCTTCCAACCTAGAAGGCAATCACCACAGACAGGTGGGTTCTCCATCATAGATTGGGGTACAGCATGTCTTGGAAAACTCATGCCCCCTTCTCTGAAATCCCACAACCTCCTCAAAACCAGTTGCCTCTAGTTCTTTCTCTTTTGAGGACCTCCCTTCGCAGAAAACTATTCAGTGAGTTTCCAACACTCAGTTTGGCAGTTTTGTTTTACTCCAAGATGCTCCTAGTTCCCAGAAAGGAGAGCACCTGGCGACCAGTTCTAGACTTCTAAACACCTTTCAGTACATTCCAAATTTCAAAATGCTAACTCTTCAGTCCCGCTTCCTTATGATTCTTCCTCAGGTCTATTTAGTGATTTTGGTTTTGAAGGATGATTAACGTCATCACATCCCTATCCAACCACTTTTCAGGAAATACTTGAGAGCATCTGTTTCTTCATCACATTTTCAGTTCTCTGCTTTACCCTTTGGACTTTTTAATGCCCTGAGGTTATTCACAAAAGTGTCTGGCTCCAGTCATGGCCTTCTGCTGACTTCAGGGAATCCAAATATTCCCTTACCTTGATGTTCTACTTCTCCGGGCTCATTCTCAAGACTCTCTTCTGAAGGATTTCAGTTTCACAATGAACCTACTTCACAGTCTGGGTTTCACTTTGAAACTAAACAAAGTCTGTTTTGAGCCCTTCCCAAATTCTGATCTTCCTAGGGTGCAGGATCAACACTCAATCACAGCATTCTATCTTCCAGAAAAGATTCTGTTTTTGACAAGAGTTCTTTTAGGACCTTCTTCTTTTGCAGATGGCCTCAGCAAGAGATTACTTGAGAGCTCTGGGGTACATGGTATAAACTAATCCTGTACTTTCTTATGCCGCGCTCTACATAAGGAAGTTGCAGTGGTATCTCAAGTCAGTTTGGCTTCAGTGCTGCCATCCATTAGACTTCCAGGTCCTGCAATAGCCTGCATCAGGAAAGAGTTACTTTGTGGATCAGCAGGATTTCCATCTATCCAGGAGTTCCCCTTCTGGTTCCTTTCCCATGCCAGGAGATCTATAAGGAAGTATCCAACCCAGCATGGGGAGCGTGCTCCAACATCAAGGTCCAGGGGTTTGATCTACCAAGGAGAGGAAGGTCCATGTAAGCATCAATGAGATGAGATCTGTGACCCTAGTCCTCCAGTCCTTGAATCATCTTTAGACTCAGTTCCCCTCAGAGGATTCACAGGCAACACCACACTCATGCGATACATAAACAAACAAGAGAGGATCAAGTCTTACCATCTTTGCAATTGATCTTAATGGGGTGAGAGATTACCATTCAACACTGTCATGTTCTTCAGACAGTTTCCATTCCCTCAGAAAGGAACACTGTGGCCTACTCAATGAGCAGATCCACGGCAGACTGTCAGAGATGGATATTAAACACAGATGTCTTCCTGGATACTGTACATTGGTGAGGTATCCTATAGATAGATCTGTTTTCCTCCACCTGCAATTGATTTATTTATTTATTGACATTTGATTACCAGGAAAGTCTGACTGGGTAGAAGCTCACTTTCAGTGGAGGCCTGGGGAGAAAAGCTCCAAATTATTACAAAACATTTTTGAACAATAATTTTACAGTCTTCAAAAATAAAACAATAACACCTGCAGTTTAAATAATTATAACAAATTAGACATAATATAAAAACACAGGTTAAAAATCGATACAAGTTGAACCTGCTATGCTTCAGGGATCCATGCTCTCAGGCATGGAAGACAGATGCCATGTCTTTTTCTTGGAAGCAAAGATTCCTCTATGCTTTTCATCTGTTGCCCATGTTCCCAAAAGTCCTGCATAAAGTTATGAATGACAAGCCAAAAATCCTGTTGGTGACTCTCTTTTGGCCCAGATGGCCCTGGTTCCCCATTTTCTTCCATTTGGCCTGGAGCAGTCGTCACAAGTTACCTCACAAGATGGATTTGCTCACACAGAACAAGGGCTCCTTCATTTAACCTCATCTCCAAACTTGGAAATTAACTGGATAATGGAGTTTGATGCCTTTAAGAGGATGTTTTCTAGATGTTACAGGAGATGAGAAACCCAACTACTAGAAAATCTTATGCTTCAAAATAGAATATAGTTTCTTTGTGGTGCCAAAAGAAGAACCAGGACCCTTTTCAAGTGGGGATCCCCATTACTGTTTCTTATTTTTGTGAGTTGCTCAACTATGGCCTGGCATACTCTTATCTGCTTGTCTGCCTATAGATCCATCTCCTTCTGCACTCTTTAAGGTCAAACAATGTTTGAAAGGTATCCTTCACATAAGGCCACCAAGAAAGCCTGTTCCTCCTCCTCGTTCTGGGAAAACTGACCATGGTACCCTTTGAACCTGCTGCCAGTTCTTCCTTAAAGCTTTGTACTTGGAAGACTGCTTTGTTAGGTGCCCTTACTTCAGCTAAGAATATCTGAACTGCAAACGTTGATGGCTGTTTTACCCTTCCTTGTTATCCACAAGGATATAATTACTCTTAGGATTAATCCATCCGTAATGCCCTAGGTGGTGAATAAGTTATCCTTGAAACAATCTCCCTTCCTTCTTCCTTTATCCTCAAAACAGAGCAGAAAAAATTCTTAATTCACTGGATGTGCATATACAACTTGGATTTTACTTGGCAAGAGTAAGGATATTAGGAAACCAGAACAGCTCTTTGTGTCATTTCACGAAAATAAATTGGGGTTGCCAGCCTCTAAGCAAACCATTTATTCCTGGGTTTCCAAAGCCATTGCCTTTGTCTTACTCTTTTCATGGAAAACAGCTTGTCACCTCTGTCAAAACTCATTCCAGAGGGTAGTAGCATCTTCTGGAGCTTTCTTCAATGTTTGGATTCTAGAAATATTCTTGTAGCAGCTACAAGGTCACCTGTTCACATTTTTACTAAGCATTATAAGTTGGAACTGTTTTCTAGAGCCAGATCAGAATTTACTAGGTCCATTCTCTAGGGCTTATTGGACCATAACTCTGCTCCTTTTTCCTTTACCCTTCTTTCTGAACATCTTTAGTACTCTCCTATCTGTTAGTAATACTGCAGCAGTGATCTTGTAAGAACATAATACAGCTGTGTAAGAACTTACCATGACTATAGAAGTCCTTCTGGTCACTGCTGCAGTATTATGTCCCACCTTCTTTTCCCCCTTTGGGGTTGTTTTCTCTTTCCAGGCTGAGGTGGACCCCTTAATTTAATTTAATTTAATGGTATTTGCTTACGGGATAGTCCACCGAACCAAGTAGAGTCCTTTTTCTGTGGTGGCCTGGGGAGAAGAGCTCCACAAGGAACATATTTAGAATATAAACAGCACAAGGATAGATTAATTTTCCTTCTCTTTGGTGGACATGTACATAGGTTACAGTTTACAGTTACCTCTCTTTCTGCTTCATTGTTTTGGACTGAGCCAAGCAAGTTCTGAGGTAATTTGCACTTGCATGTCCCTTATGCACTGTCTGCCTTTGGGCTTAGGTCATAAGTCAGACATACAGTGTGATGAAGGCTTCCAGGTTCTGGTATGCTGGATGGCTGTATGGCTATCCTTGGCAGGATACTCCATCTGTTGGTAATACTGCAACAGTGAACACTAGGACATCTACTGCTCTGGTAAGTTCTTACAGAGCTGCACTTTTTGTGATCCAAGAAATTTCAGATTTTGATATAAGACAAATAAGTGGCTTTAATAGAAGCCACCATATTTGACAAGTTATTTGGGGGAGGGGGGGTGAACTGAGTAGCTGCTGCCAGCTTTCCTCCCCTCCTCAGGAGGAGTGGTTTTTTTTTCTGTCACTGAGACACCATTTAGCAGATGCTGGGGAGAAGAGGGTGAGACTCCTGTAGATTTGAGCAACACAAATAACTGGAAGGGGGAGAGATGCTTCAGAGCATGCTGACACATGTATAAGCATCACTGTATGCTCACACTCCTGTAGAGTTCTTTGTTTTCATCCAAGTTCATGTTCCCTTGCATTAAAAAAAGCTAAATGTAGTGTGCCCATGACTCAGATTAATACTACCTCCTTCTATCATCTTCTGAACTATTAACTCTCCGTCAAGGGTTCTGCTTTTTTTATGGAATTGTGGACTAAGCCTAATGTGGTTGAGATACTTCTAGCTTTGGAAGTGTCTAGGTGATTTTCTGAATGAACATTTGAATAAAGAGAACTGGTGAAAGTGGAAATAAGTCCTAGGGTTCATATCTGTACAACAGCATCTATGGGACATTCTCTCAGATCAAGGATGAGTGAAAAGAAGTTACTACACTTGGTGGTGGTTGGGGATGCAAAGAAGTCACAGCAGGGTTCCCCCAACAACAGAAACATTTCTCCAGAACTAATGGACCAACAACATTTTCATAAGGGTGGGTCCATGTTTAATCATTGAACAGCACGTTCATCGAATGGCTGTTCTTCGAACACTAATCATCGAAACGTCTTTTAATCAAAAGGTCATATCATCGTAAAGATTTACATTGAATGATAATAGCTGGCCAACATAAAGGAAGCTCAATGTACTACTTACTCATTGGTAAACAAGCTATAAGAAAACCTGCACTTTCCTCACTGTAGTGTGATGTCGGAGTTGGTATGTATAATTAGTGGGGGGGGGGTGAGAAAATGTTTCTACCTAGAAGCATAAAAACTTATTTTAATCCTTGGGTATCTAGAAGGGGTGGTAGGCATATTGGAGTTCAAAAGAGCACAACCAGTCTTATTCTGATAGACAGTGAAAGATGGACTCCACTGTGACCATCAGAAGGGTTTCCGTTGGAGCTAAACCATCAGAAAAGTGTCTTTAGAGATGAAGTCATTCATGCCACTTGTGGGCCTGAGGTTCTTCATTCCGTGGGGTACTAAAATGAGCCTGGAGTAATAACCTAACCCTTTCTGGTCTGGTGGCACCCCCTGGATGACCATTTTTTATTATGAAGTTTAACACCTCTTTCCTTACAAACACATTTTTTTGGAGTGGGATATCTGTCAAAGGAAACAAGTTGGATTGGGAAGGGATGTAGAAGGAAATCATATAGTCTTTGCATATTATTGTCCATATCCAATTTTCCTGTAAGATGGATGGTCATACCTGCAAAAGGAGGGACAGATTATCTTTGACTGCCTCTGAAGTGGGGCAGTCAGACAAGGTGCCAGGTATTATGCAGACAGGACCATGTTACCCTTGTTGTTCTCAGCTGTTCCTGCCTCTGCCTTGCAGTCATACTGGTTCCATCTAGACCTCTGGTTATTTTTTTGTTATTTTGTTGGCTGCATTTAATCAGAAGTGACAAGGGCTTTGTTGAATCCTAGAAAAGGTGTATTGTGGAGTCTGAAATTCTACACTAACAACCAGATAAACTTTTACATTTGAGTTAGAAAGACCAGACCCATCAAGGGGAGCTTTAGTAAATGGTACTTTGGTGCTCATAGCAGACAACAAGGCATGGATGCAAAGAGCAATGTTGAACACCTGCTGTTGCTGAAGCTGCACCATCATCTGAGTTGTAGCAGCAACTCTTCAATAAGTGGTTCATTTAATCAGGCAGCAATTGCTAGTATCTTAAAATATGATAAAGATAATTTACTGCCCTCAAGGAAAAAGTAGAGGATCCATTCCATAGCCCTTGATCCCTTATTTTGGGAATTGGCATCAGGGCTCTGAGTGCTGGAGCTTTTTTTAAGGGCAGGTGCAGTCACAGTGGAATTATATTTAGATGTATCATTCTAATTGATCTGGGTCTTGAGAGACTGGAGGATCTTGTCTGGTCTCTGACAGGTACGACAGTTCCAATGTTTTCCCATGAACATGTGAAAACTATTAAGGAGGCAGTCTGTATTACAGATAAATTAACCTCACATCTAATTAGACTGGACAACTCCATGGAGTTACTCCAGGTTCGGGTTATGGTGGGTAAGACCCCCAATCAAGTCCTAGTCAGTCACAGATCTCCCTCCATGGGTCATTACACCCACAAAGCCTACTTAACCAAACTGAAGACAATCCAAATTTTACTGAGCACACTGATTATGGAAGATTTCAATTATCCCCCCATCAACTGGGAAACCCACTCTAGCCCAAACTCGCTAGCCCAAAAGTTCCTTGACTTTGTGAACTGAAATGCCCTGGAGCAAATTGTCCATACCCCAGCAAGAGGAACAAGCATTTCAGATCTGGTCCTCACCAATGTGTCAAACAGGTGTAATGCTGCAACTGTTGGACCCTCATTAGTTAAAACTGACCACAAATCAGTCACATTCAAACTGACACTAACACCAGAATTCATGGGTGAAATCAGACTAAAAAACTTCACCAAGGCATACTATACTGTCCTAGGTGAAGGTATAAATCCATTCTAAGCCCTACCCCAAGCTGAAAGTTTTAACTACACCAAAGCTTATACAAAAGCCCTGTACAATCACTTGCATAAGTGTATAAACTCGGCTGTAACAGGCAGAATCACAGCCAGAGCCCCAAGTAAAATCAAATTGCCATAGTGAACTTCCAGCATCATCAAACTCTACAATAAATGCAAAATGCTGTTGTCTAAGAAAACAAAGACAAAGACCCAACAATAGAAAAGCATACTCCTCAGCCTTAACAGGCAAATAAGACAGCTTGTCAAATCCTCCAAGAGCTCCTTTGACAGAAACCTAGCAAGTACTGCCAAGGATAACCATAAGGCCTTTTACAGCTATGTACATAACCTAAAAGGTAGGACTCAAGCATGTGTAGAACTGCTGACCAATGGTATCACACACATACTGACCCCACAGAGATAGCAAACCTGGTAGCAGGAAGGTTTGGCAAAAAAATTAACTCCTTTATCCCCTCCTAACTTACAAAAAACCCTCCCCCAAACTCCCCCCTCCCACTTTACATATCTGAAGAGCAGATCATCAAAGCCCTGTCCAAGGCAAAGAATATGGCCTCTTTGGGATCAGATGACATCCCAGCCTGTCTTCTACACAGCTAAAACATGACCTACCATCAAAACTAAGTACCCTTTTCAATCATAGCCTAACCACAGGTTTTGTTCCTGCAGAATGGAGAACAGCTACAGTTACTCCCCTTCACAAAAGTGGCCTAGCAACAGACCCAGGGAATTACAGACCCATAAGCCTGATCAGCCTCATCTCTAAGACCATGGAACATATCATTATGGACCTCATTAATAAAGACATAGGTGACCTTCAAACCCTGGATCCTACCCAATTCAGCTTCATGAAGGGCAGATCCTGCCTGTTAAATCTGGTAGATTTCTTTGAAAGCATGACCAAGGCCATTGATGAGGGCAGATCTGTGTGCACAGCATACCTTGACTTGGCAAAGGCTCTCAGCACAATCCCACATTCAGGCATTACTGATAAACTTAGCAAACTGAATGTAAACCCCTTTGTTGTAAGATGGATTACCAACTGGCTCACAAACCGGGCAAACACTATCAAAGTAGGTGACTCCATATCAACCAGCAGACCTGTTACCAGTGGAGTGCCACAGGGGTCAGTGCTGGGCCCCCTACTGTTTGGTATATACTCCTCAGAAGTTTAGGTCAAAACTAAAGGGTTGTGGCTGACTGAGTTTCCAGACGACTGCAAACTAGGTGCAATCATTGAACCCCCAAATGATGTCAGTATACTCCAGGAGGGTCTCACACAGACCAATGACTGGTGTTTTAGTCATGGTCTCAAACTGAATGCAGAGAAATGCATCATCATTCCCTTCGGCACAAACAATGTTCCTTCACACTATCAAATCAACAACAGTACCCTAAGTACCCATGAAGTGGTAAAGAACCTGGGTTCACAGGTTGACCTCAACCCTAACTTCGACCACCATGTGTCTGCCATTGTAAGGATAGCTTTCTACATAACTCACTTGATTAGTAAAGCCATCACCTTGAGAGCAAAAGTTATTATAACCCCCTATACTCGGAACTTATCCGACCCATAATTGAGTATAACCCCCCGCAATTCAGTATGTACCATACTAAGCACCTGCAGCAATTAGAGAGACCTCAGAAATTTCTAACAAGGATGATTAAGGGCCTCCAGCATGTGCCTTACACAGACCGACTAAAGTCCCTGTCACTATACTCCGTATCGTATAGACTTCTTAGGGGAGACTTATGCCTGGCCTACAGAGCAAGCCAATTCCCAAACCTAAAGAACTTACTGCATATCTGTAAATCAAATGGGTCTAGGGCTACCCATTCCAGGGATTTAAATATGGCTTGCGACTTAAATAGGACATGCTGGAAGGATGGATTTATCTCCCAGTGTCTGCCGTGTCTTTGGAACAGACTATCAATTCATGTGAAACAGAGCACCTCTATGACACTGTTCAAAAGGAACCTGGATGAGTGGATAGGGCACCATAAATTCTTATTGGGGATAGAGCCCACAACCCTCCTGGATATGGGCATCATCAGTAAATGTAACCTAGGGTATTGACTAGTACTTCTACGGTATTACATTGGGTTGAAATGGCTAGGCTTAAGATGACCTCCAGGTTGACAGCCTAGTAATCTCCTATGATCCTATGATCTTCATTACCAGTCATATCATCTTGTTTGTGGATTTGACCAACCGGAAGTACATTGTGGGGTTTGGAAACACTCCTGCAGAATGATTTGTGAAGGGGATTTGGGGTCTGTGGGCCTTCACCTTCTCTCTCCCTCAACATTTCAAATCTGGGGTGATAGAGAAAAGGTCAGTCTATCATCAGCTGCCCCTACAAATGATGAAACACTGAAGTAAAAATGCTGAGATAACTTTCAGCAATAGTGGATTCTTCTCTTTTCTCCACTCTAGTATGTTATATATATGTTTGAGGGAGACTGTGTCCCCCTACTGGGGGTGCAACAGGCATGGGCCCCAAAAAACCTTACCACTCAAAAGTTGTTTCAGTGGCTTTTTTTTTTTTTTGGAAAGTGGATTTGACCGACTTGATTCCCATTGAGCAAAGAGGGAATTTCTAGCCCTTCACTGTTGTTATCTTGGTTGAGAGACACTGAAGGAGAGTCTACATTCTTCCTCCTGAATGTACATTTTTTCCAGTGCTCAGAGGTGATGGAGAACTGCTCCAAGTACCTCAGAATGATCTAGCAGGAAGTTCCTGGCTCTCTCTGCCATGCAGAATAAAAAAGTAGATGGCTGAAACTCCAGGCAACTGAACATGTACAGTCAAGATCAGTGCCAGTGAGGGTCCAGGCAGTGGAGTTGGTGTATGCTAACAGTCTGTACTGATGTATGCTAACAGTCTGTACTGATGTATGCTAACAGTCTGTACTGACAGTATTGACATATATGTTAATGCAGCACTCGAAGTTGAGAGTGTCACCCTCTACACTGACACCAACCATGTTTCTGTCAAGTTTGGTCCTGACTGTCCTACCAGGAAACCAGGGATATCATGAAATGGGAAGAGCCATGCTATTCTATGAAGGCAGGGACTAAAAACCACAATCCAGCATCAAAGGTGCAATGAGCCAAGTTGAACCATAAAATTCAGTATTAATGGATTTCACTACAGACTACTAGCACTTCAAGTTGCGAAAAAATTTTCCATGGGTTGCTCAACTTAAAAATTTTTAAAATAAGACAAATAATAAGAACCCCCAGACTCCAAATGACAAAAGAATAGGCAAGGAAAAAAGTATTAGGATGTATATCTCTTTAGTAGACTACATTACAACATGTGAAGTTACTGGTCCAGTTAAGATTTGTAATATAGTGAAAATAAAACAATATTGTCACTAGTTGATTCCTGGTCTCACTTTATGCTGTAAGCATTTTTTTGTGTGCTTTTAACTTTTTTTGTTTAAGGAACAATGATAAATCATTCCTGAGACTAAGACTAGATAGAGTAGCTGATTGTGATATTTGGATTTACATGCTTAATGATATCAAATTATTGAAAGTTAAATGTAAGCACTGGTTGACTTATTTGACATGAGGCTAGTTTATTAACATTTTATAAACACATAACTACAGAACTGTTGTAATATCAATGAGTGTGCTGAAATATCATGTACACCATGCATGTGGATTATGCAGTATGTAAAAAATGAAAGTGTGATATTAATAAAGTATTTACACTGCTTAAAATGAATACTTTTGTCAGACCTGCCCATAGCCTTTAATTCTCTGTCTGGAGAAAAACTAACCAGGTATTTCTGAGGCCCAGGGTTATAGTAATGTATGAATTTGATTTATGACGCCCTTTGAAAAAAGAACACTATTTAGGGGGAGGGGTGAAGGGTACAAATATGGCATCTCAGGCTTCAGCAAGGATAACCCAGGGATGATGTCCTTTCTTCCCAAGGTTAGCATTATAACACTTCTTTGGGAAGGGAAAAGTTACAAATGACCTCTGTAGAATGGTTTTAGTAAGCCTACGGGCTACTTCAAAGCAGACAAGAGGGAGCTAGAAGGACAGAAAGATTCACTGTCCTTGTCAGTCTCTAGCACTGGAAAGCCTGCACCTGTAGAATCTGTAATGTGAATTCAGACAAACAAGTCAAAGCTTCTTTGCCAAGGTCTTGTTATGGTGTTAGTAGCATGCAGAGAATATAGGGATAGCACAGGCCACTCAGTCTACTAACACTCACCACACTGTCAGCCAAACACGTGATATGAAGGTATGTACCAGCACAGCATGAGGGCCAAAGAGTCCAGAGTAGGCTCTAGTTCTGCCATTGCACCTAACTATTGTAGTGTGCCATCATGTACCTACTCAGCCATCTTCTAGAGTGTGATGAACTGTCTGCCAAAGCCCACTGATGGTACAGTAAAGGCTGAGTGTCTGAATGTCAGTGCTGGAGGGTTTATTCAAGTAACCAGCCACTAGATTCAAAGAAAGGTGATCTCCTAGGACTGAACCTAAATCAAGAGACACATCCCGGAGACTCATAAACCTACATCTTGCTCACTTGCCAGTAATCCACTTGCCCCAATGAGTGAAATATCAGCATTATTCTAGATCTCACTGCCAGGTGTGTGTCACGAGTGAACTACTGCCCATATATGCAGGTTAGCGGAATGACAGCCACTCATTAGAGAATGATAATCCTTTGGATGATGGCATGGAGACCATCATGAGTATGATGGACTTTATAGTGGAGTCAGACCTGAGATTAGACCTAGGCACCACATTTCTTACCCTATTACTTTTGGTGCTCTTGCCTGGGACCACTAGTGCTGGAAAGATCTCTGAACTGTATGAGCAACTAGAATCTGTATCTGGGATCTGTCCATTAGCCCAACTGCAGGGTTGCTGTATAAGAGACAAACAGGGATGATAACCCTTAAGACAGTAATTCAAAACCAACTAGGTAAGTCAACAGAAGGATAGACTTTGATACTTACCCACTGCAAAAAGACCCTTGATGTTAAGATTTTGTAACCCTCAAACTGCTTAAGAGTTGCATGTGCAGTATTAACCAGGTATACGTTTGCTCAGTATTAATTTAGTAGTTTTCTGTTGCTGACATGGTCCTCCAAGAGGTACCACACAGCTTCCATGTTTTATGTCATAGTAGCTCATATACTATTGAAAGATTAGCGGCTTAAAATGAGCTGACAATGTGAGTAGCAGCATATAGTCTGGCAAAAGAAAAACATACAAGAAGTTATTATCACATCTGTGCAGCAAGACTCAACACAACTGAAAAAAAAATAGTTTTATTTTATGTTCCACATTTATATTTCAAAAAAGTATTACAGAGACCCAAAAATGTTTCAGACAAGGCTACTCATTAATTTTTCAGGTTGTGAATTTATCTAAGACAGGTTTAGCATCATGAACTGAAAGGCATAACAGTCATTCATTGCTATTCTAATGTAAAACCATGTCTGAATGGATGGGCAGTATGACAGCTTCATGCTAAGATTTCAGCTTCTTGGGACTAGAGTTCTTGGTTCACCTACAGTCACTGTCTGTGTGGACTTTTTCCAAGTTCTTCCTGTGTCTGCATGGGTTCATGGTCTTTCTTTGGATATTCCTGTTGCCCCCCTCCCCAAAACATGCTGACTGCTTGGCTACGATTAATTTGTTGACACACACACACACACACACACACACACACACACACACACACACACACACACACACACACACACACACACACACATATATATATATATATATATATATATATATATATATTTTGGTTTACTATTGAAATCTTATAACTGTAGTCATCGACCAGCCACAATGTCAACCCAAAATGTGAAAAAAACACAATGTCGAACAAGCATCCAAGTCAAAACTGAATGCATCGACACCCGTAATTCGATGTATTCGACATGGCAGGAGGTGACGTCAGCCACCCAAGTTATGCATTGTAATGTACCATTACACTTTACAGTCAATGGCATGTGAATTTTATTATTTTGCAGGGGGCAAGCCCCCCATGCCCTCCACACCCCCTGCAAGTTATATATACCAACTCCGAGATTGCACTTCTTCTTCTTTCGGCTTTTCCCGGTTAGGGGTCGCCACAGCAGATCACCTATCCGCTCATGATTGGCAGTGGAGTTTTACAGTGTCATGTTGCCAGCCCGGCGCCCAAACTTCCACAGAAGGCACACACACACACTCACACCTACTGCCAGTTTGGAGTCTCCAATCTACCTACAGCATGTCTTTGGGATGTGGGAGGAAACCCGGAGCACCCGGAGGAAACCCACGTGACCACAGGGAGGACATGCAGACTCCACACAGAAAGCACCCCAGCCGAGGATCGAACTGGAGAACCTCTTGTTGTGAGGTGGCAATGCTAACCGCTGCACCACCGCAGCTGCCCAGCAACTCCGAGATTGTACTACAGTGAGGAAATGGGTTAATTCCCCGTTCCTCTGTGAACTGCGATCTCCATTCAAAATTCCGAATGCAGATGATCAACGTACGCTACCCATTTGGTGCTGTGTATTTTATGTATTTTGGTTCGCAAAAATGCCTATTGGAAATATGCATTGCGACAATGTCACATTTGACTAACTGCCATTCACAAACGTGATAGTATATATATATATATATATATATATATATATATATATATATATATATATATATATATATATATATATATATATATATATATATATATATATATATACACACACACATTGTGGACAGTGAGAGGGAGGGTTTTGTATGTGTAGTTTGTCCTTATGGCCCAAGAGAAGGACCAATTCACTAACCACTTTAACAAATAAATGAATACTAAATTGTATTAAGTCACCATGGAATTATGAGCAATTTTACATGGGTGTTTTCAGTTTGTTTTTCTTGGTTTTCACTTGCAGGCGATAGTGGTATGGGAATGTACCATGGTCGTTTCTCTTTTGACACTTTCTCCCACAAGAGAGCATGCATGCTGCGTAGTGCTGGAATGGAGAAGATCTCAGCCTTACGTTACCCACCATATGGAAGCCATAATTTGAGCATGATTGAGTGGACCAGAGAGATCAAGGAAAAAGGCAGTGTATGTTGTATAATGTGAAGGGAACTCTGAAGATACGCTGCTTCCTGAACCAATACTGCTGTGCCAAAATTATGATGATGTTGATGCTAGTGTTAATGGTGACAGTGATGTTAAAATGAGGAAATGGGACCAGTTAATATGTTTCTGTTGTGTGAAATTACAGTGCATCTAGTCACTATCCTTTCATGCTAACAGTACAAGAGTTTTATTTTTTTTTATTTCACACAGCCTGAATCCTTGAATACTTTTAATTACTGCAACTATGATTTAATAAACCTGCACCCCATTTTTATGTGGGATGTGCATATTTTGTGAATTTGACTGGGTGTGGTGTCATGCAATGAAAATGAGCAAACAGTACACTTGGATTTATGTAGGTGGTTGTGCGGTGTTAGATGACAAATGCTTTGCTGATACTTCCCTAGATGTTCAAAGGCTGTCAGATCATATAAGGATTTTTTAATATATTTACTGAAAAATCGTCCATATTATATTAGAATGCATAAATGTACACCTGAGCTTATCTGAGTGGCCACTGGGAGTGGCATGAAGAACAAGGCCAAACAAAGCCATAATGTACCTTAGAAAATATGCTTAAAGACTATCATATTGGTCAGATTCCAAATGGGTATGCGAATGTACAGGGAGAACCCAATAAAGAACAGTTTGTCATATCACAGCACTGCATCAGTGCACCACCAAAAAAAATGTTCTAAGCAGCCACCATTTTCCCAGTCATTAAACAGTAAATGCTAGAACTCAACTGTAACCAAACAGATCCACAAGATCCATAGGTTTGCCTGTCCCATTTGTACTATGGCTGAGAACAAATCAGACTATAGAAGTCTGGAGACAAAAAAAGCTAGTTTTTCACAGTATCAGAGATAACAAACTAAATATCAAAGTTAATCTAGGTTACTTATCAGTGCCTTTCTATTCAGTGATCATATTGGTTCTCACACACTTATCTTTCTAATAATGACAACTTAAAAGAGCACAACATTAGACATAGTCAATATCCTATGTATCATCTTCATTACTAGTCTGTATCTGATCTAATGGTCTACAGTTACCCCCAGTCTAAGGATGGACCTTACAGTCAAACATGGTTTACTACTGCTTTTTTTCCATTACTTTCCTGAAATCAGTGTCGCCCCTTCTGACACTAGCTCGTAGAAACCAGACCAGCAAAACATCTAGTAAATATCAGAAATAATCTGCTGAAGCACTATATCCATTTGCCTCATAAATATACTGATATTGTGTTTCAGGTCTTCATTACTTCTGACATTTGTGCAAGTCTTCTCTGTTACAATCATACCATAAACAGACTTGCCAATGTTTTTCTTTTAAATTATAGAAAACTGCTTATAGCAAGCAGCTACAGTTTAGACCACACACAGAGTGCTACAGTGATCAGGTTTGACTTCAAATGCAGTGCCAGCTTTTAAAAGTCAGTATGCACTAAACACCATTCAGAATTAGGTGACTGAGTGTCCTAACACTTTGCATCCGGGGTCGTTGCCGCCATCGCCCCTTCTTAGTTACACTTATTAAAGTAAGTCTATACACAGTTTGTACTCACATCCTTCATCACCAGCACTGCTAAACATTAATTTCACCATCTGTCCTGTGGTGCTTAAAGTATTTATAAGCTTGCGCTACCAGGGTGTTCTCTGTGGCGTTAAACCATGTCTTAGTGATTACACAGATGTCAGCATTCTCTAAGGTTAGAAGAGCTTATAAGGAGCAGAGTTTCGTGTTTAGACTCCTAGCATTGAGCAGTAACACCTTTAGATATTCTCAGCTTTGATTTGCTGTGTCAGAAGTATTTTCAGTTTGGCATTGCCTAAAAAAGGCACTTTGGGGAGGACAGTGTTTTAGATAATATTCAAAAGCCTAGAGCGGAGAGGTGCAGACCATCTCTGGCAAAGCAGCATGGTCTGTTGGCCATTTTATTCCATGTTGATAAATACTGCACCCTCTTAGAATGACACCAGAAACTAAGCCAGTTATTAAAGTCAGTCATCTTCTGTTTGCATAGTGGCATCATCCTTGGAGAAAGTAGAATGCTGCTCAATGCTAGGCTCATACAAGCCTGGGACAAATATTCCAAGAGCTCCATGATGTCTCTTTTCATGTAGTCTAGAGAGGTATGTCTTAGGTCATTTACACCCACATGGACTATGACTTAGTCATACTGGTTCTTGGAGTTCAGTAACCTGACTGCATGCATAATATGGCAGATACTAACTCTGATAAGTAACCAGTTGTGACTTTCTCCTTACTCAACCTAGAAAGAGGGACATCTGTGTGTCTCACAATGGAGTCTCTAATGACCAGAATGTTAGGTTGTGTGGTAGCTTGCCTTATGGGCTTAGAAGTAGAGGCTCCACGAGATGTGGCTGTATGGGTTGTTTTGAAAAAGTGCATTTGGGGCTGCTGAGGGCATTTGTTATGTGTGCTCCATCTAGGTGGTATTTGGAGTTTAGGAAAGTTAAATTTAAGTGCTTCAGCATATATGGGTCTATGTATCTGCTTCATACTGTGTGTGAATGGTGCAGCGTGTATAGTACTGACAACCTGATTGACATTAGGAGTGCTTTTATGTGAGAGATTTCTCTCCAGTGACATTGTGTAAATTTACCTCTCACATATTTTATCAGTTTTCTGAGAATTAGTTGGTTGTTGGTAAACATAAGGCAATTTCTGCATTGCCTCAAGATGCCCATATTCGCCAAGCTGATAACAGAGATATTGGGAAAGTTCACATCTGTGGTAACAGGCCCTTTTTTATTGATTATACAGTTGTGGTGAGATTATAAAGTAAAGTCAGGAGTATCTGGTTTGCAACTCTTGCGACAGTTCTTGTACCTGCAAACTGCTTGCCCTGTGCGTAACTAGGTATTGGGGAAATTTGAAGAGTGCTTTTATGGGAAAAATGTCGACTCATCATGTCTGCATGTGTACAGGGCTCTGTCAAGCACTTGAGGGGAAACTCCTAAAGTAGACCATGACGATTTCTGGATAGGCTTGCCACTCCTCCGTTTTTTTTCCGGACTATCAGGAAATCAAACTGATTCTCCGGTAGTCTGGAAAACACTGTACAAACTCCGGTATTCTGTTTCAAAAAGGAAACAGACTATCGGAGTTTAAATGGTTGATTTACTATGCTTTTTTTACAGAAAAGCATAGTAAATCAGCCAAAAGCAGGCGGCGGGAACGAAAAAAGAGGGCATTCCTGTTGAGTGATGCTGTCGTGACATCACAAAATAAGAGGTATGTTGGCGGGAGAGGGGGTTGGGGTGGGCGGGGTTACTGGTGACCCGAGGGACATGGCTTTGCTCTGGTTTTAGCCGTGAAGGAAGGTGGCAGCCCTATTTCTGGATGAAGCCTTGTTGTTGTTGTTTGTCTTTCGTTTTTTTCCCGGTAAGGGGTCGCCACAGCAGAACTCCGGTCTGCTAATGACTGGCAGTAGATTTTTTTATGAAACGCCGAGGTGCCAGCTCAACACCCAACCTTCAACAAAGGCACGCCCATTTACACACGCATGTCTTTTGAACACTACCCAACCACGGGGAGGACATGCAGACTCCACACAGTAGGCACTGCCAAGCCAAGAATCGAACAGGAGAACCTCTTGCTGTGAGGCAACAATGCTACCACTATACCACCGTGGATGAAGTCTATAGGGAGGTATTCTGAAGTTAAGTTAGTAGCGAATAAAACAGTACTTATTGAAAAGAAAAAAAGAATTTGCTTTGTCAAGAATGATAAACACTCCTGGGATACAATGCCTCTTTGTTTCTTTTTTTACTAGAAGCAAAACAGTACCACTAATCTGAAGGTGGCTCTATGGTATACAGTGGGAGGACAAATAAATTTAAACAGCTGAAGGGGGAGTGACTTCACAAAATGATAGTTTTGTGCTTACTGACAACAGCCAATGAAAGAACAGAGGAAAGAAAATATGTGGTCAAATTAACATAAATGGTAGGCTAGACTCTTCTATCCTTTCCTTTCTCTTTCTCTGCCCCCCCCCCCACTCTCTCTGATTGTTTTATTCTTAGTAATGGAATTAACTAACACACGATTATGGCTTTGAGCTACTAACAAGATCCATTTAGTAGTTCACGGTTCGGTTCCCACAACCTCCATTTGCCCAATGTATTACTCTGAGCAAATCATTTAATCTGACTATGATTCTAGATCCCCCCTGAAGAAGTATCTCCAGCCTAGTGCACATGGGAAAAGCTACATGGCACATTCTGTTACTTTCAGTTTTCATAGGGGTGCTCTCTCTTGTTGTTCTTATAATGTTTAAGATTAATATGTTGATAGTACTCCTGCCCTGTAATCTATCCTTGGATTTGTTCTGCTGCCATTCATTTGAAAGAATGCTTCAAGAGGCATGGATCTAAGAGAGAAAGAACTTTTGGCATAGGATGTGTGGCAGAGGATTAATGTTTGTGCAAATATGTTAAAAATAATTCAGGATGTCCTTCCAAGATTACTGTTGCAGTATTTGTAGCAGATGGGATATCCTGTCAAGGATAGCCGTACGTCCGGCCAGCATACCAAAGGTTGTACACCTTCCTCATATCATACATCCAACATATGGCCTAAGCCCAAAGGCAGGAGGTAGATAAAGGAAGTATGACCTCAGATTACCTCAGAACTTCCTTGCTGCCTGCCTAAAAGCAAAACTTTTCTTCATCTTTGGTGTGTGAAACGTATGACTAATACAGCTACCTAGCCATTGGGCAGATAAGTACCCCATTGGGTACCCTTCCTTTTCTTATTGTTTTTCTTAATTTTTGTATATGTCATCCAAGAGATGGATATGTGACTGTGGAAGGCAAATTTCCTACAATGATCATTATGTAAAGTGTCTTTTTTGCCTTTTTGAAGAAAAACTACAGTGTGTTACTTGTCAGTCCTTTGTCCCAAAGACCCTCCACAGCCACCACTCTTTCTTGAAGATCTACTTAGAAATCCAAAGTCCAAGGAACTTGTACACAGCATGATGTGGCTGTGCCTTCCAGCCCTGACATCCAACCATTACCTAAGAAGTCCAAGAAGGCTAAGTACAAGGCTTCATCTGTCCAACCCAAACCAGATGTCTCTGCTATGTCACTTGAAGAATGCTTAAACCATCCAGTTCTTGTAGCTGCCCCTGCTATCATGACCCCATAGGAGGCAAATATGGGGCAGCCCATTTGCACATGCACTGTTGCTGATCAGATGTCTGTTTTTGATGGGAAGGGGGGCCTTGGCTGGTTATCTCAAAGGAAACAGATGGTATTCCTCAAATTTTAGTGAGAGAGGAAGTACCCTGTTCTCTAACAGAAGTCTTTCAAGGTTCTGATGCCCCATAATTTATTCAGGCAAACTTCCCAACAAAGAAAAAGCAAAAGGCCAAACATAATTCTCCCCCCAGGTTGTAAGGTATCCATACAAAGCATGGAAATACTTTACTCAAGTGTTGTTTAAAGCCCTTATATCTCTTAAGTCCTCTCAGTATTTTCAAGCTGTGCCTGCTTTAGTCTCTCCTTCTACAATTCTTAAAAGACAGATGGATTATTCCTCTGAAAAGGAAGATCAGAATTCTGATGAAAATTCTCTAGCATATTCTTCACAAATCCATTTCCCCTTGGCCATGACTTCTGATAAGGATAATACCCTTTCTCATGACTCTCCTTTAGAGGAGCTGTCTTCCAGAGTTACAATTTTACACGGGAGGCAACCCAGATCACTGATGCACAACAAAGGTTCATAGGTTCATAGGTTCATACTAGGCTATCTGCCCAAGGGCATTTATAAGCCTAGCCCATAGTTATGTGGCTTTCGCCACCCCTTTAGTTTGAAGAAAACTATGCCTATTATTTTGCTGTGCCTCTGTCAAGCAGTAACACTGAAGTAATCCCTGGGGTATATCTGCGATCTCCCATCCATTGGTCAAGATTCCTCTTGAACAAGGCCAGCGAGGTGCTCTGCCTCACATGTACCGGGATTTTGTTCCATAGCATAGGGAGTCCCTGGGTGATGAATCTGTCCCTCCAGCACGTTCTATTAATAACCGTGTCAAGGTTTAAATCTCCCGCCCTTGTGGTTCTGTGGGATCTAGATTTTTTGAGGTGAAGCATATTCATCAAATCTGGGTTTGACATGGCCTTGTATGTCAGGCACAGGTCACCTCTGAGCAAGCGGTATGCGACTGAATAGAGCTGGAGTTCTTTCAGTCGGGCAGCATAAGACATATTTTTGAGACCCTTTATCCTTTTGGTGAGGAACTTTTGGGGCCTTTCCAGCTGCTGCAGGTGTCGGGTCAGATACATTCCGAATGGGGCATTGTACTCAATCATTGGTCTAATGAGTGATGAGTACAGGGGGACGATGACCTCCCTTGAACTAGATGTGAATCCCTTCATGATCAGGTGGGCAATGTAGAAGGTCTTCCTAACTACTTTAGCAATGTGAGTGTCAAACGAAAGGTTACTGTCAACCTGGGTCCCCAGATCCCTGATAACTTCTTCTGTGCTCAGTGGATTGCCACCTATATGGTAGCTAGGGGTAACCTTGTTTTTCCCAAAGGGTATGACTATGCATTTCTTGGCGTTTAACTTTAGGCCATGGCTCTGGCACCAGTTATCCGTTTCTGTGAGGCCCTTCTAAAGCATATCTGTGTCAGATGTGTTTTCAACTATGGCGCCCAGTTTGCAGTCATCTGCAAACTTTGTCAGCCATAACCCTCCTGTGTTTGCTTGTACTTCAGAAAAGTAGATGCCGAACAAGAGTGGACCCAGGGTTGAGCCCTGTGGGACACCACTTGTGACCAGCTTTGAGTCTGACATGGCGCCACCAATTCTGACCCTGTGGGTTCTGTCACTTAGCCAGTTTGCAACCCATCTTGTGATGTATGGGTTTACATTCAAGCTGATGAGTTTTTCGATGATACCTGAGTGGGGTATTGTGTCGAAGGCCTTTGCCAGGTCGAGGTAGGCTGTATGGACTGCCTTACCCTCATCAATGGCCTTGGTGACTGTTTCGAAAAAGTCAACCAAATTTAAAAGGCATGATCTGCCCTTGACAAAGCCAAACTGGGTTGGATCCAAAGTCTGCAAGCTCCCTATGTCTTTATTTATGAGTTCCATCATGATCCTCTCCATGGCCTTGCAGATAAGGCTTGTCAAGCTAATGGGATGGTAATTTCCAGGGTCGGTGGAGGCACCGCCCTTGTGAAGTGGGACCACAATCGCCGTGCGCCACTCCCTGGGTACGTATCCTGAGGTGAGGCTAAGATTAAACAGCTGTCCTAACTGCGGGTTTAATTCCTCATTGAGTTCGTGGAGCACACAGCCGGGGACACCATCCGGTCCCATGGATGCTGTGTTTTTTGCCTTGGAGAGAGCAGTTCTCACCTGGGCATTAGAGATGTTTGGGGGGCTACAATCCTCTGGTATAGATATCTCTCCTTTTGGGGGGGAGGGGGGGGGAGAAATTAGCACTGAACCTGTCAGCCAGTATGTTGGCAATGTCTGTAGGTTCAGTAATCTTCACATCATTTTGAACTAATTCTGAGCATATCTGGGAGTTTTCTCCTAGGTTTCTAACATAGCTAAAGAAGGCCTTATGATTGTCTTTTGAGTCCTTGGCGATTTTTCTATCAAAATTTGCCTTGGATGCTTTTATGAGAGCTCTTAGTTTTTTACTTATAATGATCAAAGGTGTCTTACCTTTCAAGGATTTTGCTATATCTTGTAGTAGCTTCCTCCTTTTGTTGTAGAGCTTGTTTATGGCTGGGGTCCACCAGACTGGACGCTTGCCTTTGGTACAAAGAGTCTTAGTTTTGTTTGGGATTGCCTGATCCATGCAGTCCTGTAGGTGCTGGTAGAAGGCATTTGTAAGTGATTCAGTGGTTTGAGTAATGTTTACCACCGGCTCAGGTGCCTTAAAGGAGACCACACTAGTTTTTAGAAGTGTGAAGTCGGCTTTTGAGAAGTTTTTCACTGTGGTCTTTTTTATTTCAGATGGGGGCGGGATGAGGACCTCCAGCAAGATTAGTTTATGATCTGATCTCACCAGTGAGGGGTATACTTCCGGTGTTGAACATTGTGATCCCATGTTCGTGATGATGAGATCAAGTATGTTTTCTCCTCTTGTGGGGATGGTGACTAGTTGTTCCATGGCATTTGAGTTTATGAACTCCAGGAACCTTTGGGCTAGAGTGTTTGGGCTTGAGTAGTGTTCCCAGTCTATTATGTTTTCTTGGACATGGGTGCTATTAAGCCCTCAGCCACCCCATCATCCTAGAGGTACTTTTTGATGCCTTCACTAATACTTCTTTGAATCCAGAATCTTAGCTTCCTGCACCTAAGAAACCAGATAGGTTTTATTAAGTATCTAATCAAAAGCTTTTTTATAAAAATCCATTCTCAGAGCCAGCTATGATTTCCCTTTCCACAGAACCGCCCCCCCCCTAAACTATTGCCCTTTTCTAATTTGTTACCTACAGATAAGGTTAGCAGGGACATTGACAGGTATAGTAAAAAGTATACCTTTGCTACCTTGGCTTTTAGGCTGTTAACTATCAGATCAATATGACCAGGTACCTTTCATTTATCCTTTCTAATCTGAGAGGAGTAATCAACACCATGCCAGAATCAGATAATAAGTCTTCTGTTCTATCTTTGCTTAATTCTGCTACTCAGGTGGCCAGACACTCTATTAAATGCAGTTCTAATGCTGCAGATTTATCTTCTAAAGAAGCTGTATCAGGGTCTGTCATTCACAGGTATTCCTGGTTAAGACTCTAATCCTTACTGGAAGACGTAAAGGCCACATTTTTTTATTCTTCTCTGAACAAACAGCATCTGTTTGGATCTGCTGCTGCTGCTGTCAGTCTTTTTAAGAACTTACAGGAAAAGAGGAAAGCTTGCAGATTTTCCTTTCCCAGGTGCCTAAGTTCAAGATGAATTATCCTGATAAAGGTGGCCCTTTTTTCAGGCAAGATCAAGAGCAACACAAGAAATGCAAAAGGGCTAAAAAATGGAGATTTCAAGATAAATCAAGATAGGATACCAAGGGATCTAAGCCTTCCTTTCCTGACAAACCCACATCCTTATGACTATCCCCCTTTACTGCCTCCCCCTCGGCTAGGTTTCCCTATCCCAAAGACTTTCTCTCTCTTTCTCTCTTCCAACCTAGAAGGCAATCACCACAGACAGGTGGGTTCTCCATCATAGATTGGAGTACAGCATGTCTTGGAAAACTCATGCCCCCTTCTCTGAAATCCCACAACCTCCTCAAAACCAGTTGCCTCTAGTTCTTTCTCTTTTGAGGACCTCCCTTCGCAGAAAACTATTCAGTGAGTTTCCAACACTCAGTTTGGCAGTTTTGTTTTACTGCAAGATGCTCCTAGTTCCCAGAAAGGAGAGCACCTGGCGACCAGTTCTAGACTTCTAAACACCTTTCAGTACATTCCAAATTTCAAAATGCTAACTCTTCAGTCCCTCTTCCGTATGATTCTTCCTCAGGTCTATTTAGTGATTTTGGTTTTGAAGGATGATTAACGTCATCACATCCCTATCCAACCTCTTTTCAGGAAATACTTGAGAGCATCTGTTTCTTCATCACATTTTCAGTTCTCTGCTTTACCCTTTGGACTTTTTAATGCCCTGAGGTTATTCACAAAAGTGTCTGGCTCCAGTCATGGCCTTCTGCTGACTTCAGGGAATCCAAATATTCCCTTACCTTGATGTTCTACTTCTCCGGGCTCCTTCTCAAGACTCTCTTCTGAAGGATTTCAGTTTCACGATGAACCTACTTCACAGTCTGGGTTTCACTTTGAAACTAAACAAAGTCTGTTTTGAGCCCTTCCCAAATTCTGATCTTCCTAGGGTGCAGGATCAACACTCAATCACAGCATTCTATCTTCCAGAAAAGATTCTGTTTTTGACAAGAGTTCTTTTAGGACCTAATTCTTTTGCAGATGGCCTCAGCAAGAGATTACTTGAGAGCTCTGGGGTACATGGTATAAACTAATCCTGTACTTTCTTATGCCGCGCTCTACATAAGGAAGTTGCAGTGGTATCTCAAGTCAGTTTGGCTTCAGTGCTGCCATCCATTAGACTTCCAGGTCCTGCAATAGCCTGCATCAGGAAAGAGTTACTTTGTGGATCAGCAGGATTTCCATCTATCCAGGAGTTCCCCTTCTGGTTCCTTTCCCATGCCAGGAGATCTATAAGGATGTATCCAACCCAGCATGTGGAGCTTGCTCCAACATCAAGGTCCAGGGGTTTGATCTACCAAGGAGAGGAAGGTCCATGTAAGCATCAATGAGATGAGATCTGTGACCCTAGTCCTCCAGTCCTTGAATCATCTTTAGACTCAGTTCCCCTCACAGGATTCACAGGCAACACCACACTCATGCGATACATAAACAAACAAGAGAGGATCAAGTCTTACCATCTTTGCAATTGATCTTAATGGGGCGAGAGATTACGATTCAACACTGTCATGTTCTTCAGACAGTTTCCATTCCCTCAGAAAGGAACACTGTTGCCCACTCAATGAGCAGATCCACGGCAGACTGTCTGGGATGGATATTAAACACAGATGTCTTCCTGGATACTGTACATTGGTGAGGTATCCTATAGATAGATCTGTTTTCCTCCACCCGCAATTTATTTATTTATTTATTTATTGACATTTGATTACCAGGAAAGTCTGACTGGGTAGAAGCTCACTTTCAGTGGAGGCCTGGGGAGAAAAGCTCCAAATTATTACAAAACATTTTAGAACAACAATTTTACAATCTTCAAAAATAAAACAAAAACACCTGCAGTTTAAATAATTATAACAAATTAGACATAATATGAAAACATAGGTTAAAAATCGATACAAGTTGAACCTGTTATGCTTCAGGGATCCATGCTCTCAGGCATGGAAGACAGATGCCATGTCTTTTTCTTGGAAGCAAAGATTCCTCTATGCTTTTCATCTGTTGCCCATGTTCCCAAAAGTCCTGCATAAAGTTATGAATGACAAGCCAAAAATCCTGTTGGTGACTCTCTTTTGGCCCAGATGGCCCTGGTTCCCCATTTTCTTCCATTTGGCCTGGAGCAGTCGTCACAAGTTACCTCACAAGATGGATTTGCTCACACAGAACAAGGGCTCCTTCATTTACCCTCATCTCCAAACTTGGAAATTAACTGGATAATGGAGTTTGATTCCTTTAAGAGGATGTTTTCTAGATGTTACAGGAGATGAGAAACCCAACTACTAGAAAATCTTATGCTTCAAAATAGAATATAGTTTCTTTGTGGTGCCAAAAGAAGAACCAGGACCCTTTTCAAGTGGGGATCCCCATTACTGTTTCTTATTTTTGTGAGTTGCTCAACTCTGGCCTGGCATACTCTTATCTGCTTGTCTGCCTATAGATCCATCTCCTTCTGCACTCTTTAAGGTCAAACAATGTTTGAAAGGTATCCTTCACATAAGGCCACCAAGAAAGCCTGTTCCTCCTCCTCGTTCTGGGAAAACTGACCATGGTACCCTTTGAACCTGCTGCCAGTTCTTCCTTAAAGCTTTGTACTTGGAAGACTGCTTTGTTAGGTGCCCTTACTTCAGCTAAGAATATCTGAACTGCAAACGTTGATGGCTGTTTTACCCTTCCTTGTTATCCACAAGGATATAATTACTCTTAGGATTAATCCATCCGTAATGCCCTAGGTGGTGAATAAGTTATCCTTGAAACAATCTCCCTTCCTTCTTCCTTTATCCTCAAAACAGAGCAGAAAAAATTCTTAATTCACTGGATGTGCATATACAACTTGGATTTTACTTGGCAAGAGTAAGGATATTAGGAAACCAGAACAGCTCTTTGTGTCATTTCACGAAAATAAATTGGGGTTGCCAGCCTCTAAGCAAACCATTTATTCCTGGGTTTCCAAAGCCATTGCCTTTGTCTTACTCTTTTCATGGAAAACAGCTTGTCACCTCTGTCAAAACTCATTCCAGAGGGTAGTAGCATCTTCTGGAGCTTTCTTCAATGTTTGGATTCTAGAAATATTCTTGTAGCAGCTACAAGGTCACCTGTTCACATTTTTACTAAGCATTATAAGTTGGAACTGTTTTCTAGAGCCAGATCAGAATTTACTAGGTCCATTCTCTAGGGCTTATTGGACCATAACTCTGCTCCTTTTTCCTTTACCCTTCTTTCTGAACATCTTTAGTACTCTCCTATCTGTTAGTAATACTGCAGCAGTGATCTTGTAAGAACATAATACAGCTGTGTAAGAACTTACCATGACTATAGAAGTCCTTCTGGTCACTGCTGCAGTATTATGTCCCACCTTCTTTTCCCCCTTTGGGGTTGTTTTCTCTTTCCAGGCTGAGGTGGACCCCTTAATTTAATTTAATTTAATGGTATTTGCTTACCGGGATAGTCCACCGAACCAAGTAGAGTCCTTTTTCTGTGGTGGCCTGGGGAGAAGAGCTCCACAAGGAACATATTTAGAATATAAACAGCACAAGGATAGATTAATTTTCCTTCTCTTTGGTGGACATGTACATAGGTTACAGTTTACAGTTACCTCTCTTTCTGCTTCATTGTTTTGGACTGAGCCAAGCAAGTTCTGAGGTAATTTGCACTTGCATGTCCCTTATGTACTGTCTGCCTTTGGGCTTAGGTCATAAGTCAGACATACAGTGTGATGAAGGCTTCCAGGTTCTGGTATGCTGGATGGCTGTATGGCTATCCTTGGCAGGATACTCCATCTGTTGGTAATACTGCAACAGTGAACACTAGGACATCTACTCCTCTGGTAAGTTCTTACAGAGCTGCACTTTTTGTGATCCAAGAAATTTCAGATTTTGATATAAGACAAATAAGTGGCTTTAATAGAAGCCACCATATTTGACAAGTTATTTGGGGGAGGGGGGTTGAACTAAATAGCTGCTGCCAGCTTTCCTCCCCTCCTCAGGAGGAGTGTTTTTTTTTTTCTGTCACTGAGACACCATTTAGCAGACGCTGGGGAGAAGAGGGTGAGACTCCTGTAGATTTGAGCAACACAAATAACTGGAAGGGGGAAAGATGCTTCAGAGCATGCTGACACATGTATAAGCATCACTGTATGCTCACACTCCTGTAGAGTTCTTTGTTTTCATCCAAGTTCATGTTCCCTTGCATTAAAAAAAGCTAAATGTGTGCCCATGACTCAGATTAATACTACCTCCTTCTATCATCTTCTGAACTATTAACTCTCCGTCAAGGGTTCTGCTTTTTTTATGGAATTGTGGACTAAGCCTAATGTGGTTGAGATACTTCTAGCTTTGGAAGTGTCTAGGTGATTTTCTGAATGAACATTTGAATAAAGAGAACTGGTGAAAGTGGAAATAAGTCCTAGGGTTCATATCTGTACAACAGCATCTATGGGACATTCTCTCAGATCAAGGATGAGTGAAAAGAAGTTACTACACTTGGTGGTGGTTGGGGATGCAAAGAAGTCACAGCAGGGTTCCCCCAACAACAGAAACATTTCTCCAGAACTAATGGACCAACAACATTTTCATAAGGGTGGGTCCATGTTTAATCATTGAACAGCACGTTCATCGAATGGCTGTTCTTCGAACACTAATCATCGAAACGTCTTTTAATCAAAAGGTCATATCATCGTAAAGATTTACATTGAATGATAATAGCTGGCCAACATAAAGGAAGCTCAATGTACTACTTACTCATTGGTAAACAAGCTATAAGAAAACCTGCACTTTCCTCACTGTAGTGTGATGTCGGAGTTGGTATGTATAATTAGTGGGGGGGGGGTGAGAAAATGTTTCTACCTAGAAGCATAAAAACTTATTTTAATCCTTGGGTATCTAGAAGGGGTGGTAGGCATATTGGAGTTCAAAAGAGCACAACCAGTCTTATTCTGATAGTCAGTGAAAGATGGACTCCACTGTGACCATCAGAAGGGTTTCTGTTGGAGCTAAACCATCAGAAAAGTGTCTTTAGAGATGAAGTCATTCATGCCACTTGTGGGCCTGAGGTTCTTCATTTCGTGGGGTACTAAAATGAGCCTGGAGTAATAACCTAACCCTTTCTGGTCTGGTGGCACCCCCTGGATGACCATTTTTTATTATGAAGTTTAACACCTCTTTCCTTACAAACACATTTTTTTGGAGTGGGATATCTGTCAAAGGAAACAAGTTGGATTGGGAAGGGATGTAGAAGGAAATCATATAGTCTTTGCATATTATTGTCCATATCCAATTTTCCTGTAAGATGGATGGTCATACCTGCAAAAGGAGGGACAGATTATCTTTGACTGCCTCTGAAGTGGGGCAGTCAGACAAGGTGCCAGGTATTATGCAGACAGGACCATGTTACCCTTGTTGTTCTCAGCTGTTCCTGCCTCTGCCTTGCAGTCATACTGGTTCCATCTAGACCTCTGGTTATTTTTTTGTTATTTTGTTAGCTGCATTTAATCAGAAGTGACAAGGGCTTTGTTGAATCCTAGAAAAGGTGTATTGTGGAGTCTGAAATTCTACACTAACAACCAGATAAACTTTTACATTTGAGTTAGAAAGACCAGACCCATCAAGGGGAGCTTTAGTAAATGGTACTTTGGTGCTCATAGCAGACAACAAGGCATGGATGCAAAGAGCAATGTTGAACACCTGCTGTTGCTGAAGCTGCACCATCATCTGAGTTGTAGCAGCAACTCTTCAATAAGTGGTTCATTTAATCAGGCAGCAATTGCTAGTATCTTAACATATGTTAAAGATAATTTACTGCCCTCAAGGAAAAAGTAGAGGATCCATTCCATAGCCCTTATTCCCTTATTTTGGGAATTGGCATCAGGGCTCTGAGTGCTGGAGCTTTTTTTTAAGGGCAGGTGCAGTCACAGTGAAATTATATTTAGATGTATCATTCTAATTGATCTGGGTCTTGAGAGACTGGAGGATCTTGTCTGGTCTCAGACAGGTACGACAGTTCCAATGTTTTCCCATGAACATGTGAAAACTATTAAGGAGGCAGTCTGTATTACAGATAAATTAACCTCACATCTAATTAGACTGGACAACTCCATGGAGTTACTCCAGGTTAGGGTTATGGTGGGTAAGACCCCCAATCAAGTCCTAGTCAGTCACAGATCTCCCTCCATGGGTCATTACACCCACAAAGCCTACTTAACCAAACTGAAGACAATCCAAATTTTACTGAGCACACTGATTATGGAAGATTTCAATTATCCCCCCATCAACTGGGAAACCCACTCCAGCCCAAACTCGCTAGCCCAAAAGTTCCTTGACTTTGTGAACTGAAATGCCCTGGAGCAAATTGTCCATACCCCAGCAAGAGGAACAAGCATTTCAGATCTGGTCCTCACCAATGTGTCAAACAGGTGTAATGCTGCAACTGTTGGACCCTCATTAGTTAAAACTGACCACAAATCAGTCACATTCAAACTGACACTAACACCAGAATTCATGGGTGAAATCAGACTAAAAAACTTCGCCAAGGCTTACTATACTGTCCTAGGTGAAGGTATAAATCCATTCTAAGCCCTACCCCAAACTGAAAGTTTTAACTACACCAAAGCTTATACTAAAGCCCTGTACAATCACTTGCATAAGTGTATAAACTCGGCTGTACCAGGCAGAATCACAGCCAGAGCCCCAAGTAAAATCAAATTGCCATAGTGGACTTCCAGCATCAACAAACTCTACAATAAATGCAAAATGCTGTTGTCTAAGAAAACAAAGACAAAGACCCAACAATAGAAAAGCATACTCCTCAGCCTTAACAGGCAAATAAGACAGCTTGTCAAATCCTCCAAGAGCTCCTTTGACAGAAACCTAGCAAGTACTGCCAAGGATAACCATAAGGCCTTTTACAGCTATGTACATAACCTAAAAGGTAGGACTCAAGCATGTGTAGAACTGCTGACCAATGGTATCACACACATACTGACCCCACAGAGATAGCAAACCTGGTAGCAGGAAGGTTTGGCAAAAAAATTAACTCCTTTATCCCCTCCTAACTTACAAAAAACCCTCCCCCAAACTCCCCCCTCCCACCTTACATATCTGAAGAGCAGATCATCAAAGCCCTGTCCAAGGCAAAGAATATGGCCTCTTTGGGATCAGATGACATCCCAGGCTGTCTTCTACACAGCTAAAACATGACCTACCATCAAAAGTAAGTACCCTTTTCAATCATAGCCTAACCACGGGTATTGTTCCTGCAGAATGGAGAACAGCTACAGTTACTCCCCTTCACAAAAGTGGCCTAGCAACAGACCCAGGGAATTACAGACCCATAAGCCTGACCAGCCTCATCTCTAAGACCATGGAGCATATCATTATGGACCTCATTAATAAAGACATAGGTGACCTTCAAACCCTGGATCCTACCCAATTCAGCTTCATGAAGGGCAGATCCTGCCTGTTAAATCTGGTAGATTTCTTTGAAAGCATGACCAAGGTCATTGATGAGGGCAGATCTGTGTGCACAGCATACCTTGACTTGGCAAAGGCTCTCAGCACAATCCCACATTCAGGCATTACTGATAAACTTAGCAAACTGAATGTAAACCCCTTTGTTGTAAGATGGATTACCAACTGGCTCACAAACCGGGCAAACACTATCAAAGTAGGTGACTCCATATCAACCAGCAGACCTGTTACCAGTGGAGTGCCACAGGGGTCAGTGCTGGGCCCCCTACTGTTTGGTATATACTCCTCAGAAGTTTAGGTCAAAACTAAAGGGTTGTGGCTGACTGAGTTTCCAGACGACTGCAAACTAGGTGCAATCATTGAACCCCCAAATGATGTCAGTATACTCCAGGAGGGTCTCACACAGACCAATGACTGGTGTTTTAGTCATGGTCTCAAACTGAATACAGAGAAATGCACCATCATTCCCTTCGGCACAAACAATGTTCCTTCACACTATCAAATCAACAACAGTACCCTAAGTACCCATGAAGTGGTAAAGAACCTGGGTTCACAGGTTGACCTCAACCCTAACTTCGACCACCATGTGTCTACCATTGTAAGGATAGCTTTCTACATAACTCACTTGATTAGTAAAGCCATCACCTTGAGAGCAAAAGTTATTATAACCCCCTATACTCGGAACTTATCCGACCCATAATTGAGTATAACCCCCCCCCCCCCATTCAGTATGTACCATACTAAGCACCTGCAGCAATTAGAGAGACCTCAGAAATTTCTAACAAGGATGATTAAGGGCCTCCAGCATGTGCCTTACACAGACCGACTAAAGTCCCTGTCACTATACTCCGTATCGTATAGACTTCTTAGGGGAGACTTATGCCTGGCCTACAGAGCAAGCCAATTCCCAAACCTAAAGAACTTACTGCATATCTGTAAATCAAATGGGTCTAGGGCTACCCATTCCAGGGATTTAAATATGGCTTGCGACTTAAATAGGACATGCTGGAAGGATGGATTTATCTCCCAGTGTCTGCCGTGTCTTTGGAACAGACTATCAATTCATGTGAAACAGTGCACCTCTATGACACTGTTCAAAAGGAACCTGGATGAGTGGATAGGGCACCATAAATTCTTATTGGGGATAGAGCCCACAACCCTCCTGGATATGGGCATCATCAGTAAATGTAACCTAGGGTATTGACTAGTACTTCTACGGTATTACATTGGGTTGAAATGGCTAGGCTTAAGATGACCTCCAGGTTGACAGCCTAGTAATCTCCTATGATCCTATGATCTTCATTACCAGTCATATCATCTTGTTTGTGGATTTGACCAACCGGAAGTACATTGTGGGGTTTGGAAACACTCCTGCAGAATGATTTGTGAAGGGGATTTGGGGTCTGTGGGCCTTCACCTTCTCTCTCCCTCAACATTTCAAATCTGGGGTGATAGAGAGAAGGTCAGTCTATCGTCAGCTGCCCCTACAAATGATGAAACACTGAAGTAAAAATGCTGAGATAACTTTCAGCAATAGTGGATTCTTCTCTTTTCTCCACTCTAGTATGTTATATATATGTTTGAGGGAGACTGTGTCCCCCTACTGGGGGTGCAACAGGCATGCCCCCCCCCCGCAAAAAACCTTACCACTCAAAAGTTGTTTCAGTGGCTTTTTTTTTTTTGGAAAGTGGATTTGACCGACTTGATTCCCATTGAGCAAAGAGGGAATTTCTAGCCCTTCACTGTTGTTATCTTGGTTGAGAGACACTGAAGGAGAGTCTACATTCTTCCTCCTGAATGTACATTTTTTCCAGTGCTCAGAGGTGATGGAGAACTGCTCCAAGTACCTCAGAATGATCTAGCAGGAAGTTCCTGGCTCTCTCTGCCATGCAGAATAAAAAAGTAGATGGCT
Organism: Protopterus annectens; assembly: GCF_019279795.1. Classification (NCBI taxonomy): domain Eukaryota; kingdom Metazoa; phylum Chordata; order Ceratodontiformes; family Protopteridae; genus Protopterus; species Protopterus annectens. The sequence goes on along the minus strand of NC_056743.1, from coordinate 1,184,273,221 downwards.
GAAACTCCAGGCAACTGAACATGTACAGTCAAGATCAGTGCCAGTGAGGGTCCAGGCAGTGGAGTTGGTGTATGGTAACAGTCTGTACTGATGTATGCTAACAGTCTGTACTGATGTATGCTAACAGTCTGTACTGGTGTATGCTAACAGTCTGTACTGATGTATGCTAACAGTCTGTACTGACAGTATTGACATATATGTTAATGCAGCACTCGAAGTTGAGAGTGTCACCCTCTACACTGACACCAACCATGTTTCTGTCAAGTTTGGTCCTGACTGTCCTACCAGGAAACCAGGGATATCATGAAATGGGAAGAGCCATGCTATTCTATGAAGGCAGGGACTAAAAACCACAATCCAGCATCAAAGGTGCAATGAGCCAAGTTGAACCATAAAATTCAGTATTAATGGATTTCACTACAGACTGCTAGCACTTCAAGTTGCGAAAAATTTTTCCATGGGTTGCTCAACTTAAAAATTTTTAAAATAAGACAAATAATAAGAACCCCCAGACTCCAAATGACAAAAGAATAGGCAAGGAAAAAAGTATTAGGATGTATATCTCTTTAGTAGACTAAATTACAACATGTGAAGTTTCTGGTCCAGTTAAGATTTGTAATATAGTGAAAATAAAACAATATTGTCACTTGTTGATTCCTGGTCTCACTTTATGCTGTAAGCATTTTTTTGTGTGCTTTTAACTTTTTTTGTTTAAGGAACAATGATAAATCATTCCTGGGACTAAGACTAGATAGAGTATCTGATTGTGATATTTGGATTTACATGCTTAATGATATCAAATTATTGAAAGTTAAATGTAAGCACTGGTTGACTTATTTGACATGAGGCTAGTTTATTAACATTTTATAAACACATAACTACAGAACTGTTGTAATATCAATGAGTGTGCTGAAATATCATGTACACCATGCATGTGGATTATGCAGTATGTAGAAAATGAAAGTGTGATATTAATAAAGTATTTACACTGCTTAAAATGAATACTTTTGCCAGACCTGCCCATAGCCTTTAATTCTCTGTCTGGAGAAAAACTAACTAGGTATTGGAGTTCCTGTGGCCCAGGGTTATAGTAATGTATGAATTTGATTTATGACACCCTTTGAAAAAAGAACACTGTTTAGGGGGAGGGGTGAAGGGTACAAATATGGCATCTCAGGCTTCAGCAAGGATAACCCAGGGATGATGTCCTTTCTTCCCAAGGTTAGCATTATAACACTTCTTTGGGAAGGGAAAAGTTACAAATGACCTCTGTAGAATGGTTTTAGTAAGCCTACAGGCTACTTCAAAGGAGACAAGAGGGAGCTAGAAGGACAGAAAGATTCACTGTCCTTGTCATTCTCTAGCACTGGAAAGCCTGCACCTGTAGAATCTGTAATGTGAATTCAGACAAACAAGTCAAAGCTTCTTTGCCAAGGTCTTGTTATGGTGTTAGTAGCATGCAGAGAATATAGGGATAGCACAGGCCACTCACTCTACTAACACTCACCACACTGTCAGCCAAACACATGATATGAAGGTATGTACCAGCACAGCATGAGGGCCAAAGAGTCCAGAGTAGGGTCTAGTTCTGCCATTGCACCTAACTATTGTAGTGTGCCATCATGTACCTACTCAGCCATCTTCTAGAGTGTGATGAACTGTCTGCCAAAGCCCACTGATGGTACAGTAAAGGCTGAGTGTCTGAATGTTAGTGCTGGAGGGTTTATTCAAGTAACCAGCCACTAGATTCAAAGAAAGGTGATCTCCTAGGACTGAACCTAAATCAAGAGACACATCCCGGAGACTCAAAAACCTACATCTTGCTCACGTGCCAGTAATCCACTTGCCCCAATGAGTGAAATATCAGCATTATTCTAGATCTCACTGCCAGGTGTGTGTCACGAGTGAACTACTGCCCATATATGCAGGTTAGCGGAATGACAGCCACTCATTAGAGAATCATAATCCTTTGGATGATGGCATGGAGACCATCATGAGTATGATGGACTTTATAGTGGAGTCAGACCTGAGATTAGACCTAGCTACCACATTTCTTACCCTTTTACTTTTGGTGCTCTTGGCTGGGACCACTAGTGATGGAAAGATCTCTGAAATGTATGAGCAACTCAAATCTGTATCTGGGATCTGTCCATTAGCCCAACTGCAGGGTTGCTGTATAAGAGACAAACAGGGATGATAACCCTTAAGACAGTAATTCAAAACCAACTAGGTAAGTCAACAGAAGGACAGACTTTGATACTTACCCACTGCAAAAAGACCCTTGATGTTAAGATTTTGTAACCCTCAAACTGCTTAAGAGTTGCATGTGCAGTATTAACCAGGTATACGTTTGCTCAGTATTAATTTAGTAGTTTTCTGTTGCTGACATGGTCCTCCAAGAGGTACCACACAGCTTCCATGTTTTATGTCATAGTAGCTCATATACTATTGAAAGATTAGCGGCTTAAAATGAGCTGACAATGTGAGTAGCAGCATATAGTCTGGCAAAAGAAAAACATACAAGAAGTTATTATCACATCTGTGCAGCAAGACTCAACACAACTGAAAAAAAAATAGTTTTATTTTATGTTCCACATTTATATTTCAAAAAAGTATTACAGAGACCCAAAAATGTTTCAGACAAGGCTACTCATTAATTTTTCAGGTTGTGAATTTATCTAAGACAGGTTTAGCATCATGAACTGAAAGGCATAACAGTCATTCATTGCTATTCTAATGTAAAATCATGTCTGAATGGATGGGCAGTATGACAGCTTCATGCTAAGATTTCAGCTTCTTGGGAATAGAGTTCTTGGTTCATCTACAGTCACTGTCTGTGTGGACTTTTTCCAAGTTCTTCCTGTGTCTGCATGGGTTCATGGTCTTTCTTTGGATATTCCTGTTGCCCCCCTCCCCAAAACATGCTGCCTGCTTGGCTACGATTAATTTGTTGACACACACACACACACATACACACACACATACACACACACACACATATATATATATATATATATATATATATATATATTGGTTTACTATTGAAATCTTATAACTGTAGTCATCGACCAGCCACAATGTCAACCCAAAATGTGAAAGAAACCATCCAAGACAAAACTGAATGCATCGACACCCGTAATTCGACATAGTAGGAGGTGACGTCAGTCACCCAAGTTATGCATTGTAATGTACCATTACACTTTACAGTCAATAGCATGTGAATTTTATTATTTTGCAGGGGGCAAGCCCCCCATGCCCTCCACACCCCCTGCAAGTTATATATACCAACTCGGAGATTGCACTTCTTCTTCTTTCGGCTTTTCCTGGTTAGGGGTCGCCACAGCAGATCACCTGTCCGCTCATGATTGGCAATGGAGTTTTACAGTGTCATGTTGCCAGCCCGGCGCCCAAACTTCCACAGAAGGCACACACACACACTCACACCTACTGCCAGTTTGGAGTCTCCAATCTACCTACAGCATGTCTTTGGGATGTGGGAGGAAACCGGAGCACCCGGAGGAAACCCACGTGACCACAGGGAGGACATGCAGACTCCGCACAGAAAGCACCCCAACCGAGGATCGAACTGGAGAATGTCTTGTTGTGAGGTGGCAATGCTAACCGCTGCACCATCGCAGCTGCCCAGCAACTCTGAGATTGTACTACAGTGAGGAAATGGGTTAATTCCCCATTCCTCTGTGAACTGCAATCTCCATTCAAAATTCCGAATGCAGATGATCAACGTACACTACCCATTTGGTGCTGTGTATTTTATGTATTTTGGTTTGCAAAAATGCCTATTGGAAATATGCATTGCGACAATGTCACATTTGACCAACTGCCATTCACAAACGTGATAGTATATATATATATATATATATATATATATATATATATATATATATATATATATATATATATATATATATAAACACACACACACACACACACACACACATTGTGGACAGTGAGAGGGAGGGTGTTGTATGTGTAGTTTGTCCTTATGGCCCAAGAGAAGGACCAATTCACTAACCACTTTAACAAATAAATGAATACTAAATTGTATTAAGTCACCATGGAATTATGAGCAATTTTACATGGGTGTTTTCAGTTTGTTTTTCTTGGTTTTCACTTGCAGGCGATAGTGGTATGGGAATGTACCATGGTCGTTTCTCTTTTGACACTTTCTCCCACAAGAGAGCATGCATGCTGCGTAGTGCTGGAATGGAGAAGATCTCAGCCTTACGTTACCCACCATATGGAAGCCATAATTTGAGCACGATTGAGTGGACCACAGAGATCAAGGAAAAAGGCAGTGTATGTTGTATAATGTGAAGGGAACTCTGAAGATACGCTGCTTCCTGAACCAATACTGCTGTGCCAAAATTATGATGATGTTGATGCTAGTGTTAATGGTGACAGTGATGTTAAAATGAGGAAATGGGACCAGTTAATATGTTTCTGTTGTCTGAAATTACAGTGCATCTAGTCACTATCCTTTCATGCTAACAGTACAAGAGTTTTATTTTTTTTATTTCACACAGCCTGAATGCTTGAATACTTTTAATTACTGCAACTATGATTTAATAAACCTGCACCCCATTTTTATGTGGGATGTGCATATTTTGTGAATTTGACTGGGTGTGGTGTCATGCAATGAAAATGAGCAAACAGTACACTTGGATTTATGTAGGTGGTTGTGCGGTGTTAGATGACAAATGCTTTGCTGATACTTCCCTAGATGGTCAAAGGCTGTCAGATCATATAAGGATTTTTTAATATATTTACTGAAAAATCGTCCATATTATATTGGAATGCATAAATGTACACCTGAGCTTATCTGAGTGGCCACTGGGAGTGGCATAAAGAACAAGGCCAAACAAAGCCATAATGTACCTTAGAAAATATGCTTAAAGACTATCATATTGGTCAGATTCCAAATGGGTATGCGAATGTACAGGGAGAACCCAATAAAGAACAGTTTGTCATATCACAGCACTGCATCAGTGCACCACCAAAAAAAAATGTTCTAAGCAGCCACCATTTTCCCAGTCATTAAACAGTAAATGCTAGAACTCAACTGTAACCAAACAGATCCACACGATCCATAGGTTTGCCTGTCCCATTTGTACTATGGCTGAGAACAAATCAGACTATAGAAGTCTGGAGACAAAAAAAAGCTAGTTTTTCACAGTATCAGAGATAACAAACTAAATATCAAAGTTAATCTAGGTTACTTATCGGTGCCTTTCTATTCAGTGATCATATTGGTTCTCACACACTTATCTTTCTAATAATGACAACTTAAAAGAGCACAACATTAGACATAGTCAATATCCTATGTATCATCTTCATTACTAGTTTGTATCTGATCTAATGGTCTACAGTTACCCCCAGTCTAAGGATGGACCTTACAGTCAAACATGGTTTACTACTGCTTTTTTTTCCATTACTTTCCTGAAATCAGTGTCGCCCCTTCTGACACTAGCTCGTAGAAACCAGACCAGCAAAACATCTAGTAAATATCAGAAATAATCTGCTGAAGCACTATATCCATTTGCCTCATAAATATACTGATATCGTGTTTCAGGTCTTCATTACTTCTGACATTTGTGCAAGTCTTCTCTGTTACAATCATACCATGAACAGACTTGCCAATGTTTTTCTTTTAAATTATAGAAAACTGCTTATAGCAAGCAGCTACAGTTTAGACCACACACAGAGTGCTACAGTGATCAGGTTTGACTTCAAATGCAGTGCCAGCTTTTAAAAGTCAGTATGCACTAAACACCATTCAGAATTAGGTGACTGAGTGTCCTAACACTTTGCATCCGGGGTCGTTGCCGCCATCACCCCTTCTTAGTTACACTTATTAAAGTAAGTCTATACACAGTTTGTACTCACATCCTTCATCACCAGCACTGCTAAACATTAATTTCTCCATCTGTCCTGTGGTGCTTAAAGTATTTATAAGCACAACTGACTCACCGTATTGCCCACAAGAATGCCGCAGGCAGCCTGCCAACGTGTACAAATGTATTACAAAGTCACAGAAGTCTCATACTTAAAACAAAAAAGTTTAACCTTGATTTTGAAACTATTACAACATTGTCTTGTCTGCTCAACACCGCTCTGTTTGTCTACACCTATACATATAGGACAATGCTGTGCAGAAACAAGAGACATGTGAAGATGAATGTGATATATAAAAAAAACAGAATTACAAGAGCATGGATGAGGATCTAATGAACTGCAGCTCAGTGTCAAGTACATTTTGATACCAAAAGTTAAACTGTATGCCAAAATCAAAGTAGCTAAACATTTCTCATACCTCAAATTAGTTAACAGTGAGGGTGAGTGTTTAACAGGAACTGCTTTAAACTCATAAAACACTTGCTGGACACATGGCTATGTGCTTGTTCTACAAAAGGATAACCTTACACCTGTCACCTCTCTAGACAGCTTTCCGCTCTCTTCTCTCCTTATTCCTATGATAATTTATAAAGCTATTGTATTTCTCATATACTACACTTCCCTCTAGTCTATTTCTCCTTTTTTCCCAATTTTCAACTTTTACTGATATTCCACATTCAAAATGCTTCTTTTTCTGCTATTTGTTCCCTCCATTCTATCTCTGCCTCACTGTCTGTTCTTTCCTTAATCTTTTTCACTCTACTTTTTTCTTCCTTTCTCTTTCTCATATCCAATTACTAAGTTCTCTAGACCTGCACACTTTTCTCCTTACCTGCTTTCATCGCTAATATATCTAATTACCTGAAAACTCCTCTCTACTATCACTGATTTTTGTACTGAATTGTATTATCTGGCCATTGGATTAAGATCATAGAATCATAGGAGGTTACTAGACTAATTGCCCTGGAGGCCTTACAAGCCTACCTAAGTTTATCCCCAAAAAAGAAACCTCAGTCAGCACCTGTCGCTCCTGTCAGTGAGGGAAACAGGTGGAAACCCTGGGACAAATTTGTGGTTTGCCATCCACTCATCAAGGTTGTGCTTGAACAGAGTCAATGAGGTGTTTGACATGTATGGGAAGTCTATTCTAGAGAAACATGGCAGCCAAACCTGTCTCTCCAGTAGGTTTTGTTGATGTTGCATATTAGATTTAGGCCTTTTGAGCGGGTAATGCGCAAAGAGTTAGACTTACGGATATGGAGCGTCTCCAGTAGGGCAGGATCTGATATTGCCTTGTAGGGATAGAGGATTAAGGAGATATTTTTTGTGATACAGTGGTGCAAGGTTTGATTCCATCAGTCTCCATTGTCTAAACGTATGACTTTGAGAAAGTAACTTAACCAGGCACTGATCCTGGGCTGAGTCTGAAAAAAAAGTCCATGAAGATTAGTGCTCTACCCTGAGAAAGCAAATATAAATAAATTGCAATTGCTATCCCTGCTGTACTCTGATACTGCTATGCAATTTATATGACTGTAACTGATTTACCATGTACACACAGTTCTGACTAATTATCCATAGTTTATTTTAAATCTGTAAGATTATCTCCATTGCTACTGTCTGGTTCATAGGTTCATAGAAGGTTACTAGGCTAATGCCTCTAGAGCCCTTACAAGTCTAGCCATATTTACTGCAAGTTGCCCCAGTTGTTGGTGGTTAGGTAAATAAGTTTGCAGAGGTAAGGGTCTATGATAGTTAATGCCAGGTTCCTCTGTCCAGGAGGGACATGGGTGCTATCACAGGAATGAATCTGTGGTCATCTTTCCACTAATCTAGATTGCATTTGAACAGCATCAGGGAGGGGCTCTGTTTCACATGAATTGGAAGCTTGTTCCGGGGAAGTGGCAGTCTCTGGGAGATCTATCTATGTCTCCAGCATGACCTGTTGATGTCAGAGGTTAAGTTAAGATCCATGGAGCAAGTGACCCTCAATACAGTTTGATTTACGAATGTGTAGCATTTCCATCAGGCCCAGGTCAGAGACTGCCCTGTAAGCCAGCTACAGCTCACCCTTTAGCAACTTGTAGGAGACAGAATACAGTGACAGGGCTTACATTCTTTCTGCATAAGACTTGTTTTGTGTACCCTGTAATTTCTTGGTGAGAAACCTGTGGTCTCTCCAATTGCTGCAGGTGTCTGGTGAGGTACATGCAAAAGGGATCATTGTACTCCATTATTATTTTTTTTTTTTAAACAAGAAACGTGTTTATTAAATTATTACTTATGGCATAGGCAAACATACATTTATATAAATGAAAAACAATACAGACATAATCTTAGTTGCAAGCATTATACATCACAAACCATACTGAACGAATTTTAGTTGCAGACATTATACATCACTTATAATCTATCCAATAATTTTCAAACATTACATAGCTCATTTAGATCCTGCCTTCTTTTAAACCTCATTTCTTCCCTGTATGTGATGCTCCCGCAATTTCCATTTATTCTATGTAATTTGCTCCTACCCTTTTCTAAAGATCCCAGTTCCAGTTATTTTATCTGTTACTATATTCACTACTTCTAGTACAGTTGGTTTAGACTTTGCTTTCCATTTCCTAGTAAATGCCTTTTTGGCAGCCACCATAATTAGACACAGCAAGGCCTTACTATGTCTAGGCAATTCCGATTCTGTATCATAGCTCAGAAAAAATAATTTCCCTAGATACACCAATTTGTTCACCCAGTATTTCTGATAAAGTAGTCTGCAGGGAACCTTTAAAGTCTCCAAACCAACGAAATAGTGTGACTGTCCAAAATATGTACCAAGAATACAAAAACCAGGAGAGCCGCTGAGTAGAATGCAGTTACTGAAATTCTTCCAATTCAAAACGAAAGTGACACCGTCAACGTTCATTAACGCTTTTATTAAACAAAAACCACATGCGTTTTCGTCCCTTACTGCAGGACTTCATCAGATAAAATAACTTAAAAACTTTCACCTTTTTATATTGTGATTACAATCAATTAACCTATAAAATTCCATCTCTTTACTTTAAATAAACCAACCAATTTCCTTTCTTTTCCTCATTAATATTAAATTCAGTTATACAAATGTGAATTCATACATGTATTGTAATATAAAATAAGATAAAACAAAACCTACAATTTTTAATATGAAAGGAAATTTTAAGAATGTTAATAATAATAGTAAAAAGTTTTATAATTATGAGAATGTGGAAATAAGGAATGTAGAACAAGATTATGATACAGAATTCCCACCCTTGCAAGAAGTAAATCAAGAATATTTTCACCTTATAATAAAGAAAGAAATTTTCAGATGGGGGGGGGGGAGAAGGGGGAGGGGGAGACATTTTTAGTCAGTACCCCGGTTCCCATTGACAGTTCAGTTACAGAAGAGGGTATTAAGTTTGAGAATGAATTCAAGAGTATTTTTGATGGTTTTACAATTTACAATTTTAGTAACATTAGTTTAAAGACTGAACATCTTGGTCTTTTCAGTAAAGGCTTGAAATACAACCCAGTGAAAAAAGGAAATGTAACTGGCACAATTTTAGATATTAAGTTATTTACTAGGAAAATAAACTTGACTGTTTTGGCCTCTAAAATGGGTCTAGAAAGAAATAATATTGATACTACTGAATTAACTAGGAGTTCAACATTTAACCCACCTTTAGCACCTCAAATAAAAAATTTTGAGAATGTATTCTCCTGGTTTTTGTAACCTTTAAAGTCTGCCAACTCATTATACTCCCAAAAAATATTTTCCCAATTACCTCTTTTGTCCTTATCACACTCCAGCATTTCCTGTCTACCTGAGGAAAAATTCTCTAGAGCCTGCTTGGGGTATAAAAATACCTATGCAATCATTTCCTAAAAAATCCTAAACCTTCTACATTTTGTTGCATATCTGGGAGACATACATATATCCCCCCATTGTTTCTTTGTGAGTTGTTTATCCAGTCTTTCTTCCCAATCCTTTCTAACCTCCTTTGATTGATTATTATAGTTATCATGCAATATTTTATATGCTCTACTAATTATTCCTTTTTTAACAGCAGCTTCTGTTCTACATTCTACTAAAAGTCTACCAGTGCTGGTCTTTCATTTAGGACCCCCTACTTCTTTCTCTTTGCCTTACTCTAATACCAGTCCTTGATAGGGTGCAACCCTAGCCTGCAGTCCAAATAAATTCTTGGCCTCTTCCCATTCGATTGCCTCCATTACCTTTCCCACTCAAATTATTTTTTTCCAAAAACCTTGGTTCTTTTGCCAGTTTTCTCCAATAAATTCCAGCCCCATCTTGTCTATTGTCTGTATCCCTAATTGCAGTCATCCCCATCAGCAGAATCCCTTTTCTCCATTCCTATGTTGGCTGAAGTTCTTAGAATACTTTCTGCCCCTTTATGAATATAATATTCTGTATGATTATTGTTATTCTCCTTAAAGGTCTATATCCCAAAATCCTAGTCTCACCTTGTTTCATCAGTTTCCCCCGATTCATCATCATCCCTTTCCACTTTGAATGATAGGTTTCTGCTTGTGCTACATATAGGAGCCTTAAATGTGCAACTCTGAAATACCCCTTCAAATTGGGTAATTCCAATCCCCCTTGTTCTAATGGTAGAATCAGCTTATCCCACTTGACTCTTGCTGTCTTCCTCTCCCAGATAAAATCCTTCAGCTCTTTATTAATTACTATACACAACTTCTTCTTTGTTTGATAAACATATGCCTGACCTGTGTGTAAGACTAAAAGGACTAAAACATTTTAACTGCTTGTATCTTACTATCCATATCTATATAACAGAGCTTCCAATTTCTCAGTTTTTGTATTATCTTTTGTTTAGTCTCTATCCACATATCCTTAGCTGCCACACTGGAATAATTTTTAATCCAAACTTCTAAGTACTTCATTTTATCATGCCCCCAAAAATATGGGTATTGCTAAAGCAATTTGTGTGTGGGTACTTAATTTATTGCCTTTGTTTTTAACTTCATTAATTTTGTATCCCAGGAAGATATGAAACAGTCTCAAAATGTTCCACAGCACTTAAATGTCCTTTTCTGGTTTTATCAGGTATAAAATAATATCAACTGCAAACAGAGCCAACTTTTCCTGACAACCATACCAATTATATCCTTTAATTTCTGAGTCCCTTATTTTATTTGGCAATGGTTCTAAATATAATGCAAACAACAAAGGGGAAAGAGGGCAACCCTGCCTGGTTCCTCTGCTCAAGCAGAAATTTTCAGACAGGAACCCACCAACTTTAATTTTCGCCTCCAATCCCTCATATAGCCTCCTAATCAACTGGTCATAGAATCCCAGTTTACTCTGCAAATGCTTTCTCTGTATCAAGACCCACCACCAGCAGTGGTGTTTTCTCACATTCTGCTTCCCTCTGGATCATCAGTGTTCTATTAATGCTGTCAGATGTTTGCCTCCCCTCCACAAAACCATATTGATCCATAGCAATCATTTTTGGTATCACTTTTGCCATTCCTTTAGCCATTATACAAACACTTTATAATCATGGTTTAGTATTGAAATGGGCCTGTATAAAGCTGGATCTGATAGGTCTTTACCCTGTATTACAGCTACCACCACTTTCTTCCGCATGTTGGTGGTACTTTTAAAATATCATTAAACAAAACCTTCCCGAATCTTATCAGTTTTTTCCCTCCTAGTGTCCAAGCTTTGTGCTCAATTATTGGTCTAATGAAGGCTGAGTATAATGGAATTATGACACCCTTAGATCTAGATGCAATGCCTTTACTTATAAGATGTGCCACACAGAAGGACTTCCTTACGAATGTGGATATGTAGTGGTCAAAGTTCAGATTGTTGTCAGCCTGAGTATCCAAATCATGTACCATTGGATGTACACTTAGGGGTGCTGTCTATAATGTAATTACAAGAGATGCACCTTTTCCAAAGGGTATAATAATGCATTTTTTTTGCATTTAGCTTTAATCCGTCACTTTGGCACCAATCATTGTCTGCATTAACCCTGACTGCAGTATATTAACATCAGTGGTGGACTCGACTGCTCCCAGTTTGCAATAATCTGTGAACTTGGTCAGCCACTGGCTGTCCAAGGTTGCATGGACGGACCTCTGAGAAATTCTGAACAGTAAGGGGGCCCAGCATAGAACTCTGTGGCACACCACTAGTGACTGTTCTCTTGCAAGAGGTTAAGTCACCCACTTTGACAGTACATGTCATGTTGGTGAGCCAGTTGGGTGCCCATCTGGTAATGTAGGAGTTAATTCCCAACTGGGAGAGTTTCTCTATAATATCCGAGTGGGTCATTGTGTCAAATGCCTTGGCTAAGTTAAGAAAGGCTGACCCAGACTCTGCTACACTTTGCTGTGAAGGAAAGGTTAGTTTGCTTTTTATTTGTTGTATTTTGTATTAGTTTATTGCCTTTTTATATTTTGAATACTGTGATTTGTTTTCTTTACGTTGTGTTTCACTTGTATTCTGCTTTTAACTGCATATTAAAACTTAAAAAGAGACCACAGCTCTGTCTCTTGTGAGTCAAGCAGAAATTAGAACTGATCAATTAAGGACTCGTACACAAGATAGAAGAGGTCACTTAAGGTTAATCATTTGTGAACTGAGGGGGTGGAGCTAGGAACTAAACCTCCTATTTAAGGGGTAAAATAAAACATTTCAGAACTTTATTAGAAAGGCTCACTCAGACTCTGCTGCACTTTGCTGTGAAGGAAAGGTTAGTTTGCTTTTTATTTGTTGCATTTTGTATTAGTTTATTGCCTTTTTATGTTATGAATGCTGTGATTTTTTTTTCCTTCTGTTTCACTTATATTCTGCTTTTAACTGGATATTAAAACTTCAAAAGAGACCACAGCCCTGTCTCTTCTGAGTCGGGCAGAAATTTTTTCCCACCCACCCACGCTGTTACTATTCTGTTCTTAAATACCACTGTCTTTCTAGTTGCCTGCCTCTTATGTTAATTTAGCCATATATCTCATTTCCTCTCTGCTTTCACTGGCATGTGTGAGTAAGCAGAAAATTATCATTTTGTGAAATCACTCCCCTTCAACTATTTAAATTTATTGGCCATCCTACTGTATTCCATAGTATCAGAATACAAAAGTGATCACCCCCGTTCAATCTATCTTCCTGTTTTAAAATAGTGACTCTCCACTAAAACTTAACTTTTTAGACAGGTAAAACTTACATTACCTACTTTCACATCTAACTTCTGTAGTGCACACTACAGTGTTTAGGACAAACCATTTTTTTCAGGCAACTCAGCACCGTGAAAATCTACTGCCAATCATTAGCAGACCAGAGTTCTGCTGTGGCGACCCCTAACCGGGAAAAGCCGAAAGACAAACAACAACCTTTAAGCATCCTTTGGACTAGCACTTACTCTAATACCTGCTGGAAAGCACTAGAACACCTTAAACTGATACAAGCACTCAACTCTCCTTATTAATAAGGAGAAATTATTTATAATTAATTAAGGAGAAAATAATCATAGGCACTAAACAGCATATAATTGCAAAGTACCTTGCTAAGGGAAGGGAAAACAGCTCCTGTACTTTTCAAAAAAAGTACCAAACCAAGCATGTCCAAGGGTCAGCTTCCGGTGATCTCTCCTGTCCACCTGGTAAATCTGGGCATACTGGGGCAATGCAGCAATTGCCTCATCTATACAGACAACCCTCTCCTCCTACCACCCAACACTACAACCTGTGAGAGATGCACTTACATAGCCAAACTGGAAGCAAAGCTCTCTCCGCCCAAGACTGTGCTAGACAGTCAAGAGGAGAAAGTTAACATCCGCACTTCAACTCACACAACACATAGCCCTTCTAAATTCACACCACCAACACCCACTGATAGTAACACTAAATCCACATATGTGGAGGCCCTTAACTGTAACCTGCCCAAGCAACAAGGACCTCCGAAGCCGAACACAAACAAACACCAATCACAACCAAAGTGTCACATAGCTCACAACACCAGTCTGCCACCCAGCAACAGCCCCTAAGGCAAGACAACGTATCTAACACTTTAGTTATAGGTGACTCTATAGTCAGGCACACTGATGTCCCACTCACCAGGCTGAACAAGGAGAAAATTACAGTCAGCTGCCTGTCTGGTGCCAGGATCCGCCACATAACTCATGCACTCAAGTCACTCCACAACAAGTACAAATATGACTCTGTCATTATCCATGTTGGAGTGAATGATTTGAGATGTACCTCCATGGACTACATGAAAAGAGACATGGAAGAGCTCTCGGATCATGTGGCCCAGGTATGTATGACCCTAGCCCTGAGTAGCATCCTGCCTTCGCCCTGAATGATACCACAATATAAGGGCAAATTGATTGACTTCAACAATTGGCTAAGCTTCTGGTGTCATTCAAAGGGGAGCCAGTATCTGTCTGCCTGAGACAACATGATCGACAGACCACGATGCTTTGCCAGAGATGGTCTGCACCTGTCGCCCCTGGGATTCAGGTTACTGGCTAAGGCTCTTGCCACCCTTATAGTGCCTTTTTTAGGCAAAGTTCAAAGGACAAAATCACCACTGTAACAGGTACAAGCATGCGAAATATGAAGGTAATGCTACCCAATGCTAGAAGTCTAAACCTCAAAATGCACACTCTCAAGGCACTTCTAAAAATGGAGAACATCGATATCTGTGCAGTAACTGAGACCTGGTTCAAGGCTCCAGAGAGCAGCCCTGCAATACCAGGCTACAACTCTTACCACACTTTTCGGCCACCAAACCAGGATCGAAACACTAAAGATGGAGGAGTGTCCATATTCACCAAGGATATTCACACCACCAGGCTAGTTGCCCAACACAATGCATCTGAAATTCTACAGGTGCAACTAACACTAGGTAAGACTGAAATCCTAATTGTAGCTTGCTACAGATCCCCCACCATGCCCCAAGATTCTCACTACACCTTTCTAAACATACTGGAAAATATTAGGATACAATCAAACACCCTAATACTGGGTGATTTCAACTACCCTGCCATTAACTGGGAAAACTACTCATGTACCAACACCTTTGCCCAACGGTTCTTGGAATTCATAAATTCCAATGCCCTGGATCAACTAATCCATAGTCCCACCAGGGGCTCCAATATCCTAGACGTGGTAATTACCAACATGGGAAATCATTGCTCCACACCTGTGGTCACCCCCTCATTGGTCAGGTCAGACCAGACCATAAGCTAATCACGCTAAACATCCACATCCCACTCTCACTCCCCAGTAAGGAAACCTCCATAAACGACTTCTTCAAAGCCAACTTCACACTACTCAAGTCAGAAGTGACAAACTTTATGACACCCATGCAGGTGGGAACTGAAAGTTCAACTGCTGAGTCCTACACTAAGGCACTGTACGAGCACATCCACTCATACATGAATTGTGCCATCCCAAATAGAACCAAGATGCTCTCCTCCAAAAAAAGGAAGCCAATCTGTTGGTCCCCTGCCATGAACAAACTTTACAACAAAAGGATGAAACTTTTGCAGAATAAAGGAAAATCCCACGATGCAAAAAATTCCCTTACCAGCCTAAGTAAGAAACTGAGATCCCCCATAAAATCCTCCAAAGCTAGTTATGAAAATAAAATTGCCAAAGATTCCAAAGACAACCACAAGGCATTCTATAACTGTCAAGAATCTAAATGGCAATGCTCAGATCTGTTCTGAGCTACAACAGAATGGCATTAGATATACTGATCCCAAGGATATTGCCAATATCCTGGCAGATTGATTCAGTGCCAATTTCACCCCCTCACCCCCTAAACGGACCATCTCAATACCAGTGGATTGATTCCGGTAATAATGGCCACACAGGTAAAAAATGCACTCTCCAAAGCTAAGAATACAGCATCCATGGGACCAGATGACATCCCGGGCTATGTACTACATGAACTACAAAATGAACTGGCACCTCACCTAAGTGTCATGTTTAACCATACCGTTACCTCAGGCTTCGTGGCCACTGAGTGGCGCACAGCTACATTTATCCCACTCCACAAGGGGGGATCCACCTTGGATCCTGGGAATTACCGCCCCATCAGTCTGACGAGCCTGATCTGCAAGGCCATGGAACGTATTATCATGGAACTTATAAACAAAGATATTGGCAACCTTCAAACACTGGACCCCACCCAGCTTGGGTTCATGAAGGGCCGATCTTGTCTCCTGAACCTGACTGACTTCTTTGAATCAGTCTCCAGAGCATTGGATGAGGGTAAAGCCCACACAGCCTATCTGGACCTCGCCAAGGCCTTTGACACCACCCCCCACTCTGGAATCATAGATAAACTTACTAAGATGGGCATTAATCCCTACATCACTCGATGGGTTGCCAACTGGCTTACTGACAGAACCCACACTGTAAAAGTGGCTGACTCCAAATCCAGCTCCAGACAAGTGACAAGTGGAGTACCTCAGGGTTCAGTCCTGGGACCACTCTTGTTTGGCATCCACTTCTCTGAAGTACAGGCCAACACTAAGGGGCTCTGGCTAACAAAGTTCGCAGATGACTGCAAACTGGGAGCCATTATTGAATCACCAAATGATGTGGATACTCTACAAAAGGGCCTTACAGAAACAGATGCTTGGTGCTAGATCCATGGGCTCAAGCTCAATGCTAAGAAATGTATAGTTATCCCCTTTGGAAAAACATGTACCCGTGAATTACCACATAGGTGGCAGTACACTAAACACTGAAAGTGCGATAAGAGACTTAGGGACACAGGTGGACAATGGTCTCACCTTCAATAACCACATCGCCACAACAGTCAGGAAATCCTTCTATGTGGCACACCCCATCACTAAGGGCTTTTCATCCAGAAAAAAAGGAGGTCATTGTCCCACTGTACTTATCCCCCATTAGACCCATTATAGAATACAATGCCCCATTTGGTATGTACCTCTCAAGGCATCTGCAACAACTGGAAAGGCCACAAAAATACCTCACTAAAAGAATCACAGGCCTAAAGCAGATGCCCTATACTGACCTCCTTAAAAATCACCAGCTATACTCTGTCGCATATCGTCTACTCAGAGGCGATCTCTGCTTAACATACAAGGCCATGTCAAACCCAGAGCTGTTGGCCATGCTACACTTAAAGAAATCCCAATCCCTCTAAGCCACATGCTCCAGGGATCTAAACCTTGTCATCACAATAAACAAAACATGCTGGAGGGATAGGTTCCTGACCCAGAGACTCCCCAGACTCTGGAATAGACTGCCCATACATGTCAAGCAGAGCGCCTCCTTGGCCCTCTTCAAAAGGAACCTTGATGATTGGATTAAAGAAAGGAAATTCACCCTGTGGATCACGTCAGTTGCTCTGCTAGACAGGGGTCCAGGGAAGTAAACAGTGTGGGAAGAAATAGCCAGGGAATTGTTAAGGCTAGGCTTGTATAGGCCCTAGGGCCGATAGCCTAGTACCAACCTATGGACCTATGAAGCTAGGCGGTATGCACTCTCTTTCCCTCATCCAGGGCCTTAGTGACTTTCTTAAAGAAGTCAACCATGTTTAACAGGCATGATCTACCTTTAACGAATCCGAGCTGGATTGGTTCCAGAGTTTGTAGATTACCTATGTCCTTGTCAATAAGGTTCACAATGATTCTTTCCTTGGCCTTGCACATGAGGCTAGTCAAGCTTATGGACTTATAATTCCCAGGGTCAGTTGATGGCCCCCTTAGTACAGAGGGATTACTGCTGTTGTCCTCCATTCTGATGGAGCATAGCCAGTTTGCAGGCTGTGGTTAAACAAGGATCCAAGTGGGTCTGCTAGGTCATGTTTTAAGTTGTTTAAAAGGCAGCCTGGGATGCTGTCTGGTCCCGCTGATGCTGTGTTTTTGGCTTTGGAGAGAGCTGTGATTACCTGCTATCTTAAAATAATATGCTGAGGAATGGTGGCAGGTATACTTTGGGGGATGACTGGAGAGGACAGAGGGATAAAGTTTTCTCCAAATCTGTTAGCTACCAGGTTGTCTCTTACCTCCAGTTGAGCCTGGGTTGTGCCATCCACAGCCAGTTCAGTGCACAGCTGGGTATTCCCTTTCAGATGTCTGGGTTGTGCCATCCACAACCAGTTCAGCACACAGCCGGGTATTCCCTTTCAGATGTATGGGTTGTGCCATCCACAACCAGTTCAGCGCACAGTTGGGTATTCCCTTTCAGATGTCTGGGTTGTGCCATCCACAACCAGTTCAGCACACAGCCGGGTATTCCCTTAAAGATATCAGATGTACGTAAAGAATGCCTTGTGATTGTCCTTAGCTAGGGAGGCTATTTTTGCTTCATAATTAACTTTGGAGGACTTGCAAGATCTCTCTTTTTTTTTTTTGTTTAAGCTAGAGAGGGATTTCTACCACTGCTGAGCCAGTTCCCTATTGCTCTTGGACATTAGTTTCTTTACATTATTTTGCATTGTTATTCTGCTAGAAAATTAGTGTAACTTTTTCTTCTTTTGTGTACTTTATCTTTTTTCATACTCACGTATGGAGTTTTTCCTCATAGGCTTCTGCTGAAAAGGGGTTACTTTGCTGAACCAATCAGAAAATCCTGGTAAACAACTATTAATAAATAAATATCCAAAAGCACTTTTTCTTTACATAAAATTTAATTAAATAGCAGTGCTAACCACAGTTCTAGTGAATGAAGTAGTTTAAATCAAAAGCATGAAATAGCATAAGTATTAGTAAGCTTAATATTATAGAAAATGAACATTAAAATAAGATTCTGCTACAAACATAACTAATACTTCACCCATCTACATCAATTAGGATGCAACCTCTAGTAAAAGCATTGTGATACAGAAACTATTTTACATCAGAATTATATATGTAAGATTTATTTTAAAAAGGAAATTACGAAAACACATTCACAGGTAGCCCATTTTCTAAGTCATTATAATACATATAACATCTTCCAGGGTGAGTATTACTGGGGAATTATTGATATTGCAGAGGCTATGGGACCTTCTATCTGCACCTTCAGACCTCAAAGTACGTCTGGGTAGCCTGTTGTTTCCCAATAATGCCAATCCCATTGGGTCTTATTACCTGCAAAATGTCTAAAGGGTATCTGTTCGTAGAACATATCGACACAGGTTTCACTGGTTCCAGGGAACCATCACTAAAGCATATTTAACAAAAATATATATACAGGCTTTACCCAGTAGTGAATTTTAACATAAGAAAAACACAAGTGGTACATAAACTCAAACATTCTATAGTAGGCTGTGGGTTGTTATACTGTGGAATGTCACAGGGAGTTTTCATGCATATTAAGGTACTGTCAGGGTGTTTGCAAATTCTAATGAGGGTGATGCAGAAAATAATACTGATATTACAGAGGACACCCTTCATGGCATCGTAAATAGAGATCCAATGTCTTTTTCATCTACCTCAACCTGTAGGTTATCAGATATGATGAGATTTGAGGCCAGCACTTCATAATCATCAGCTCAGAAGTTCCACTTCCTGACCCATAATTCTTTGAGAATTTTAATCGCAATCTCATTTGCATGTCTTCAGTGTCAGATGCATTCTCACATAATTCCTGTACAAATAAGTGCCAGTGGCTTTGCTCTCCCTCTCTCGCTTTACATATACACATATATATATATATATATATATATATATATATATATATATATATATATATATATATATGTATGGATTCCATACACTAGATCGAATTTTCACTAATTCGAAATAGTGCATGGAATGCTCACAACAGCAAAAGTGCACTTAATCGAAAGTGCACTTACGCGAAGTTCAGTACAACGAACGGGTGTTGTACTGAACTTCTGTGCAGTACTCATGGACCTTAGGGTTAGGGCATGGGTCTTAGTAAGGGGATAGCCCTATGGGCTATCCCCTTACCATGACCCATGCCCTAACCCTAAGGTCCGTGACAACTGCAGCACAGTGAAGGACATAGCAATGTCCTCCACTATGGTGCGATAGTCATGAACCTTAAGGTTAGGGCATGGGTTAGGGTAAGGGGATAGCATTACTAACTATCCCCTTACCCTAACCTATGTCCTAACCCTAAGGTCCGTGACTATCGCACCATAGTGGAGGACATAGCTTGTTTTTTATGTCCTCCACTGTGCTGCGGTACTTTCAGTGAAGTGCACTTTCGCAAACGTTCACTTTTGTTAAAGTGAACTTTCGCAGAAGTGTGGCTTCCTATTACAAGTTTGAAGTAGTGAACTTTCGTTCTTGTAATAGGAATCTATATATATATATTTGCTCTTGGAGTTTATTCTGTCAGTATTGTTAGCTATTACCACCTCTTCCAAAAAAATGAATTGTCTTTGCTGTTTATTAACTCTGTCTTGTTATTATTGAGCACATGAGCTCTGCCCCCACCCATCATTTATCTACTGCTTTCTGCTCTTTAGTACATACAGTTAATCCTTTCTATCATTTCTGTATTTACTAGCCTTACCCAAGTTCTTCCTTTATTCAAGTTTGTTATATTGCTATATGGTTACATTTGTGCTAGAGATATTAGAGTGTCGTTGATTCAGTTGGTATCTACATTTCCTGTGTGCTTACTGTCCCTTTAGCATTTTCTTCTGGTTGTGTGTTGTGCTTAATAGGTTCATAGGTTCATAGATTCATAGATTAGTACTAAGCTAACTGCCCTTGCGAGCCATTTTAAGCTTAGCCAATTATCCCTTGTGAGACTCAAACCCTGCACCTTGTGTTTGTAAGGCAAACACCTTAACCATAAAGCCACCCTCCCAACCTGGTATGATTATGGATAAGACTTTGGGCTTCAAAAAATGTTTGGGATGTAATCATAAACAATCCCCAAGGATTGACATGACCTCTTTGTATATTGTTTGAGGGTCTCACACTTAGATCCTGACTGCCAAATCTGTGCTTCATTTGGGGCCAGGGCATTGGTTGATCATACAGCAAAGCTTGTCATGAGGGTATGTTTCCAGTCTCTTATCAGGTGTGAAAAAGAAAGACAAGCATAAGAAAAAGGACAGAGACAGAAAAGAAAGACAGAAACAAAAGGAAAAGTGTAGATAAAAAGAAAGAGAGGCCAGAAAAAGACTTGTGTCTTGCCTTGAGTCAGAGCCAAAAATTCTAAGGCCCTCAGCCTCCTTGACTTCTGCTGTAGATCCAGTGTTGGTAACACCTTGATACCAATCACTGCTTTTGCCAGCTCTAGCATTAGAGTTGCTCAGGACTCCATGCTTGACCATTCCAATTCCTTTCTTGTCAGTGTCTTGGGAATCTGGTCAGCTCCCTTCCCCCTTCTTGGCCATCATGCCTGAGGCTGATTTCTCTCCAGAACTTTTCCCGCCTTGGCTCTAAGGATTTTGACATTGATGAAGGGGAAGGGTCCTCCAAATCCCTCTGTGATAATGCTTCTTTTGTTGATCTTCTTGAATCAATGAGACAGTGAGGGGGCTGGACCAAAAAAGCTGCTTCCCCCGTGGAACTGGCCTTTCTTGAAATCTTTGATGTGGGTCCATCCACATCTTGGGTGATACCTCCATGGGAGACACCCCAGTGTGGTAAAGCTAATATCGCACAAGCCTGATAAAGTTTTGGTCCCACCCAAGGAAAGGTCTTTCTGGAGCAAGGGTCCTGCAATCGATGCTATTGTGGCTGCTGCAAACTTGAAGAAGGAAAATTCTGAAAAGTGTGCTTTGGTTCACACCTCAAGTAGAGAGTCATGGGTGTTGGACCGATTCAGGAAGTACACATATGCTTCAGCCACTTCTTTCCTCTATAGACTGAATTGTTTAGCATATCTGACTAGCTATTAGAGAGACTTAATCACCAAAGTTACTAAGTCACTGGCATCTCAACTCTTAAGTCTCATAAAGACCTTGGCGACTCAGTTGGCCACCATGTTATGTAACTTGAAAATTTCCTTGTAACGAATTTCAAATGCGGTGGATAGTACAATGCAAGTGCAAGGCACCAGCATTGCAGTCCACTGTTATGCCTGGATACACCTATGTAATTTTGCCGAATGCTTCCTTAATGCCCCTTTGATGGGTCCACTGTATTCAGACCAAAATGTTAGACACACTGGATATGCTGACAAGGACAGAACAGGATGGCAAGACATTGTCTGCTATGGAATGGCAAGACATTGCCGGCTATGGGAGTTCACTTTTCCACCCTGCAGAGGACTTTCTTGAGAAACTGGGGTGGGGGTGCTGTTCTTCTGCATGTTGCAACAGCTTTCTCAGGAAGCTCAGGGAGGAACTTTAATGGATGTCACCATAATGATGGGTGGTGGTCTGGTAAATCATGGCTTCAGAAGACTGTTCTCTGCTAAGCCCTTCCAGCTCTTTTGAAAACCTTACCCTCCTGTTGTGCTCTGGAGACAGTCAGTCAAGCTTTGGACACCATCATGTCAGCTGACTGGATGTTGAGAGTCATTTGTAGATGCTACACCATTCCCTTTCAGTTTGCCCAAAGTCTGAGACAAAAATCCTTTCCAAACATACCACCTCACTAATGAAGGAAAGTCGCAGGAAAAATTCAAAAGTTGCTCATAAAATGAGTCATCCAAGAGGTCCTACCAGACCAGAGAGGATCCAGGGTTTATTCAAGATAATTTTTTGTGCCAAAGAAAACCAAGGACTTCAGGACCATTTTGGGTCAAGTTCCAGATGGTGAGAGTGCAGTGCATTCTACATTCACTGAGGAAGGATGATTGGATGTGCTCAGTAGACCTCAAAGATGCCTACTATCACAAAAAGATAGCAAGACATTCCAGGAGGTTCCTGGTCTTAAGGCTGAGCACCAGTCACTACCAATTTCAAGCACTGCCCTTTGGCCTCATCACCACTCCCCAGGTGTTCTCTAAATGCATGGCAGTGGTAGCACCTTGGCTCAGGCTGCAGGGATGCTTGTTTTTTCCATACCTGGATGACACATGACTTCAAAGGTATCATTGACCAGGTGAGAGACTTCTTGCTCCATCTAACCCTGCCCTTGGGCATTACAGTCACTTTCAACAAATCTAGTCTGGAACTTGTTAAGGTTCTAGAGTTTATCAAATGCCATTTGGATACCACTAATGAGATTGCCAGACTTCCTCCTTCAAGATTGCTATCTCTGCAACTTTAAGTAAATCAAGTTTTTCTGCTTCAGAGGTAATCAGCTTCCATGGTTCTTCGTCTTCTCAGTCTGATGGCTACCACAATCTCTCTTGCTCCTCCAACCAGATTCTTCTTGAGGGTTCATCGGTGAACTCTTTCAGTCCAGTGGTATATGATAACTCACCCAATGAATTTTCCAGTTCGTCTCATCTCACCAACATTTGCCATGTCACATGTCATGGTTCCTGACATCAGATCACGTCTCTTTTGTACATAAGTGTGTTCTTCCATAGCCCAATGGCTAGTGTGACTATGGTTGCTTCCCTGCTGGGGGGATATTACAAATGGAAAATGGCCCAAAGTACCTGGCACCAATTAGAGGCCCATCTACAGATCAGTGTTTTGGAGTTGAAAGCAGTCCTTCTAGCTCTGCTAGCTTTTCAAAACTACGTCCTCCAAGGTGTGATTGCTATCCAGATGACAATATAGCAGTGGTCTGGTGCATAAACAAAAAAGGAGGAAACAGATCCTGTCCCCTGTGTCAGGGCGCTATGAGGGCATGGCAATGAGTTGATGTCCTTGCAATGCTTTTTAACAGCAATGCACATTCCAGGGAAATCCAACATACTAGCAGACAATTTGAGCAGGAGCATACTTATGGCCAGCCATGCTGCAATGTCTTTGTGAAACCCTTCAACACCAAATTAAGCTCCTTTTTTGCCCTGATCTCTCCCAAGAGATAGTCACCAAGAGATGTTCTACTGCATGCTTGGCCCCCAAGTATCCTTTACCCTTACCTTCCAATGCCCTTAATAATCAAGTTTCTGTAGAAAGCAGCCGAATGAAGGATGACAGCAATCCTCAAGAACATTTCTGTCCCAGACATGACTGGTTCCCCTTCCTGTGACCCATACCTCTCAACCTCCCAGCCCATGAAATCTGGACAAGGCCAAAAATAATGGGGGGCAAAGGCCCAAATATGGGGGCAATTTTTAAATATTGCTCTTATAAACTTCAAAAGGTAATATAATAACAGTTTTTATACGAAAGTGAAAAACTCAAATGTTTTTCAGTATTTAGCAACTTCAGTTCTCAATGATTTACTAGCAGACCACGTGTTTTATGAAGAATAGACCAAAAACATGAGGCAAAAATCTGGGCAGTTGAGAGGTATGCTGCAGCCTAACCTGTTACACTATCCTTGGGTTCTAGATTCCATTCCAGCTTTCATATACTGACCTTCAGACTAGCCTCACTAGAATTTGAAATCCCTCAGTTTTCTGCTAGTTTTGTGTATATCCACACTTCTTTTCAGAAGCTTTCTACTAGAAAGGTTTATGGTGGTAAGTGCAGGAGATTTAACATTTGAACCATTTCAAAGGTCTTTGAGCTATTTTCTGCTCTGCTAGATGCAATATTAGATTTCCTAGCTGGTCTTTTTTATTCCAGAGCTAGCCATGCTACTGTCAAGGTTCATCAGTTGGCCATTTGAAATTTCCATGTGGGTCAAGACCATAAGGCAACCACTTCCTTAAGATTGTCCAAAGCCTTTTTGAAGGGTACCTTCCTGCTCATGCATGCAGTAAGATCCAGTTCCACCTTGGGACTTCTCTCTTTCTGTTCAAGCTTTGACCACGACACCTTTCTAACAAGCTGCTACTACCAACTTAAAATTTCCATCATGGAATACATTTTTCATAATTGCAGTAACTTCAACCAGATGAGTTTCTGAACTACCGGCTTCATCCTATGTCCTGCAATACCCTTATTTTTCATGAAGACAGTGTTTCATTGCAGACAAATCCTTGCTTCCTGTGGTGGCCTCTGTTTCTAGCCTGAACCAGTCATTTCATTTGCCAGTTTTCTTCCCAAATTTCAGTAAAAAGGAAGAATACATGCTTTACTGCCTGGACCTCCATCAACGACTGAAATTCTATTTGGACACAACCAGACAAATCAGGAAATCAGATCAACTTTTATGTGCCCTTCTCTAGAGCTAAGCTTTGAAAGACAGTATCCAAGGTAATTTAGCCAGATTACCTACTGATTGCATATCCTTTGTTTATACCATGAAAGGTGCATCCCTACCTAGCAAATCAAAATCCTACTCTCTGAGAGCAATATCTATTTCAAATGCTGTTTTGGTTGTGCTTCTTTAGATGATATTTGTGCAGCAGATACCTGATCTAACACTCATATATTTGTGTACCATTATAAAATAGACCTTCAGTTCAGATCTAAGACTTCCTTTGGCTCCACCATTTTGTGGAATATTGGAATATTCTTTCCTGATACCACCCTTTCATTCTGTGTGGGGACCCTGTATTTCTGTGTTGTACTCTACCATCCTTCTCAATCATACCTTCCTCCTTCCCCCCCTCCATACTGTCACAGGTATTTGTGGCTCCTGCTGGACTTGCAGTCTGGTCCAAAGTCTGTTCTGGAGACCTTTTGACCTAATCATCAGTCTTTGTTACAGGGACTATATAGGTATAGGTCAGTCAGGTATGATTGGGCAAACTCCATCTGAGGAGATTTAGACATGGAGGCCATTATGACAGAGGAGGTGGAGCTTTGGAGTTGAAGATTCTGAAGTCCTGGCCTCAGATCCAATTGGACACAGTAGCCCACAGATTGAGATGGATGGAAGACAACATGAATCAAGTGTCATGGTAAGTATATAACCTTAATTTCATACTCATTGGAATATGTTGTGTAGCACAGTGGATGAGGTGTTTGTCCTGTAAAAAGACAGCCTCAAAACCTTACATCGAGTACTTATATGTTTAAGGAGAGTACCTACAAAAGCAGCAAGACTGGATGGTGTATATCAAAACATTCTGTGGGGAAAGCTCAGCATATTAAGTTATGTTTGAAATCTACCTAATGCTTATAGGGACGTGGTGGATTACAGTAGATTAGGCATGTAATTAAACTCATTGTCAGTAGATACCATCTCCTCCAGCATCACTGCCAACCTTTGTCTTACATTTGTTTCCCTGTTGCAGTAATAAATGTGCAAGTGGGTAGCACTGAGGTAGCGCTTCCTAATGGGGGCAGTGGTGATCTTCCTGTTGCAGCCAGATGTTGCTGAATGAAAATATGTACATAGTGGTATTTCATTTCTACCCCTGGATTTACATTATATATATTAGATGACAACATGAACAGCTTCCCGCTGCACTCCTTATCGCTTAGTGCAGCAACACCACCACTCACCTTGTTGCCAGAGCTACAGCAGTATGTCAGTTCCCTGTTTCAGTGCAGCATCATGGAAGGCAATAACTTCACCTTTCCTGGCTAGTCCCCTTTTTAACTGTCAGCATCCTAACTTGTAGCCATATCAAGGGGCCAGTGGCCTACTCATGCCACTGCCATACAACTGCTTATAACTGGTTAAATTAGACTTAAACAAACAATGCCCCACTGACCGATATGTTTAGATTTAGGGTTAATATATTTAAGGGAAAAACAGGGTGTCTCTAATGGTTTAAGTTCTACTCTCACATTCCCCTGATGATTATTTGCATTTAAAGGCATTATATGTCTTGAACTGAGTAGTGGACCTAAGGAGGTAAACAATGGGTTAATTCATGTCTTGTCTACAGGTATAAAAAGATAATAATAAGCCAATGGAAGAAGACTGATGGTTCACTGAGTCTTCACAATGATCGCAGCAGGCCTTATGTAGCTATCCCTTCTTATTCCTCCCCCATCCCACCTTCATCCATTCCTGACAGGATGGCCAACACTTTGTCTGGCAGGTCAGTCCTCTGCAAAAGAAAAGTATTATCTTAAGTCATAGCTTAAGTCAGTTACCACCTAGCTGCTAAATATGTTTCTTCCATCAACATCTTTCTGTCCAAATTTTACTCCATTCTTGACCTTTGACAATACTGAGTTCAGATTCTATCCCAACCTTCTTTTCTCCACAATGACATATATGTCCATTCTGTTGAGACTATCCATGTAGACCAAGTCCCCAGGTCCCCAAAGAACAGTTCTTCGCAGGTTTTGAAAGCAAGTTTAATGCCATTTTCCAAGTTAGGCCTCCTGAACTTCATACAGTATTACATGCATCAGTGTCCTGCACTGAGAAATGATAAAATCTGCTTTCCTTGACCCCACCCCCTCAACATTCAGTTCAAATTCCTGTTAACATTGACTAATACTGTGTTGCAAGCCTGAGTTTGTTTGACAACTGTTACAAAATCTTTTTGTCCACAGTCTCCTGTTATAATGTTTTTCGAATCTTTAGTACTCTCCAAACTGGAAAGGTATTTGTGCTTCTTACATTAAGTATTACATGCCACTTGTTTGTCTACTATACTAGTTTTATCAAATGTTACTACAGAGTATCTTCCATTTATTAATTAGAAAGTGGATCAATGGTCCAGATTCATAAAAAACCCTATGGGATCCAATTTCTGTCAGCATGGGAGAACATGGTCAAAAGATCACTTTGCTTTCGCAAAGTTGTGTTGCACCTGCTCTCCCTAGGCTTTCGAATATTGGCTAAAACTTTAACCACCCCTTAGAACCTTTTTAGGCAGTGCCAAAAAGACAAAACTACCAACAGAGTGAAAAAGTCTACAAGCAACCTCAAGATGTTACTGCTCAATGCTCAGAGCCTGAACAAAAAAACTCCACACCCTTCAAACCCTCCTAACTCTGGAGAATGTAGATATCTGTGCCATGACTGAGACTTGGTTTAAAGATATAGAAAGCACTCTGGATGTTTATGGCTACAGTGTCTTCTACACATATTTGACCAATAACAGCACAGACTGGGACCAAAAGCGTAGGTGTTTTGATCTATGTTAGCAACAAATGTACCTTCAATTTGGCTAAACAGGAAGATACCATGTAGCTCATCCATGTGCAAGTCACCATAGGTAAGGTCCCTCACCATGTTATGGTTAGGTCACCACCTATGACCTAAAGCTACTAGAGGCACTCACCATCCAAACAACACCCTATTTGTGGGTAACTTTAGGTACCCCTCTACAGACTGGGAAACGCACACTGCCTCAAACTCACAGGTATAACACTTCCTGAACTTTATTAACACAACCTGCATACTCCTACCACAGGATCAAACATGCTGGATTTGGTACTCACCAACATGAGAGTGTTACACCCCCCCATGTCACTTCCAAACTAGTGAGGTCAGATCACAAAGCTGTCTCATTTGAAGTAAAAATCAACCCAGAAAATAAAGCTAAACCAGTAACATTTAGGAACTATTGAAAGGCAAATTCCATCCTATTAAATAACAGTTTGTCAAAATTCAAGGCTCCCCCAACCCCAAGACCTCAGCTACCTCTGAAGAATTATTCAGAGTCACGGTAGAAATATATGAATGGCTGCATACTGGCTGCTGTACGTACCAGAAATAAACCCAAAACAAACCCTACTGGTGGAATGCTCACCTAAACAGGGTGTATAATAAAAGAAGAAAACTCACGGCCAAGATCAGGAAAAGCAACTCTCTTAAAGACAAGTACTGTCTTATACAACTAAACAAGAAACTAAGGGGTCTAATTAAGTCCAGCAAGGCCAACTATAAGGTCAGGATAGCCTCACATGCTAAGGACAATCAGAAGGCCTTCTTCAGCTAATTTTGGTACCTTAGAGATAACACACAACAGTATGCTGAACTGGTGGTGAATAGTATCTATAGGTTTCCTGTCATACAAAGCAAAATGTATCTTTTTGAAATCCTAGGTCACTGTGTTTATTGTATCACAGCCCCATATTACTTCAGGGATCACAGATTTTACTATAGCATGATCATTATACTCACCAGCTTCCTCATCTCCACTTCTTTAAATCTTAATTTAATTTAAATCTTTCCATGTTGGTTGTAGCACCTTCACAAATTCCATTTTTTTCTGTCTGTCTATCTGAAGTTGGTTACTCTCAGTTTACCAGTGCAAGATTGAGATCTCTCATCATGCCTGTGCCCATCTCCTATTTCTGCTTTATCCTTTTTATTATCTTGTCCTCAAGTATTGCCTGCTGTCCTTTGTACATTTTCTGTTAGAATTGTGGTATCATAACTAATGCATTTTACCCACCTCCTCTCCCACCAATATCCTTACTGGCATTCTAACATTTTCCTGTACCAGTCATCGGCAGTTGATACAGAGTTTAAGGTTGTGAGCTGTGTGACCTTGAGCAAGTCACTTAAGCAGACATTGCTTCCGGGTCACCCTTATAAAGGGACTGTGTGGCTGAGGGCAAACCTGGTTAATAAATAGAATTATTATTTATTTAAGGATCTCATATTGTCATATAATATATTCATAACCTCCTCAATTAACATTAAAGCCAGGGTATTAAAATCAGAAACCCAAGACAAAGGAAGTAATAGTAATGGGAGAGGGAAAGGGACAGGAGGCATCTAATCTTAATAAAAAATTCTTAATTTTAAGTTATCTGCTGAATTCCCATCTATCCCATTCAAGCACACTGATGCTTTCACAAAGCTAAAATGTCTTTGTCACAATTATCAGAATATTAAAAACAGCATATTAAAATTTGCTTCCTTCATAATTAACAGAATATTGGAAACAACATTTATTGGCCACAGCAGATGGTGATGAGATACTTTCTGAATGACAGGAACACTGCTCAGTAGTAGTAAAAGAAACATGATATACTAGAAAATACTCTTTGAAAAATACTGATTTGTGGTAGCAACATAATGACTAGATAATCATTGGAACTAACATATTTTCTTGAGAAGAAAGAGCAGTCTGTTCCAATACATGATGGACTTACTGAAGGATGAAGTGCAAGAGAGTAAGAACGTGTATCGGTAAAGTGTCTGCCTCAAACATCAGCTGCTTTCATTTTCCTTGAATATGCAGTAATCAAGACATAGGTATGACAATATACTGGTAGGTGTTATAACATTCACAATTATAACCATCTTTAAAGACAGTACAGAGATAAAAACAAGTAGTGTGGCTGAGGTAAAGGAATGGCTAAATTAGTATGCCAAAATGTGCCAGGTATGGTGTGTGACAGCAGAAGAGCAGCTAGTTAGTATTCACTATCCCAATTTTTGTGGTATTTTTATGTATCATCTCTCTTATTAATGCTTTCTCTGTTTGGAATCAAAGATGATTATATTCTCCTATACTTGTATGATACTCATCATGCAACATATAATCAATTAATGCCTCACCCGTCTTAACTATTGTGAAACTTAATATATTAGTACTTAAGTTTCCCAAAATATCATAACCAAACCCAAAAATTCCCCTACTTGTACATTCCAAATTATACTCCTTCCTCATACATGCCCAAAGACTTTCTTATCACTTTCTTTTCAAAAGGAAATGATCATGCCACATATTGCTGCAGACCTTTTAATCAGTGTACTATTGTTAACCTCACTACACTGTTCAGATAATTCACATTCATTGACAATGTTTTTAACAAGGTCATTTTTTCAGTTATTCCCCCTCTTATTCCATGCTTTTTGCCTTTTTCACCATTTTTATCAGCAGAACCGACCTCAAAAATTGCCTTTGTTTCCCTGGTCTACATCTTCTATTTGTAATGCCTCATAAGGATAGTTTTACTGTTGCCTCACTTTTTCCCTCCCTCCTCTTTTTCCCTATACAGATATTCAACTTCAGCAGTAGGAAAGGTCTGTTTGCAATTCTGGCACAGATCGACTGTCCTCCATTATTGCTTAGTATTATCAGGACATTCCATGAAGGCATGAAGTAGAGCATCATGTATGCCTGATCCACATCCAAACCTTTAGAAATTCTCAGTGGAGTAAAGCAGGGATGTGTAAAGACTCAAACATTGTTTGATATCTCTTTTCAGTTGTGTTGAAATTTGCTTTTGGAACTGCAACACAGGGTATCTTTCTCCACACAAGAATGACCAGCAATCTCTTCAAACTGTCGAGGATTAGATCGAAGACTAAAGTGCTTAGGAAGCATCTGTGGGAATTCCTATTCAATGATGATTCAGCTATTGTGGCTCACACGCAACAAGAGCTTCAGTCAATCACGACTCATTTTGCGGATGCATGTATGGAATTTGACCTCACCATCAGTTTAAAGAAGACCAAGGTGATCAGCCAAAATGTGGGCAATAAGGCATCAATTAGGGTGAGTGACTATGAGCTGGAGGTTGTCCATGAGTTTGTGTACTTAGCCTCTACAATCTCTGACCACTTACTTGATAGCGAGACCAACAAGCTCATTGGAAAAGCTGCCACAAAGTTTTCCAGGCTGACAAAGAGAGTATGGGCTAATAATAAGCTCACTGTGCACACTAAGATGCAGGTTTACACAGCCTGTGTTTTGAGCACAATACTGTATGCCCGTGAAACATTGATTCTGTTCTCAACACAGGAGCAGTGGCTCAATGTATTCTATATGTGCTGCCTTAGGGTGCATACTTGGTATCTCATGACAGGATGACGAGCACCACCACCATGTTCACCCTCCTGAAACAGAGATGTATGCATGTGTTAAGCATGACAGATGGCCAAATGCTGAAAGACCTCCTTTTTGTAGAGCAGGAGTCTGGAAAGAGGCCGAAAGGGTGACCCAAACTGCACTACAAGGAGATATGCAAGCATGACCGCAGCACTCTCTTCATCAGTGTGAACACCTGGTATTCTCACCTTAGAGAAGATTGCCAGGAAATGGGAAGTGAAGAAAGCTCTCACTATGTATGAAACCACCGTAGCAAGGAGAGCAGAGGACAAGAAAGCCCTCCAGAAGATCTGTGCACATGATACCAGACCGACATCTGCCTACTGCTGCTCAGAGTGTGGAAAGGACTGCCACTTCCAGATTGGACTGCACAGCCATGGAAGATGGTGCTTGAATTAGTCCAATAGAGGTGCAAACCCATGATCCTTTAATATTGAGAGATGTCTACCTACCTCTTTTTCCCTACTCTTTTTAGTTGTATAAATTTCTCTTCCCTTATAATCTCTTGAACATACTGGATCTGATGTTGTCTCTTCCATCCATTCTACCACTCAGACAGGCTCAGGCTACTCCCTTACCCACAATCCCATCTAGATAGCAAATTACCTCAGATGTCATTTGCCACTCGTTTGCATCTGATGTGATCTCTTGGCTCAGTGTTTGGGTGACAGATAAGTTCTTTTTTGCCTTATTTTTCTTTCTTCATTTTTTTTTTTTTATTACCTCTTTCTTTGTCTACTGGGCACCCCTTTTATATATATATATATATATATATATATATATATATATATATATATTAAAAAAAGTTTACCTCTCTTCTCCTTTTTGGTGTCTGTTGACCTTTTTCCCCCTTTTAGGTTTGTTTGAACATGCTGTTTTTTTAAGGGACATCTACCTGTCACAGTGGGGGAAGTTTCCCTTCCACACTTTTCTTCTTCATCCACCCCTGCCATCAAGAAAGCTACTGAAAAAACTTGGGCAAACAAGACTGCTGACAAGCCTAGGTATGAAGATAAGAGAAGGCACAAGGATCCTAAGAAACAATCTCCGGACTGGTCAATCTCATCTGGCTTGGCCTCAAACTTACAGAAACATTCAGATTCTGTTCCAACTCAGGTGCCTATCACCATTGGTCCAACACTTCTCCTTTAACAGAGTCATGCCTCTTAGGGAAACCCGTTTATTCTAGGCTCTGATCACCTTTCCAAGAAAGACCTTTTCATAGGGCATAAACACCCCCTTCCACTGCTTCATCCAAAAGATTGGTAAGTCCTCCATGAGCCTATCTGAAGCAGACATTGCCAGAATGATGAGGAAGCATCAAGAAGAATGCAAGAATCTTTAATGCAGGATATTGATTTCAATGAAGGGAACAGGCCCCAGATCCTCTTTGAGGATATCTACTTCTGTGAGATTCTAGAACTTCTCATGCAGAAAGGGGGATGCTTCACTGAAGCCTCCTCCCAGAAGGAATCAGTATTAATTGAGAATTTTATTCCTGGCCCATTTAGCTCTTGGGTGGTCCCTCCCACAGATGAGTTGGTTGATTTGGTCTGTAAGTGGGCATGGAAGAAACTAGATGTAGTCAAACCCATCCTTCTGAAGCTGGACAAGATTTTGGCATCACCTAAAGATAGCCCCTTTTGGAGCAAGGGTCCCACAGTGGATTCTATGGTAGTGGCAGTGACCATGAAGAAGGAGCTTGCTGAGGATAGCTCCACTATCCATTCCCTTAAAAAAGAGTTCAGTGCACTGGACAGGTTTGAGAAGTGGGCATTTGCTTCAGTGACCTTTGCTGTCAGGGTGCTGAACTCTCTGGCTCATGTAACATGCTTCCAGCAGGATTTGACTGAGGAGTTATCCAATTCTCTCTCTGGATCCTTACCTGGTGAGGAGAAGAAACATGTCTACATGTAGTTGGCCACCCTTCAGTCCTTGTCAAAAATGTCAATGCATTTAATTTCAAGCATGGTTGATGGTATTTTGAGAGCAGCAGACGCTTGCATAGCTGTCAGATGGTATACCTGTATGGATCTCTGTGACTTTGATGAATGCTTTAAAACGTTCTTTATTAATGCATCCTAAGATGAATCTACAATTTTAAGACCTAAAGTTAAAGAGATGCTGTCCAAAAGTGAATACAGTTTTCTACCCCAAGAGAACCTTCTGCAAAAAGCAGAAGGGAGGGAAGAGACTATGGTTCTGCAAATCCCAAGGTTTTCCACAGGATGCTTCTGGTGAAAAGCCACCCCTCCGAGAAGCAGTGGGAACAATCATAGTGGATTGTTGCCCCTGAGGCAAAGGTGAACCACAGAACCAAGGCTTTCTGGGTCCTTTCTGTGATAGGCCTTTTCAGTGCTCCTGAATGATTCATTGACTACTGCACTCTGGAGGCAGTCTGTGCATGCTTATTCCTGCACCCATGGCCTGAATGTCCACCTTCTGAGATGTTTGGGAGCAGATGATTATAACCAGAGACTAAATGATTCCCTTTTTTTCTCAACCTCCATACTCAAGAATCCTTTCTCATATGACACCCTCTCAACAGAATGCAACAGCATCAGAAATAAAAAAGCTGTTAAACAAGCAAGTAATCCAAGGATCTGGAGTTTACTGAAGGTTATTTTTAGTGCCAATAAAGAATGATGATCTCAGGCCAATTTTGGACTTCAGTCACTTGAACCAATACATGAAACAGATGAAATTCTGGATGGTCACAGTACAGTCCATCCTACCATTGTTGATGAAGGATGAGTGGATGTGCTTGATAGATCTCCAGGATGCATACTACCACAAAAAGATGGACAAATGCCTCCAGAAGTTTTCTCTGCTTCAGGCTAGGAGCCAGTCACAATTCAGTGCCTTGCCCTTTGATCTCACTACAGCCCCTATGTGTCCATCAAGTGCATGGCAGTGGCTACAGCTCATTTCAAGCTGCTTGGGTTCAGAGTGTTCCCATACCTGGATGACTGGCTTGCAGCTGCCCCCAACAGGAATCTCCTTCATCAAGGCAGGGACTCCTTGCTCCACCTTTGCTCATATGTAAGGATAACTATCAACATGGCTAAGTCCAAGCTTCAACCAGTCATAGAATTCACTGGAGCCCATCTAGATACAAAGTTACAGATAGCCAGACTACCAGAATCCAGGATTCTCACACTTCAGCTGCAGGCAGTAGTGCTACTTTCCCATCAGAAGCCTCCAGCAAAGTTGATTTTTGTGTCTTCTAGGCTCAGTGGCAACTGCCAATGGACCCTCGCAGTTCAGTGGTTAATGAGATGTTAATGTATGAATTTTCCAGTGCCCCTCAAGAGAATTTGGAAATTTGTAATGATGGCTAGAATCTCCTAGGCCACAGTGACCCCAGATGC
This sequence comes from Protopterus annectens, assembly GCF_019279795.1. Taxonomy (NCBI): domain Eukaryota; kingdom Metazoa; phylum Chordata; order Ceratodontiformes; family Protopteridae; genus Protopterus; species Protopterus annectens. Next base: position 1,184,238,317 of record NC_056743.1, on the reverse strand, counting down.
TTCTCACCTGAGGTAGGATGGCATTTTTTTGAGAATGACTGTCCAAGGCACATGGTCCCCTTTAGAGGCCAGTCTTCACATTAATACCTTGGAGATGAGGGCAGTTTTCCTAACACTGCAGACATTTCAGGACTCCCTCTCCAAGGGTGTGATCTCCATCCAGATGAATAATATCTCAGTAGTCTGGTACATCAACAAACCGGGGGTGGGGACATGTTCTTATCCATTGTGTTGAGATGTCATGAGGGTTTGGCAATGGATGATGTCTTCTCTCTGCTTTCTGACAGCAATGCACACAGTGGGAAGTCCAATGTACAAGCAAAGAGGTTGAGCAGGTCTATCCTCCTACTTCATGAAGAGTACCTCAATGTGGCAGTGGTGGATCAGATTTTCAGCTGCTGGGGTTGACTGTGCTATGATCTCTTTGCATCCCCCACAAACACCAAATGCAGTTGGCACGTTGTCCTAATCCTTCAAAATAGACAGTCCCCAAGGATGCTCTGACCCACATTTGGCCCCTAAGTCTCCTTTATGCCTATCCACCCAGACTTATCCCACAATTTCTACAGAAAGCAAAGTGGAGCAAGGCTACAATGATCCTTATTACTCTCTTCTGGCCTCAACAGGTGTGGTTTTCCTTTCTCTGGTCTCATCTAATTCACTGTCCATAGGTGCTGTACCCTACTCCAGATTTTCATTCTCACTTCTCTGGAAATCCTCATCCAGTCACAGAAACCCTCAAGCTGACCGCATAGTTTCTCCATTTCTGATAATGGTTGGACAGTCCATGCTTTCATCTCAAGTTGTACACATTCTGACTTCCTCACAGAGACCTTCATCTAGGAAGATTTACAAAAGTAAATGGAAAAGATTTTCGATTTGGGCTTTTAGTAGGAATTTTGATCCCTTTTCAGGTCCTCTACTGGCTCTTTTAGAATTTCAGGTTTCTCTTTATCACAGAGATTGTAGTTATTCTACTATCAAGGTTCAATTAACAGCTATTTCCAGTTTTCAGACTGGGGACAATTAGTCACCCATTGCTTCACTGATGTCTTAAGACCTTCTTAAGGGGCACTTTTCTATTGGACCCCCCAAAACTGTATTCCCCCTTGTGATATTACCAGTCTCCAGAAGGCTTTGACAAGACCCCCTCCCCCCCTTTGAACCTGCAGCTGCAGTTGTCATGAAATACATTTCCTGGAAAAATCTGTTTTGATAGCAGTTACTTCTGCTTAAAGAGTACAGGCACTCTGCAATCATATCTGTAAAGTGCCTTATTTGATTTTCTTAAAGGATAGAGCCCCCTTGAAAACAACCCATCTTTTCCCTGTAAAGTGGCATCTGAATCATCACTCATCCAGTTTATCAACCTCCTTGTTTTCTTTCCTCATTTTGCCAATAAAGGGGAGTACATGCTACACCTTCTGGAAGTGCATCATCCGCTTAGGTTTTACTTTCACCATGCTAAGAATGTCAGAAAGACTGACCAGTTGTTTCCTTTTCCTCAGCAAAATTAGGTAAAGGAGTGTCCAGGGTAATTCTGTCTCACTGGCTATTTAAATGCATTTCCCATGTCTGTAAGGAGAAAAGATTATCTTTGCTGGATCTGCTAAGGCTCATTCTACTAGATCGGTTGCTACCTCCACTTCCTTTTTCCCCCAAAGTACCATTAGATGACATTTTTGCTACAGCTACTTAGAAAAATATCCATACCATCATATGTCCTTCCATATCACTGTTACAGTATTCTTTACTTAAGGGATGCCCTGCCAAGGATAGCTCAATGTCTGGCCAGTATACCAAAACCTTTTGCACTTATAGGTGTACTACATCACATGTATACTTCCCATGCACAGTGTAGGGCATAAAGCTGATATACGGATGCACACACATAGAACTTTTTTGCTGCCAGTCTAATGCCATTGTTTAACATTGGTCTGAACGTCCATCTGCTCTGCTGATTACCAAGCCATATTTTCAGATAAGTGCCTTGTTGTTTTTTTTTCCTCTCTTTCTTCTGCTTTTTGTTGTTGTTGGGTTCATGCCATCCAGAAAGGGGAAAATGTCAGTGTGGGAGGCAGATTCCCCATAAAGACCATCACAATCGGTGCCTCTTCTATTTGGGTGCTTCCCATGATCATATGCATTGCTCCATCTGCAAGGAATTTGTGCCTAAGACCATACGTAGTAATCTCTCCTCCTTGCCCACATACCTAGAGAACTAATGGCTTAAGTTGATGACTCAGGGTGCTGTGGTGGACTCCTCCTATCCCAAGGGTCAGATGTCTGCCAAGAAGAAGTCCAAAAAAGTTAGGTCTGATCCAGCTGCTGTCCAGCCTCCCCCTAACATCTGTCTTGAGGCTGATGAAAGCCCAGAGGATCATGCAATGGTTGCTTTGGATTCCTCTGCCAAAATTCTGTCAGTGGCTGACATAGATCCAGCTTCTCACACGTCCTTGGAGACTTTTCAAATTTCTGTACCTGATACTGAATGGGAACCTCAGATGATTATACCTGAAGGACCAAGGGGGATTCTTCAGATCATATAGGTTCATAGGTAGGTACTAGGCTATCGTCCCTAGGGCCCATACAAGCCTAGCCAAAAAATGTACCCTGGCTTTTGCCACCCAAGAAAATTATTTTCCTATGCTCCTGTCGAGCAGAGCCAGAGAAGTGATCCCTGGGTGAATTTCCCATTTCCCATCCAATCATCAAGATTTTTCTTGAAGAGTGCTAATGAGGAGCTCTGTTTGACATAGATAGGTAGTCTGTTCCAGAGTATGGGAAGTCTCTGGGACAGGAATCTATCCCTCCAGCATGTTCTGTTTATTGTGGTGACAAGGTTAAGGTCCCTAAAGCGTGTAGCTAGGAGGGATTGGGATTTCTTTAAGTGGAGCATGTCCAACAGCTCTGGGTTTGACATAGCTTTGTATGTTAGGCAGAGATCGCCCCTGAGTAGTATATGCGATGGAGTAAAGCTGTAGTTTTTTGAGACAGTCTGCATAGGGCATCTGTTTGAGGCCAGTAATCCTCTTTGTGAGGTATTTCTGTGGTCTTTCCAGTTGTTGTAGATGTCTTGTGAGGTACATACCAAAAGGGGCGTTGTACTCTATAATGGGTCTAATGAGTGATGAGTAGAGGGGAACAATGACCTCTTTTTTTCTGGGTGAGAATCCTTTTGTGATGAGATGAGCCACATAAAAGGATTTCCTGACCACTGTGGTGATGTGATTATCAAAGGAGAGACTACTGTCCACCTGTGTCCCAAGGTCTCTTATCACATTTTCGGCATTAAGTAGACTACCAGCTATGTGGTAGTCCATGGGTACAGAGTTTTTACAAAAGGGGATGACAATACACTTTTTGGCATTGAGCTTCAGGCCATGGCTTTGACACCAGGTATCTGTCTCAGTGAGGCCCTTTTGTAGTTTGTCCACATTGTTAGGAGTTTCGATTATGGTTCCTAGTTTGCAGTCATCTGCAAACTTTGTTAGCCAAAGACCTTCTGTGTTGGCCTGCACTTCAGAGAAGTAGATACCAAACAGGAGAGGACCCAGGACTGAACCCTGTGGTACTCCACTTGTCACTGGTCTGATGTCAGATTTGGAATCCGCTACTTTCACAGTGTGGGTTCTGTCCATGAGCCAGTTGGCAACCCATCTTATGACATAGGGATTTATACCTAGTTTAGTGAGCTTATCTATAATTCCAGAGTGGGGATGGTGTTGAAAGCCTTGGCGAGATCTAGATAAGCTGTGTGAACCATTTTACCATCATCTATGGCTTTGGTGACTGCTTCAAAGAAGTCAATCAGGTTTAGGAGACATGATCTGACTTTTACAAATCCAAACTGAGTAGGGTCCAGAGTTTGGAGATTACCAATGTCTTTGTTTATGAGTTCCATGATGATATGTTCCATGGCCTTGCAGACCAGGCTCATCAGGCTAATGGGGCAGAATTTCCTGGGGTCTGTCGTGGCTCCCCCTTTGTGGAGTGGGATAACTGTCATGGTGCACCATTCAGTGGGTACAAAGCCTGAGGTGAGGCTATGATTGAACATGGTACTTAGGTAGGGTGCCAGTTCATTCTGTAGTTCATGTAGAACGCAGCCTGGGATATTGTCAGGTCCCATGGATGCTGTGTTCTTGGCTTTGGAGAGTGTGTTTTTTACCTGTGCAGCCATGATTATAGGAACTTTGCATTCTTCCGGTATAGAGATGGGCCCTCTAGGGGGTGAGAGGGGGGTAAAGTTAGCACTGAACCTATCTGCTAGGATGTTGGCAATATCAGTTGGTTCTGTATATTTAGTGCCATTATGCTGTAACTCAGAGCAGATCTGAGTGTTCCTATTTAGATTCTTGACATAGCTATAGAATGCTTTGTGGTTGTCTTTAGAGTCAGTGTCAATTTTGTTTTCGTAACTAGCATTGGAGGATTTTATGAGGGATCTTAGTTTCTTACTAAGGTTGACCACGGAGTTCCTCCAGTCATGGGATTTTACTCTTTTTTGCAACAGTTTTGTTCTTCTGTTGTAGAGTTTGTTTATGGCAGAGGACCACCAGATTGGCTTCCTTTTTTTGGAGGATAACATCTTGGTTCTATTAGGGATAGCATGATCCATGCACTCGTGTAAGTGCTTATAAAGTGCATTTGTGTATGATTCGGCAGTCATACCTCTATTGTCCATCTGCATGGATGTCATGAAGTTTGCCACTTCTGTCTTAAGAAGTGTGAAGTTGGCTTTTGAGAAGTTTTTTACGATGGTTTCCCTAATTGGGGCTAGGGTGGGATGTGGATGTCTAGGCTGATTAGCTTGTGGCCGGATCTGACCAACGAGGAATTGACCTCTGGTGTGGAACACCGGTTTCCCATGTTGGTGATGACCAGGTCTAGGATATTGCTGCCCCTGGTGGGGGTGTGAATAAGTTGATCCAAGGCGTAGGAATTTATGAATTCTAGAAAACGTTGATTAAAAGATTTGGTACATGAGTAGTTTTCCCAGTTAATGGTGGGGTAGTTAAAATCGCCCATTATTAGGGTGTTGAGTTGTACCCTAATACTTTCCAGTGTATCAAGAAATGAGGAGTGTGAATCCTGGGGCATGGTGGGGGGGTCTGTAGCAAGTTACAATTTGGATTGCGGTCTTGCCCAGAGTTAGTTGCACTTGAATAATCTCGGATGCATTATGCTGTGCAACTAGCCTGGAGGTGTGGATATCCTTAATGAATATGGACACGCCTCCACCTTTAGTGCTTCTTTCTGGGTTAGGTGGCCGAAAGGTGTGGTATGAATTGAAGCCTGGTAATGCAGGGGTGCTCTCTGGAGCTTTGAACCAGGTCTCTGTCACTGCACAGATGTCAATGTTCTCCATTTTAAGGAGTGCCTCCAGTGAGTGCATTTTGAGGTTTAGACTTCTAGCATTGAGTAGCATTACCCTTAGATTTTGCTTGCTTGTACCGGTTATGGTGGTGAATTTTTCATTTGAACCTTGCCTAAAAAAGGCACTATAGGGGTGGCAAGAGTCTTAGCCAGTATCCGGAATCCTAAGGGTGACAGGTGCAGGCTAAATCTGGCAAAGCATCGTGGACTGTTGATCATGTCGTCCCAGGCAGACAAATACAGGATCCCCTTAGAATGACACCAGAAGCTTAGCCAATTGTTAACATCAATCATTTTGTCCTTGTACTGTGGTATCATTCTGGGTGATGGCAGGATGCTACTCAGGGTTAGGGTCATACCTGCCTGGGATACAAGATCGGAGAGCTCCTCCATGTCTCTCTTCATGTAGTCCAGGGAGGTACGTCTCAGATCATTCACACCAACATGGACAATGACAGTGTCATATTTGTACTTATTGTGGAGTGACCTGAGTGCATGCATTATATGGTGGATCCTGGCACCTGACAGGCAGCTGACAGTAACTTTCTCCTTGTTTAGTCTAGTGAGTGGAACATCAGTGTGCCTGACTATAGAGTCACCTATGACTAGAGTGTTGGGTATGTTGTTATGCCTTATGGGCTGTTGTTGAGTAGCACACTGAGTTTGTGGGCTATGTGTCATTTGGGTTGTGTTGGGGGGTGGAGTTTGCTTGCATTTATGCTTTGGATGTCCCTGATGCTTGGGCAGGTTTTTATTGAGAGCCTCCGTGAATGTAGGTTTGTGTTTTGTGTTTCTATGTGTGTGTTTTGGTGGTGGGTTTTGAGGGACTATGTGATGACTGTGGTGTGGTGCAAGTGTTTACCCTCTCTGCTTGACTGTCTAGTCCAGTCTTGGGTGAAGACAGCTTTGCTTCCAGTTTGGCTATATAAGTGCATTTCTCACGGGTTGTAGTGTTGGGTGGTAGGAGGAGAGGGTTGTCTGTGTACATGAGGCAATTGCTGCATTGCCCCAAGATGCCCAGATTCATCAGGTAGACAGGAGAAATCACTGGGAGCTGACCCTTAAACATGCCTGGATAAGTGCTTATTTATTAAGTACTAAAAACTGCTTTCCACTAGACAAGTGAGGAAAGTTGAGTGCTGTAGTAATTTGCAGCTTATGTAGTGCTTACAATGAGTGCTTAGTTAGGGAGGATATTCCTATGACCATTTTTGAGTCTCGCCAAGGGTCTGACCCTCCTAGGGTGTTTCAAGCGGACATCCCACAGAAAAACAAGTAGATAACAAAGCATATTTTCCCTGTTGTTAAAGATCCTCAATGTGAATGGCAGGATTTCACTCAGGTTTTATTTAATGCTTTGATGGCCTTGAAGCCTCCACAAGGGGTCTCTGTTCCTGTCTCCTCCCTGGTTTTCCACACCACTCAAGAGACCTAGGGAATTGGATTCCTCAAATGAGGACCTGGAATCAGGGAAGAATATTCTTTCCATATCCCTTCCCCCTTGGACTATGGTTCAAAGGAGGGGGATTCCATAAGTCCTTATTCCCCCTTAGAGAAGCTCTCCTTTGGGGATACCATTACCTATATAGGTTCATAGGTAGGTACTAGGCTATTGGCCCTAGGGCCTATACAAACCTAGCCAAAAAGGTACCCTGGCTTTCGCCACCCATGAAAATTATTTTCCTGTGCCCCTGTCAAGCAGAACCACAGAAGTGATCCCTGGGGTGAATTTCCCATTTCCCATCCAATCATCAAGATTTTTCTTGAAGAGTGCTAATGAGGAGCTCTGTTTGACATAGATAGATAGTCTGTTCCAGAGTATGGGAAGTCTCTAGGACAGAAATCTATCCCTCCAGCATGTTCTGTTTATTGTGGTGACAAGCTTTAGGTCCCTAGAGCATGTAGCTTGGAGGGACTGGGATTTCTTTAAGTGGAGCATGTCCAACAGCTCTGGGTTTGACATAGCTTTGTATGTTAGGCAGAGATTGCTTCTGAGTAGGCGATATGCGATGGAGTAAAGCTGGAGTTTTTTGAAAAGGTTTGCGTAAGGCATCTGTTTGAGGCCAGTAATCCTCTTTGTGAGGTATTTTTGCGGCCTTTCCAGTTGTTGTAGATGTCTTGTGAGGTACATACCAAAAGGGGTGTTGTACTCTATAATGGGTCTAATGAGTGATGAGTAGAGGGGAATAATGACCTCTTTTTTTCTGGATGAGAAACCTTTTGTGATGAGGTGTGCCACGTAGAAGGATTTTCTGACCACTGTAGTGATTTGATTATCAAAGGAGAGACTACTGTGCACCTGTGTCCCAAGGTCTCTTATCACACTTTCCTTTTTACCAAAGGGGATGAAAATGCACTTTTTGGAATTGAGTTTGAGACCATGGTTTTGACACCAGGCATCTGTCTCAGTGAGGCCTTTTTGTAGGATGTCCACATCGTTAGGAGTTTTTATTATGGCCTTAGTTGGCAGACATCTGCGAATTTAGTTAGCCAAAGACCTGTGTTAGTCTGTACTTCAGAGAAGTAGATACCAAACAGGAGAAGACCCAGGACTGAACCCTGTAGTACTCCACTTGTCACTGATCTGAAGTCTGATTTGGAGTCTGCTACTTTCAGTGTGGGTTCTGTCAGCAAGCCAGTTGGCAACCCATCTTGTGACATAGGGATTTATACCTAGTTTAGTGAGTTTATCTATAATTCCAGAGTGGGGGATGGTGTTGAATGCCTTGGCAAGATCTAGATAGGCTGTGTGACCACCTTACCCTCATCTATGGCCTTGATGAAGTCTATCATGTTTAGGAGGCATGATCTGCCTTTTATAAACCCAAACTGTGTGGGGTCCAGAGTTTGGAGATCTCCATTTTCTTTGTTTTTGAGTTCCATGATGATATGTTCCATGGCCTTGCAGACCAGGCTCGTCAGGCTATTGGGGCGGTAGTTCCTGGGGTCTGTTGTGGCCCCCCTTTGTGGAGTGGGATAACTGTCATGGTGTGCCATTCGATGGGCACAAAGCCTGAGGTGAGGCTATGATTGAACATGGTAGTTAGGTGGGGTGCCAGTTCATTCTGTAGTTCGTGTAGAAGGCAGCCTGGGATGTTGTCAGGTCCCATGGATGCTGTGTTCTTGGCTTTGGAGAGTGAGGTTTTTACCTGTGCAGCTGTGATTACAGGAACTTTGCATTCTTCCAGTATAAATATGGGCCCTTTAGGGGGTGAAAGGGGGGTAAAGTTAGCACTGAACCTATCTGCCATGATGTTGGCAATATCAGTTGGTTCTGTATATTTAGTGTCATTGTGCTGTAACTCAGAGCAGATCTGAGTGTTGCCATTGAGATTCTTGACATAGCTATAGAATGCTTTGTGGGTGTCTTTAGAATCAGTGGCGATTTTGTTTTCATAACTAGCTTTGGATGATTTTATGAGGGATCTCAGCTTCTTACTGAGGTTGACCAGGGAGTTCCTCCAATCGTGGGATTTTACTCTTTTTTTGCAACAGTTTCTTTCTTCTGTTGTAGAGTTTGTTTATGGCAGAGGACCACCAGATTGGCTTCCTTTTTTTGGAGGATAGCATCTTGGTTCTGTTAGGGATCGCACGATCCATGCACTCGTGTAAGAGCTTATAAAGTGCATTTGTGTAGGATTCAGCAGTTGTACCTCTATTGTCCATCTGTGTGGGTGTCGTGAAGTTTGCCACTTCTGTCTTAAGAAGTGTGAAGTTGGCTTTGGAGAAAGTTTTCCTAATGGGTGTGGGCACAGGATGTGGATGTCGGTGATTAGCTTGTGGTCAGATCTGACCAACGAGGAGCTGACCTCTGGTGTGGAACACCGGTCACCCATGTTGATATGGATGAACACCGGTCATCCATATGATGGATTTTTCTAGGTGGGATTGTTCCCAAGTCTCTGAGATTCAGAAAAGATATCATGAGCTCCTACAGATGGAGTCTCCCAAGCCATCTGCTGTTCTCCCTATTCTGGCTGCCCTTCTGGCAGCATCTGTCATCCCCTGACTCTCAGCTTCCTGCACCTAAGAAGCCAGATAGATTCTATAAAGTGCCTGAGGAGTGCAAATTTCTTTATAAATGCCCTTCCACCTACCCTTCCATAGTGCCAGTGTCCTCTGATAAGCCACCAAGTTACTGCTCTCTACCAAGCTGTTGCCTTTTCATAAGGATAGTAGGGTTATGAAAAGGCTGGGCAAGAAAGTTTACACTGCTGCCACTTTATCCTTTAGGGCCATTAACTACCAGTCTCATATGACCAGGTATGTTTTGACTTTCCTTTCTCGAGTTTCTAAGGTGGTTTCTGACCTTCCTGACTCTGAGGGGAAGGCTTTAGCCCTTTCCCTGCTAGACTCCAATTCTCAAATTTCTCATCACTCAATTAAATGCAGGTATGATACAACTGATGCCTCTTCCAGGGCTTCTACCTTTGGTTTAGTTATGAGGTGTTGTTGGCTTCATCTTCAGGCTCTGCCTGATTACATTAAGGCCAAACTGTTTATGCTCCTTCGGATAATAAAAATATTTTTGGTTCTGCTGCTGCTGAGCTTTGAAAGTCTCTCCAGGACAAGGATAAAGCCTTGCAGGACCTGAAACATATTTTTGTTTCTCCTATTCCCAAATTTCAGAGGAATTATCCCCTCCTAGTTTGCAACTGTCTGTAGGCAATATCACCCTCCTCCCAAGGGCAAGAAGGGTTCTATGCGTGTGCCTCCTGCTAAGTCTACTCAGACTCCTGCCACCCAGAAACCTGCTTTCCAGGACAAGCCAGGTTCTATTCGACAGTTTGCTTCCTTCTACCCTCAGCCAGGCTCCTTTGCCCCTATGTCTTTCCCTGTCTCTTCCAAATTGGCTCCAAATCACTTCAGACTGTTGGGTCCTGTCTGTTATCCAACAGGGATATTTCATTGTTTGGAAGTCCCTTCCTCAAATTTACAGGCATTCATCAGCCTCCTCACAAACAGCTATCTAATTTCCCAGAGGTTCTTCTCTCTCTTTTGGCTCATGACACCATTCAGGCCTTGCCTCCTACCCAGGAAGGGAAGGAGTTTTATTCTAGGATATTTTTGGTCCTACAAAAGGAGGGCTCATGGAGACCAATTCTGGATCATTCCAGGCTGAACATCTTCCTTAAGATTCTTTTCTTCCTTCCTTTTGGATACTGTCTCCACAGAAACTATTTCATCCTCTTCTACAACAGGCCTTTCTGGTATCTCTGAATCTTAGGGATACATACCTTCATATCCCCATCCATGTTCTCTTCAGGAAAGTTTTACATTTCTGTGCCTCTTCCTTGTATTTTCAGTTCTCTACTTTGCCCTTTGGCCTCTCTACTGCCCCAAGGGTATTCACCAAATGCCTCTCTCCTGTCATTGCTTTCGGCAGGGATCAGTGAATTCAGATCTTTCCCTATCTAGACAATCTGCTTATTCAAGCTCTTTCTCCCAACTCTGCTTCAGGATCTCAAGTTCATTACTTCCTTGTTACAGAATCTAAAGTTCACTATAAACTTCCAGAAGTCAATTCTGACATTTCCAAGGATCATATTTTCCTTGGCTGCAGGCTTCAGACAGTTCCCAAACTGGCATCTCTGAATGCCCCCAAGGCTCTGTCTCTACTTGCCTTTTACCAGTCCCTTTTCCTCTGGCATCTGTCTCCTCCAGGAAATTTCTCATCATTCTCAGGTTCATGGTTTCCACCATTCCTATGCTCTCTGTCTTCAGGCTCCATATGAGAAAGCTTCAGTGGTACCTCAAGTCAGTGTGGCTCCAACATTGCAACCCCCTGGACTTCCTGGTACCTTTTCTTCTTTGTCTCAAGCTTGAGCTTCAGTGGTGGATTCACCAACTTTCATTCAATCCGGGACTCCCTTTGCAAGCTCCATTTCCAACTCAGGAGCTCTTTACAGATGCCTCAGACAGGGTATGGGGTGCCTCCTGTGGCCCCCTCAAGCTTCAGGGTCTCTGGCCTCCTCATCTGAAGTCAGATCACATCAATGCAAAGGAGATGAAGGCTTTGCTTTTGACTCTTCAGGCTTTCCACTCCCTCTTTCATCCCGGCCCCCTCAAAGTTTTCACAGACAATACCACAGTAATGTTGTATGTCAACAAGCACAGGGACAGATGGTCCTATCTTCTTTGCAGATTAGCTCTTCAGGTCTGGGATCTAACTATCCAGTATCAGGTGACTCTTCAGGATGTTTGCACTTCCTCAGAGCACAATCCAGTGGCAGACTCCTTGAAGAGGTCCAACACACAAGCTAATGAATGGATGCTTCACATAACTGTGCTCTGGGACATTGTCCACCAGTGGGGTATTCCTCAGGTATATCTTTTTGCCTTCATTCCTCTGTTCTGTTCCAAAGTCCCAAATCTTCTGGCTTGGAAAGTGGATGCCCCATCTTTTCTTTGGAAGGGGATGTTTCTGTATGCCTTCCCTCCCCTTCCTCTTTTATCACAAGTCTTGCACAAGATCAAATAGTACTCACAAAATCTTGCTAGTGACTCTTTTTGCCCAGACAGAAGTGGTCTTATCTTCCTCACTTGGCCAGGTGCAATCACCCCTAGTTACCTCACCAGGTGGATCTTCTTACACAAGACACGGAATCTCTTATCCATCCTCAGTTGTCCATTCTTCAGCTGATAGGGTGATGGGATTTTTCTTTCCAGGAGGCCAGGAAACCCACTACCAGGAAATCATATATGTCCAAATGTAAGTGATTTTCTATCCAGTGCCTCTCTCGCCATCAGGATCCCCTGCCTTTGGAGTTCCTTTGGTTCTCTCTTATTTGTGTGATTTAGTCCATGCTGGGTTGGTACATTGTTCAATGAAAGCCCATCTGTCAGCAATTTCAGCTTGCTTGAGCTTGGCTCCTCCTCTGGCCTTTAGATCTGAGGTCAAGCAATTTTGTAAAGGCATACTTCATATCAGGCCTCCCAGGAAGCCTATTCTACCTTCCTAGGACCTCAGTTTGTACTTGAAAATTTGACTCAGGCTCATTTTGAGCCTGCTTCTTCAGCTTCCTTACAGCATTGTACTTGGAAGACTGCTCTTCTTTTGGCTCTCACTAAAGGTGGATTCTACCAGGGCGGTTGCCTCCTCTGGTGATTTTTCAGGGGTTTGGCTACCCATTCCACCCTTCAGGCTGCTACTCAGTCCACTATACATACTTTTACTAAACATTACAAGCTCAATGTTATTTCCAGAGCCAATTGCAGATTTTGCCAGGGCTATCCTACATGGGATTGTAGAGGGCTCTTCTGTGCCTTCCTCCTTCCAGGTTTCCTCTTGAGCTCTTGTACTCTCCCTTAGGTAAAGAATATTGCTACAGTGATATGGAAGGACATAGTACAGTTGTGTAAAATCTTACCATAATGGTAGATGTCCTCTTCAGTGTTGCAGTATTCTATCCCTCACTCCTGCCCCCTCTGTTTTAGCTGTTGTTCTGTTGCTTTTCTGCCCTCCAGGCTGAGGTCACATGTTTTACTTGTCCCTAAGGGCATTTTGTTCCTCCTGGGGCTTTTTAATTTCTGAGTGTGTGAGTCTGTATGTCACCTTTATGTCCTGCACTGTGTGCAGGGAGCATATACGTGACATACAATGTCTATAAGTACTAAAGGCTTTGGTATACTGGCTGAATGTTAGGGTATCCTTGGCAGGAGATCCCTTGGGTAAAGAATACTGCAACAATGAAGAGAAGGGCATCTATTGTTATGGTAAGATTGTACACAAATGTACTATCTCACTATAGGCTGGATTTACAGTGCATGTCTAGAGATTCATTTATTTCAGCTGTCCTCTGGAATATCCTTCCATGAGACCTCCCACGATTTATGGTAGCTGAGGAATCTGTCCATCTGTTGAGGAAAGGAAGGAGGAGATAACATCCAATGCCAAAATTATGCACTTGTCATAATGATAGATCTGTGTTGTCTGCTTCCATCGTTCCTCAACTTCACTCCCACCATACCCTTCTGGCTACCATCATTCCTTTGTTTCTGGGGTGACTGCACTAATTGTTTCATGGCTTGGTCACATACTCTATAAGCGGTATATCAGCAGCTATTGTTTTTTCGGTATTATGTTTTCATAGGTTCATAGGTTAGTACTAGGCTAACTGCCCTTGTGAGCCATTTTAAGCCTAGCCAATTATCCCTTGTGAGACTCAAACCCTACACCTTGTGTTTATAAGGCAAACACCTTAACCATTAGGCCACCCTCCCAACCCCTGTGATAATAATGTACACGTTTTATTACAGGGTATGGGCAAACTCAATCTATGGTAATTTGCTATCTAGAGGGGATTACTGGTTAGAGGAAGAGTCTGAGCCTTGGATCCAAAGTCTGAGAATGGCTGAAGTCAGATCATAGGTGGATCCAGTAACCCACCTATTGAGAAAGGATGGAAGCAGACAACACAGATATATTGTTATGGTAAGTGCATAACTTTCATTTTTCAGTCATCTCTTTTCTGCATCTCTTATCTCTGTCTTTGTTTCTTGCACCACCACTTGAGTCCATTTTTCTTCCAGTGTCATGGAATCCATCCATGATGCCCTTCTTTTTCTCATCCATTTTACATAGGGTTATAGTACATCTTTATATGTCTCACTTTACAATACTGCTCCCATCTATATTTTGGACAAACCTTTTCCCCATGCCATATTGCCACACAAACATAATTTAGGTTGTCTAGTAGAACCAAGTGAAACCTTATTTTGTTGCATATAAATTACACTTGGTATATGTGCCATACCTGTTCCTTTTATTTTAGAGTCTGCAAAACTTTCCTAGTTTTGAGTCCAAATCCCAAATGCATCAATTCCATACTGAATAACAGCTCTGAAAAAGTGTGCTTTTTTAATTTCTTCAGTCACATTTTCATTTCAAAACTGCATGAATACTTTTTTCATTAAAGTGTTTCTTAAAAAATAAAGTCACTCCAAGATTTCTCAGTTTTTTGACATTTGCAAAAGTAATAAATTTGTTTAATGTCCCTATGGGTTCAAAAGAAATGTCAACATATGTTTTAGATCTTAATGTATAATAGCCCTGACATCCTTCCACTGCATGAACATTTTTTCAATGAACTCTGTCTTTAAAAAAATAAAATCACTCCAAGGTTTCTCATGTTTATGACATTTATAGGATTTCAAAAGAAGTATCAAATAATGGTTTAGATCTTAACGTATTATACTCTTGACATCCCTCCATCCAAATATCCATGTTCATATGTTCATGCTAGGTTAGCTGCCCTTCTGAGCCACTCTAAGCTTAGCCAATTACCCTATGTGAGAATCAAACCCTGCCCCTTGTATTTGTAAGGTAAATACCTTACCTTACCCATTATGCCAAGATTTGATTATCCTCTACCACCCCCCTCAAAAAAATTTGTTGGGAACTTTTCCTGACCCACTGAACCTTTTCATAGAAAGTTTTTCCATCTAGCCACGTCCAGTAGACCTCATCCAATCTCTTCAAAGCAGTTTGTATTTTCAGACCCTCAACTCAGTTTATGGTCAGTCTTCCATCTGTCTGCTTGTTTCTGTTGTGAAGCATCAACATGTTCAGATTCCTCATGTGTATCTGGTTACGTCAATGACACCCCCCACTGTTTTCGCCAGATATACCGCACATATGCTACAGCATATGGTTTGTAAAGCAATATATATGTATTTTATCCAAAGAGATGTGACAGAAAGTGCAGTTGTATAAACTTACCATAAAATTAGATGTTTGAATGATCCCCCATGGGATCTAACTTTGGTCCTTCAGACTCTAACTGGGCCACCCTTTGAGTCCGCAGCTTCTGTTGATTATAAAATTCTTATGTTGGAAAACTGCTTTCCTAATAGCCATTACCTCAGCTAGAAGGGTGTCAGAGCTCCAGGCCCTTTGTACTAAACCCCCATATCTTGTTTTCCATAAGGACAGAGTCTCTCTCAGGACTAACCCTTCCTTCTTACCTAAAGTGGCTTCCGAGGCGAACATCAATCGGTCCATTAATCTACCTGTTTTCTTCCATAACTATCAGAATAAAGGGGAATACAAACTTCATTTGTTAGATGTTCATAGAACATTGCGTTTTTACCTGCACAGAACAGCTGCCTTTTGCAAGTCAGAGCAGCTCTTTGTTTCCTTTGTGAAGCCCTTCTTGGGTAAGCCACTGTTGAAGGTGACTTTAGCTAGATGGATTTCTCAATGCATTTTGCTCACATACAAGATATCTGGTCAGCCAGAGCCCTTAGGGGTTCATGCTCATTCCACCCGTTCTATGGCTACTTCTGCTGCGTTCTGGTCAAGAGTGCCCTTGGATGACATTTGTTCTGCGGCTACTTGGGCTTCCTCTCATACCTTTATCTGTCATTATAAATTGGATTTAATATCCAAAGGAAGGGCAGCTTTTGGCTCTGCAGTGCTCCGGAATATCCTTCCTTAAGGACCTCACAAATGTTTAGTAGCTGGGGACTCTGTCCCACAGGTTGCTGATCAAATTAAGTTAACTACTTCAGATAAAGAAGTTATGTACTCACCATAACATTCCATCTGAGTAGGTAACTTCATTTGTCAGCATTCACCCCCCCCCCCTCCTTCCCCCTAACCTGGTTCTTTGGTTATCTGAATCCCACAATGATTCAGCCTTTTGGTATTTGCTGGATTAGGATGTTTTTTAGGTTGTTGTTTTGTCTTGGTGAAATTGTATAATGGGCAAATGCAATCTGAGGGCTGGAAGGAGATGGCAGGGTGTTGTGGGTGGGGGGGTGGAGCTTGGAGCTCAGATCTTTGGCTTGGAGGGCTGCCGGCTCGGATCCGGGTCAGATCCGATACCCACAGGTTGCTGATAAATGAAGTTACCTACTCAGATGGAACATTATAGTGAGTACATAACTTCTTTTTTTATAGTATTTAATTCTTTCCTATTTCTGTGCAGACTTTTCAGGGTTGATGGTGGCTGTTTAAAGTGAGTAGTGTCTAATTCTCTTGCCTCATTTTTGAGACTTAAGGATTCTGTCCATATTTCTCATCGCTGTCTTGATTCCAGCCCCTCCTCCCTAAAAAAAAAAAAAAGTACTTAAAATTCCTTCAAAATGTGCTGGTTGATTTGGCTGACAGTTTTGTCACATTTACAATTTGAAGGACCACTATGGGCAAATGATGAAAACATATTTTTTTTATTGTGCCATAAATTTACTGCACTTCGCAAAGCTTCTTGCAGCAAAATAACATGCTCATTCTAATTTTATTTTTTAATCCTTTTCTGCCCTCATAGGCTGATATCCTGAATCAGTTAGCCAAATCTGTCCCATAATGCACTATGAGAGTACAGTTTGTGAGAATGAGCCCTACCATTTGTTGTCAAACTACATTTCCATTCACTTAGAAACACCTGAAAAAAAAACTGCCAAGCTTATCATTCTGGAGATGGTGTGCCTTTGGTCTGTTCTGAATTTTTGAAATATTCCTTCTGATGTACTACACAGTATCGTAGAGAAAAATACTTTTTTTCTGTTGAGCAGTTTTGCAAGTTTCAGTTCCTGGCCAGGTAACTCCTTCCATCTCTCCTCCTCCTCCAATGAGCTAGTGTGCCTTGCATTTCCAGCTTGGCTAGATTCAACTAATTAATCAACTTTGCATGACAGTAGACATGAAACATATCGCAACCTGGTGTGCCACTGAAACAGTTTGTTCATTTGTCTCCCAACTTCAGAATAGCATTTCCCAGGAATTACTGCTTAAAAAAAAGCCTATCTAGCCATTTCTTAATGTGCAAATTAAAATGTTTGATTTGGATTACATTCTAGCTGTTGATGTGATTCTCTGCATAGTTATTTTGTTATAGTATAACCTAAACTGTGTGGCATTTAATGCCAAGCTTCTTGGGTGGCGAAAGCCAGGGTACATTTTTATTTAAGCTTGTATAGGCCCTAGGGCCAATAGCCTAGTACCTACCTATGAACCTGTGAACCTATGATCACTACTGCAGTAGCCTTAGCTATATGGTTATGTCCTGCCAAGGATATAACTATTGGCCAGCTTCCAAAGATTCAGGGCATGTTCCACATACCCAAACCATTAGTCAGTTCAAGCTGAGTTGACTGAAAGCAGATGCTTGGGCCATGCCAAGCCATTCAGAGCTTTCATGCCAACAGAGAGGGAGGCTGAGACCTGAAAAGGACAATGCTAGGAACAATAAAAAAGCAGTATTCACACTCTGGAATAAACAACACACCAAGAAATATGGAAGGTGGAGGGAGGGAAAAGCTACTACAGCAGTGATCATTCAAACATCTACTGTTACAGTACGTTTACTTACATAACTGTACTATGTTCATCATATTGATCACTGCTGCAGTAGCTTTAGCTGTACAAGTAGATTACCTTAGCTTACTACATTTGGGAAGCAAAAGGGGTAGAGTCCTAGAGCCCTTGGAAAATGATCCTTGCAAAGCCTGATCTAAACTTAGTGAAGGCTTCTAGAATATTTCTACACTCTAACCCCTTTTAAAAAGCCATAGAAGAAGACAAGGCCCTGGTGGAGTGGGCCTTGACTCTACCTGGAATAGTTTTGTTATGGTGAGTATAATAAAAACACATGATGGGGAAGGAAAGAGAAAGGTGAGACAGGTAATTCTTCATCTTCTCTAAGAATTATATGAAATCTAGGCTATCAAACAGATGTACTAAGGTTGATAAAAAAACTCACAACCAAATGTAAAATATGGGAAAAGAGAAAAAAGATTACAGTAATGGGGAAGCTTTATCTTCATGAAGTAAACTTCATGAAGATAAAGCTGCTTTAGTAAGAAGACAGACAGGGAAATGGTCAAAGGCTTGGAAAAAGCAGCAAGTAAATGGAATGAGAGGATCACACCAATAAACATAAATATTCCTGATGGTGACCTTTCACAAACTCAGAGGGATGGATGTGAGAGAACCACCTGGTAACAGTTTTCATACCCTGGTTTGGTTCAGAATCACTTGAGTAGGAATGGCAAGGTTAAGGACATAGGTCTGAGATCACAGGTTCATAGTTTATTTTTCTAAGCTTAATGCCAAGGAGATCATTAAGAAGCTTATCTACATCACCCGGTACTGCTGCAACTCTTATCAGTGATCCCCAGATTTTCTCTGCACATTTTAGGTGAGAATTTGTGATCACCCATTCACAAATCTGGACTGGTTTTAAAGGTTACACTGCAAAAGGAATCATTGAAAAGCTACATTATATTTGTTTTGTGTCATATTTAAATAATACACTGAGTAAAATGGAGTAAAAAGCAGAACCACACTAAAAAGATTTCTTGTTGCTCAGTCTAATGCGTATGCTTGGTTAAAAAGACTACTTTATGAAATAAACTATTTCAGTATTTCTATTTTAAAACAATCTGGATTTTCTGTGATTCCTCCTGTAGGTTTGTTGGCATGTATTGATTTTTTTTTCACACAGCATGCAAGTTTTCAGTGTTTTATTTGGATTTTGCTCAAACTCTGCTAGGGAGGTACTGGTGCTCTGATTCATGTGTAAGGACAGCCTTTTTCAGAAATGGGGAGCATGTTGGGTTAGGTTCCTGTCATGCCATCTGGTGCTGTTAATATCAAACTATACGTGTGTCTCTCTAAACCAGGTGTTTGTTTTGCCACTATTTTTATTTAGGTGAAGGAGTTCAAAAAGTGCTGGGTTGTTCACAGCATAAAAGGCCAAGCAGAGATCACAGACTCAAGAGTGTGTACAATACAGAGCAGAGGGACAACGCTATTATCATAGAATAGCTAAGGGTATTGAGATCTGTGATTTTTTTTTTTTTTGGTGAGGAAATGTTGAGGTTTCCCAGATGATTTATGTGCTTGTTGAGATATACATCAAAGAAACATTAGGCGCCGGAAGCTGTTGACGACTTGGGGGGGGGGGGTTGGAGGGTGAGAGGGGCTCTTAGTGATCTAAAAAGGGCAATTCTTTATAACTATTTACTACCACAACATAGGTTCACTTGGAGGACATTTTAAGCTTAGCCAGTTCTGTTTTGGTACTTGAATAAACATTTTCTGATTGGTCTTAACCTACCCCATGGCTGATAATTGTATATTAGCCCTAGTAAGAATAGCTGTGATCATTCCATAGATAATTTGAGGGTACCCATGTAAAGGATGCAGCATTTAGGAACTGCCGCTATCCATTAATGGCATGAAGGGCAATCCTGGAGTACTGTTCAGTTTTGAAAAGTCTTCTAGTAAGCAATGAAACAAAATGTATGAACCAATGACAACACTACCCATTTCAGAAAATTTCAACCATAAAAGGCCACTCAAACTTTTGTCATCACAATCTACCAATATCAGTAAATATGCAAAATATCTGCAGAAGTAAGGCATCTAAATATTTCCACATTAAAGGGATCTGTAACTAATGAAGAGGTTATTGCTAGGAAACAACTTTTTATTTCACTGTTTCATCTACAAATAAAGAGGCTGTTGCCCTTGAAGAATAAATTTCCTATGTTACATTAAAAATGGTAAGCTAGTAATATTGCAATAGGGAATGGATGGCAAACTGATAACAGGTTCATAGTTACTAGGTAATTCCTCTAAAGGAGGACATTTACAGGACTGCAGCATCCACTCCCTTTAAAGTAAAAAAGAGTGCAGCATTGGCAATCCATCTGCACACTGTGGGAGTAGAACCCACCGCCTTCTACATTAAATGTAAGCCTACTACCTGTTGTGCTACTAACAATGCAAATAGACTTGGAATATGCAGCACTAAACTTCTCTTCCCCTGAAGCTCTCAGCAACATTTTTTATTTAACATTTGTTTACTGGGAAAGTCCAACTTGGAACAAAGCCAATTGTCAGCAGAGGCCCAGGGAGAAATGCTCCAGACATATGTCTTTGTAAGATGGGAGGAAATCTGAGCACCCAGAGAAAACCCACACAAACACAGGGAGGTCATACAGACTCCACACAGAAGGCACGCCAGCCAAGAATCAAAGCAGAGAACCTCTTGCTGTGAGGCAACAACACTGCCACAGCACCATCCACTTGACACAACTAAAGCTCTCAATATCACAGCAGAAGAAATCTGGAAAAAGCCAAAATTTATTTGGGGTGGCAAAGGCCCAAAACCAGGGACACATTTTAAATATTGCTTGTATAATCTTAGAACATTGTTAAAATAGTGTCCTGTTATCATGTGTTTTCAAAAAAGATAGGAAGACTGAAACTTAAAGGGTTATCATTATTTAGTGAATATCTTCCTCACTGATTTATCAGAAAACCACAAATTTTTAGAGTAACAGACAAAAAGTATAAGCCAAATATAATATGCTGTGAAACAGTGAAACTGTAGACAGTTGAGAGCTATGGACTCAACTTCCTGAATATCACAAGTGGTGGTGTGGGTAGAGAATGCAGGCTCCTGTACCTAAGGTACAGGGTTTGTGCCTGGGTAAGTATAACCACCAGTTATAAGTAACTGGGGCATAAACGGACCTCCGATTTACAACAACGGACATCCTGCTTAAAGCTGACATAAACAGACCTCCTGCTTTAAGCTGACATAAACAGCTCCTGCTTAAAGCTGATATAAGCTGACATAAACAGACCACTTGCTTAAAGCTGACATAAACAGACCTCCTGCTTAAAGTTGACATAAACGGACCTCCTGCTTTAAGCTTTACAACAATGGACCTCCTGTATAAAGGTGTTTATATCACGTTATCAAAAGATGAAAATAGCGAATGCAATTTCATCGGCCCCAAAACATCTAAACATGAAAATATCGAACATTCAGAACAGCGAATTTTTTCCCATGGAAAAAATTTGCTGCTCCAAAACACATACACACAACACAAGCACATCAAACAAACAGCAACCACACAAATTCCCACATCGCTATACTAACTACCTACCCTACTCCCACCTACCTCCCCCCTCTACCTATTAACCTACAGGTCTGCCCCAACACACTACAACCTAAAAACCCTAAACCCCCAACCTACTTACAACCTCCTACACACGCCTGTCGCACATCCCCTAACCCTTTTAACCCGCCCCTAACCCTAACGCACAAACAACACAACAACCCATCCACCCACTTACTGATAACAATTCGTAATTTTAAGAATACAGCAGCTAATAGCGACGAAATGGACGGAAATTCTTTTCCCGAGGAAAGAATTGAATTTGCTGTTCTGCCTATTATTCTTATTATTCACTGAATAGTGTTCGATATCAGAACATTGAGTTTTAATACTCATGTTCTGATATAGACCCATAAAGGTGTTTTTATTATATTCAACAAAGAAATTTTTTTTTTTTTCAAAAAAAAAATGTTCAAACACAACACACACACACAACACACATCAAACAAACAGCAACCACACACATACAGCAACCCTAGTAAAGTCACATTCCACACTCCTAACCTGGCCCTCCTAACTCACTTACTCCACCCCTAACCCCCTAACGTATAACAACAATTGCACACTTACCTGAACCCAACCCCGTAACTTTCCATCACAGTGCAAAGAATAGCAGCTTTGCTAGTTGGCTGAAGAAATATCAGAACATTTATCAGTTTTAATATGCCTGTTCTATAGACCCATATAAAAGGCATTTATATCCGTTTATAAAAAAGAAAAAAATAGCGAAATGCTATATCAGCCCCCCAAAATTAGAATAGCTTAATTTTTTCCCATGGAAAAAAATTGCTGCTACGAAACACATACACACAACACAAGCACATCAAACAAACATCAACCACACACATATACTTAAATTCCTACATCTAACGCTACACAAAACAAAACATACACTATCTACCCACTTACCTTAACCCAAACCCTAGCCCTAAGGTCCGTCACTATCGCACACTCACCTAACCCGCGCCCTAACCCTAACTCACTTAAACCACCCCTAACCCTAAAGTCTGTCACTATCGCACACACGCCTAACCCATGCCCTAACCCTAACTCAACAAACAAACAATCGCACACTTACCTGAACCCAACCCGCAACTTTCCACCACAGCGCTAAGAATAGTGAAGCCACAGAAACGGCCTACCGAATTATTTTCCGAGGAAAGAATTTGCTGTTCTGCAGCTTTGCTATTCTTAGCGTTCACTGAATAGTGTCCGATATCAGAACATTTGAAGTTTTAATACTTTGATTTTTTGATATAGACCCGTATAAAGCATAAGACAAAATTTATTCTTACCGAGCAGGTTGTTGTGATACTACATCTCTTAATGCAGGCTATAATTTCCACGCACTTTTTTGAGTTTACGCTAACATGCAATGCATGCAATAGTCCTTCATTGGGTCTGGGTCTTGCAGCTATAAAAGTGGGGGGGGGGGCCTCTCCCTCCCCCTCGCTCTATGGTTCCGGCGCCCATGAACATTACAATCAATGATGGACCTATAAAGGAAGAATAGAGTGGGACTATCAGATAAAATATTTTTAACCACAACTGAGAAATGGTGGTCAAAGGAGAATCTATTTTAGTGATGCTAGATTTACTAAAGGAAACTATGCTGCAATTCTCAGCATTGGGGTTAAGTCCATGATTAACATGCAAAACAGCTGTTTGCTCTAGCTCTTGCTGGAGAATTTAAGATAAGAATGGGATTTGATACATTTTCCCAGTTGTAATCATCAGCAAACTTCTCTAACCATAGTCTATTGATTACAGCTTTCATGGCAGAGAAATCTATATCACAGAAGAGAGGCCCCAGTACAGAGACCTATGGAACACTGCTAATGACACTTTTCTATCCAGAGCAAATATCCCCATCCTTAACAGAAAGGGTTCTGTCAGATAGTCAGTTTACATACTTACCTAATAAACTATATATGGGTTAATGGTGATTTCAGAGAATTTATAAATAACTTCATCAAGCGGGTAGTGTCAAAGGCCTTTGCAAGCTCCAGGTAGGCAGCATGGACTGTATAACCCTTATTCATGGCCTCAGCAATCTTCTAATAGAACTTGACTAGGCTAAGCAGGCATGATGTGCCTTCTACAAAGCCACACTGATGTGAATGCAACAATATATCAGCTCCTCTATATTATTGTTTATTAGCTCCACTGTGATGTGTTCCATAACCTTGCAAATAGTACTAGTGAGGCTTAAAGGCCTGTAATACAAGGATCAGTAGAGGGAACACCTTGATGCAAACACATCACAACATGTGTCCTGCACATCTTGGGGATGTAGCCATTAAAAAGATGATGGATAGTTTTGCTATATGGGACGTAACACTTCTCAGCAGACATCCGAGGACTTTGTCCAAAATAATTTTAGTCAGCTCAAGCTGCCCAACAGTTTGGGTGTGTGGAAGGTAACCTAAAGCTTTGGAAGCAGGCCAGCTGCTATATCCTTGGCAGGATATAGCCAACATAGCTAAGGCTATTTTAGATGTGATCAATATGCTGAACGATTTTGGTTACTTCTAAGCTTCCCAAGATAGCTGAAGAAGGCTTTATGGTTATGTTTTTGAATCAGTTGAAAACCTAAGTTCATAGTTAATTTTGTATTTCCTAATGGTAAGTCTTTGGGACTTATTTACTAACTTACATCCTTTTTTTTTTTAAATGATGACGCAGACATGTTTTTGAAATGGATTTATTGTTTCCTTATACAGTTTGCTGATGTTGTAGCTCCATCATATGTGTTTAGTTTTAAACTTATAAGAATGGTCTGAGCCTGCAGGTCTCATTCCCATGCTCCCGGCCTCATTACTCAAGCTTACAGCCACCACACCACAGCAGCACTGATTTTTCTATTAAGAAGCACAATGTGAAGCAACAATGAAGCATGACTGCGGAGGACAGCTGTGGAAAGCTGCAGGGCTGCATCAAGGAAATAGTCAAAAAAGAAAGGATAATGAAAACATACGGGGCACTGCCATAAATTTGTTTTTTTAAGTCTGGTACCTTACTTTTCACAGACTTTACACTACAAATCCATTACATTCAACTTCATTTTTTAATGTTTTTATTCCTTATAATCAATTAACAAAACTTACTACCACAAAGAAACAGTAACAGTTTTAATATATATGCAACATTAAATATATGATGCTGGTTTCATTAGTTAAACCAATAAAGTTGGCAGTATTTAGTCTGCATGTAATTCTAGCTTCTGGATACTGCAAATAGTTTTGTCTTGAACCCCTTATTCTGTCTTCTTCCACCTGACTCACTCCCCAAGACCTTAACAACTTTATGTCAGTTCTATGAAGTAATGGTATGTTAGATTTTGTATTCCATCTTTCAGTCTCCTTGCTGTCACCTGCATAATATTTTGAGCTTGAACTTTATACCACAGAAACTGCAAGATATGTTATTTGTATTTTTTTAACTATACGTGAATTAAATAATCTCAAGCCTTTTGACTTACTGAACATATCTCTTAATGCTTATGGATTTCTAATGAGTACTGAAAATATTTGCCATCATTCTAAAATGTTAGCAAGATGTTTAACTGATTGATTACAAAGAGTATGAAATTGGGCATAAATGTAATAGATTTTATGACATAAATATGAAAAGTCAAGGTAGCAAACTGCTCAAAAAAAGAAGTTATGTTCTTACCATAACGTTCCATTTGTGTTTATTTTATTTATTTATTTATTTTTTATTTATTTTACATTTGTTGACTGGGCTAGTCTAACTGGATAATATGTCCATTTTCAGTAGAGGCCCAGGGAGAAAAGCTCCAATAGTAACAAAGCAGTAATAAAACACAGTCTTAACAATAAGCAAAATAGTAAATGATTGCAGAGATAAAACACAGTCTTAACAATAAGCAAAATAATAAGAGACTGCAGACAGCAATCAAAAGCAGTAGAAACAAGAATATAAGATTACACTAATATTAGCCAACAAGATAAAACATTTCCTTTACAATATGATACACTAATAATTTACAGTAGTTAATATATGATGCTCACAAAGGTAGTTAAAGTTTCCTAGGGTAGTTGCGGCTTTCAGAAACAGTAAGCAGCATTGACTTAGCATACAAAGTAAGAACATAAAGAGTGCTAGTAGTGAAGGCTGGAGTTTAGTCAGGGTTACTGCAGGGGCATAACCAATATGTTTTAAGGTGTCTTTAGATTTTGTTTAAAGAGGGGTAGGGAAGGAAGTGATGTTAGTTCAGTAGGTAGTAGGTTCCAGTTTTTTCCAGCTGAGTTAGAGAACAGAGAATATCCTGCCAGGTTGTTGGACTTGCCTATGTTGACTAGAAGTTTGCCTGAAGAGCGTAAGCTGTTAAGATTTTTGTAGGGGATTATGAGGTTTGAAAGTATAGGAGTCTTATTAGGTTGATTTAGGTTCTTATGGGCAATGGTAAGTTGGGAAAGTTGCAATTGGTTTTGTAGTTCGAGCCAACCTAGCTGCCATAGATTCTGGCAGTGGTGGGTTCTGAAGGGATTCCCAGTGGCAAATCTAGCAATGTTATTATAGGAGTTAGCTAATTTGAGAAGATTATTTTTTTCTAAGTTGGTATATATGGGTGAAGCATAAAGAAGAGTTAAATTAGATGTGAGTGGGCAATTGTGGTTCTAGCTGTGGGAGTTAGGAAGGCTTTGATTCTATATAGGGAGCCTATTTTTCTGTTTACAGTTTTTATAGTGTTGTTAATATGGCTATCAAAGTTAAGGTTATTGTCTATTGTAATTTCTAAGAGTTTGGTGGTAGAGTTGAGGATATGAGGGTGTGATTGTTAGATATGACCGTGAATTCTAAAGGGGTGGACTTGCTGGTAGGAGTAAAGAGTAAGAGCTTAGTTTTTTTGGGGGGATTCAAGAGGAGGCAGCGTTTCAAGAACCATGTCTCCACTGTGTTAAATACCATTTGAGTCAGAGATTGCAGTTCTGATAAAGAGTTGTCTGAAAATATGAGTCATCTGCATATTGTATACAGGTGGCTTGAGGAATTGCTATATGTATGTCATTAATGAAAAGTGAGAAAAGGAGATGTCCTAATATTGAGCCCTGAGGGACTCCCAAGGTGACTGGCAGGTGGGATGACTCTGTTCTCCCAGAGTACTGCCTGCTGCCTATTGCTGAGGTAGGAATTGAACCACTGAACAGCTTGAGTGTCAAGGGAAAGGAATTTGAGAATATTTATTAGCAGAGGGTGGTTTATCATATCGAAGGCTTTTGAGAGATCAATGAAGAGTGCACACGAGGGGATATTGTTATTACAGTTTCTAATAATTGAATTAGTGAATGATAGGAGGGCAGTAGCGGTACTATGGAATGGCCTAAAGCCATGTTGGTTATTAGCTAGTATGTTATGCTAAATTAAATGGTCAAGTAGCTGACAGTGAATACATTTTTCCATGATTTTTGCTAAGGGTGGTAGCAGGGCTATAGGCTGATAGTTAGAATAGTCATTTTGTTGTTGATCTTCATTCATTCATTACTGATGGGTATCATTTCTGTCCTCAGAACCAAGTCGGCCATTATAACAAGCTTGCACCAGCCAAAAAACTCTCGAGCTAAGCTTACCCATAGTGCCCTTCTCTCTATCATCTATCATGTTACATTCAACACTATCAGCAAAACAGAAACTGAAGGGTGGCATTCAGTGACATAGCTTGCATTGCATATTGTAACTGCCCACAGCCATCCACTAAACAAACAATATGCAATTCAAAGAAACCCATCTGTCAATAACTCAGAGCTCTTAGGCTACTGTATATCATATACTCTAGTTGTTAGATATATACATTTAAACATATATACTTCTGTTTATTACAATTTATGTTTAGTAAAAATAACTGTGCATGTACACTTTTGTTTGCTAGTTTGATGCATGTACACTTCTGTTTGCTAGAATAGATGTAGAAAAATATAGTCAGTTAGATGCATGTACATTTCTGTTTGCTAGATCACACATACACACATATATATATATATATATATATATATATATATATATATATATATAGATATAGATATATTAAAGGGTTAAACTGAGGCATCCAGCATTCTGGTACAACTTCAAGGAAAAATGCTGATAATAAATTCCTGAGACCCAGGTGCAAGAAATGAACAACTCCCTACCAGGTTGGAGACGAGGATGACTCCCTAGATTGTCACATAATTCTCCTTGAAACAAAAACAAAGTAGTTTATCAACAGACTGCTTGATGTCACGTGAATTCCAGAAAAGACGGTTCTCGTGGACCAGATCCAAATGGCATAAGAAAAAATATATAAAGAACATTGAAAGTGTATGATATTAGATCTGATTTTTATTAGATCTGATGTACTGGAGGGTTGTTAATCTGTGCTGGTAGTGAAAAACCAAACCTGAAACATTAAAGTTGTAAACTTTACATTATTGTATGTGTTGTCTGTTATACAGATAAGTTATTTTAGTAGTAACTGCGCAAAGTTAATATATACAGTATTGAAAAGGTTAACAGTGTCAGACTTTCATTTCCGTAAGGCACCAGAAGCAGAGCTACATTCGACAGCACCAACAATCTCAAGACTGTCATTAAATAACTTTTCAGTGGTGAGTTTAGCCTATATTTGGACACAGGGGGAGTGGTGCCTTGTGTAAGGTCACTTCAGTAAAAGTGCAGCAACTAACATTTATGTATGCGATTGAGTCCTGAACAGGACCACCTCAGTTTCTACAGTTTGCAGCAGTACAGTTTCCTAATCATCTGGATCCAGAGTGAGACTGCCATGCAGAAAGGAAGCAGTGCCATAAATTCTCCTGGTCGTTGAATCTTCAGGTTTAGAATCTGCAACTGCCAGCTTTGTTTCACCAGTTTTTGAAGTAACTACAGAAGTTTTCCAACCATCTACAGTGATCAGACAGGCCACCTGAGCCATTATGGAACTGGTAAGAAATTCTTTTGTGTTACATGACAGTATGGATGCCATTAGTCATGCTAGTAAAAAGTGTAAACAGAACTTTACTCTTAATATATCAGATAGACCAGATAAAATTTGGGAGAGATTATGAAACTGGTACGGGCAATATATTAGTAAATATAAAACCTTATTAGGGCAAGTGGATATACATGTACTGAATAAGTGGGTAGTAACATCTGACTGGTACCTTCAGCAAAAAAATGTTTGGTATGACAGTAAATGTTTATTGTGTGAGTTATATGAAACTGCTTTCTGTGTACAATGATATAAAAATACAGTGCAGACCATTGTTAGCAAATTAAATTGCCAAGAAACATTTTCTGATAATAAAGCAGCAGAAAAGGGTAATATTTCTACATTGCACCCAAATGCTACACAGTTATGTGTTGTCACAACACTAATTTCAGTGCTAGAACCATTGTCAAATCACCTCCTGGCAGAATTTCCTGTAGATCTTATTACACCTTTTAAAGAGTATGCCCGACAGTGGAATGAAGCTACTAGGCAAGAAAAAACAGAAAAGGACAGGAATGAGGATCATGATAAATTGACAGAAGAGATTAATAAATTCCTGAGGGACAGATGCAGTGGGTTTCGGGAGTTAACAATGCCATACAAAAACTGTGTCAAAAGTGCATAGGGACCCTGCAATCAATAGAAGAGTCTCTTGAATAGTATCATAAAGCCTGTAAAGAATTAGAAAAAGAAATTTCAGATCTTAAGCACTGTTTACAAGATAAGGAGGATAAATTAGCTGAACTGACAGAAACTAATCTACAAAACACAACTTTGGTAGCTCAGTTTAAGAAGGAATTTGAAAAAGTCAAGCTAGTTCAAATCACAGAACAGGGAACTACAGCTGATCTGTATACACAGTCCATATTGTTACTGTTACCACAGTAGAATGATAAAAAGGGCTTATTTTATAACATGCTTGATTTCAAAGAATGGGTAGCATACACAGCAGGATCTGATGTATGGACAGACGCATTACTCAGATATGTCTGGATTTTTATTCCCAAATGTTTTAAAACTCATTCAGTTAAAGCAAGACACTTATTGGTTAAACAGTAAAGTAGGACATATGACAGCCATTCTAATGGCATATACACAAGTGTTGCCTCTCACAGCTAAGCAGTTAGATAATTTGAAAATCACCATTTCAGATAAGTTAATGGAACAAAGCAAACACTTTAAGCTTGCATTTTAGATCATATATCAAAGGTCAGACAGGGACATGCAAAAATCAGAACTACAAAAGCAGTTAATACATTGCTTCTTAGAGCAAGCAAAAAGGGTCCCAGGTGATATTAAATGCATTTTTGAAGCAAATTCAGATACCCTCATTGATGTGGTACAAATATTAATGAGGGGATGAATTATGGCTGATGATGGGGCATTGTTTTCATACCATATCTTTGCACTCAGAGAAGGGGGTGAGCCATTTGACGCAATTAGTGAAGTAAAAAGCCATGGAAGGTAATGGTGGTGTGACCAACCACCAGCAGAACGAGCTGCATCAGCACCACTAGCTCCTGCTTTTGTATACCCAGCACCAGGATGAAATACAGGTAAGGAACAGAAGGTACCAACATATATTTTCTGTAAAAAAAATAGGGCATGTTAAGCAAGATTGTGACCATTACAAGGCTTGGCATAAAAGAAAGGAAGAACAGGATGTGTTTCCAAAAAACAGATCCAAAACATTCAAAAGATAAGTCAGAAAAACAAGTCAATGTACGGACACTTTACAATACTGGTAAAGACAGCTATAAAGGTCATTGATACATGGGAAAAGGAGATGTATGCCCTGTAGATTTTCAGGCAGCTTTACCTGTAAATCCAAAATACTTGGAAGAACAGGTAGATGAAATAGCTAGGCATCAGTTATGTAATGATATTGAAAAATCTAAATATGTAGAGCACTCAGATACAGAGGAAGATGACAAACAAAAGCATGCAGTGTGCCACATTGCAGCTAACAAAAATGAGGATGAGTGGATTCTCTTACAGTAGGGGTGTGCTCCTCCTACCCTGGTATCTTTCCTGACTACCTTTAAAAAGGGTTGAGATGGACAACCACTGATTGATATCTGGGTGGAGGGGTCAAAATGTCTTATTAGATACAGAAGCAGCAGTATCCATTACTAACAGACAGTTACCTGTAAATCCTACAAATAAGGTTTACATTTCTGCATTTAATAGCACAGAGTGCTATGCAGTGAGCAGCCAAGAAGTCAACATAAAATTTCACCAAGAAGGACATATATGGAAGGATGCATTTTTAATGCATCCATCTTGTTCAACTACCATTATTGGTATGGATATTTTAGGACTTTTGGGCATAGTAATTGATTTACCTAACAATATTTTGTAAATGGGAGACAGGGCAACAGGGGAGAGAGAGGTAAGTGCAGTTTGCTGTGCGATCTCCCTACCTGAAAAACTGATAAGCCTATAGGACGTGTAAATGCAGACAGTGAGGATGTGTGACAACATTTGCAACAACAATTTCCAAATCTGTGGTCCAAAGGACCCAGTGACTGTGGAAAGCTGGAAACACCAATGGGGGTAGGTAGTGATCAGGATTACATACCTCTTTTTCAAAAACAGTATCCTATGTATTGCAGATTGGGAAAAGGAAGGAATCATAAAAAAAGGCAACAGTCCCACACATTCACCTATCTGGCCAGTTAAAAAGAAAGATGGTAGTTACTATCTTGTCATTGATTAAGGAAAGTAAATCAGTACAAAATACCTAGAGCACATTTATTTCCAGGAGTTCCAGAGCTGACTGAGTGTATTAAGCCGCAAAGTAGTTTACAGTAATAGATCTAGCAAATGGTTTTTTTGCAGTACCGCTTAGAAAAAGAGACTGGCCAAGTTTTGCATTTACATTCAAAAATCAGCAGTATGTCCTGACAATGTTACCTCAGGGCTTTCAAAACAGACCTGTTATTTTTCGTCAGATGGTAGGTTCCATTCCGCAACAGCTGGAAAAAGATGATTCGGTGTTACATTACATTGATGACATATTAATTCAGGCTGAAACAGTGGAGGAGCATGTATGGCTTCTGAAAAAAGTATTTCACACTCTGCAGCAGGCAGGGTTTAAGGTCAAAAGTGAAATAATTCAATTTATGACACCAGAAACTGAGTTTCTATGTACTATCATAAAGCCATCAGGAAGGTCTCGTTGCCCAATGTGTGTACAAGGCATTTTACAAATGGAAAAGCCACTAATAATAGCAGATTTGCATAAATTCATGGGAATCATTAATTACAATAGGGAATTTATACAGGATTATGCAGCTGTGGCAGCTCCTCTATACAAGAAGTTGCAGGAACAAAAGAACTCCACCCTTTTAGAGTGGGGACCACATGAGGATGAAGCATTTTCACAGATAACATTAAAGTTAGCACAAGCTGCAGAATTAATAGCAGCCACACCAAAGCTGCCATTTTTGTTACAAGCAGCAGCCAGAAAGAAAACATTATCTGTTGTATTGTTACAAGAATGGCCACATTGCAGTGACAACAGGAAGGAAAAAACATTACGTCCTGTCACCTTCTGTAGTCATAAAATGACTCCAGTGGAACTTGGCTACCACCCATGTATACAACAATTATTAGCCATTTATGGGGTATTAAGCAAACTGATTATTTAACCGTATTTTCCAGCATTATGGTACAAATACCACACCAAGCAGTAAAAGCTCTGGTAGACAATTTTGAAATGAATAAAATCAAAGATGGTATTAGCCAAGCAGTTTTTACAAAATGGATGGCACTTTTTGGAATGAAAACTGTCACCATACAGACAGGGGACAAATATTATTTGTCAAATCACATGGGATATGAAGGAAAACAGCATAACTACTTAGAAAAAATAATGACAACTGATGTACAATTTTTGCATCTGACTTTGACCATTTTAAGCCATTTGTCTTTGTAGACAGAGCACGGTTTTGGGACAGAGGTAAATGTCAGCTCACAGAGCTGAATTAGAGGCAGTACTGTTGTTGTTGTGTCTTTTGGCTTTTCCCGGTTAGGAGTTGCACAGCGAAACTCCAGTCCACTAATGATTGGTAGTTGATTTTTATGTGCCGAGTTATCAGCCCTAATGGTATGCCCATTCACGCATGCTCCACGCAGAAGATGCTCTAGCTGAGAATCGAACTGGACAGCGTCTTACTATGAGGCAACAACGCTACCGCAGCACCACCACCGCAGGTATTGGTACTGTATGGGCTTAAATATTACAATCCTGTTAACATTTTCTCAGACAGCGCCTATGTAGTAAATTCTTTAAGACTGCACATGGACACTTGAATAATGTAGGGATTTGTAGGTAGTGCAAACAAACCACTGCAACATGCTGAATTGTTAAAAGACATATATAAAGTAATAACAATGTCAAACTAGCAAGGGGAATACAGCATCTTAAAAGTAAAAGCACATCATAAACCAACAAGTGAAGCTTTCAAGTTAAATGCATTAGTTGACACATGCAAAACAGGCAGCACAGAGTGGAAAAGAACTTTGAGTATGTATATACTGATACAGAAGTCAGTGCCTTAAGAGTTAGAAGAATCTGTTGAGGAAGACTTTATAAATATTCAAAAGCAACAGGGCTTAAAAAAAGAAACCAATCAGTGCATGCTAGCAGGAATACCACCAAAGGAAGATTATGCATACACTACTTCTAAAGGATTGCAGTTGCCATACATGCCATTTCAGTTGGCAAGGCAATTGATCAAGTTAAATCACCAAATACTGGAACATCTAGGAGCTGATAAACTATGGGCAGTTGTAAAAGAAAAATACTGGAATCCAAGTTTAAAAAAATCTGTAAGTTAATTGTAGAAGAATGTCTGATCTGTCTGCACATAAATGCTAAAAGTAAAAAAACCTCGGATAAACTGAGTAGAGCCAGCAGATGGGCCATGGTATACAGTGCAAATAGATTATGCTGGTCCCTTGCCAACAACAAAGGAAGGGTACAGATACCTGCTAGTAGTAGTGGACATCTTATCAAAATGGGTAAAGGCAACTCCTACTAAAACTATGACAGCAAAGGCAACTGCAGACGCTTTATGGAAAAATGTTTTCTGTCATTGGGGATGGCCAAGAACTATCGAATCAGACAATGGGACACAGTTTGTTAGTGACCTAATAACGCAAATGTGTAACCTGTTAGGAATTCAGCAAATATTTCATGTGACTTACCACACACAGTCAAACGGAATTGTAGAGCAAATGAATCGTATGCTCAAGGACCTTCTTAAAAAAGCATGTCTTGAAAAAGGAAATGTATGGGTGCAACATTTGCCAAGCATACTTTATGGACATACCCAACATTTAACAGTAACACAGGAATATCTCTTAAATCATGACAGGTAAAAAAATGCCATTCCAGTTACCTTTTGATCCTGATACACCAGACAGTAGACCTATGTTAGAAATCAGTAAGCATCAGCAATGGCTAAAACAGATTACAGAAATATGTGACTAAAATGCAAGAGAGCAAGCTTTCCACTTATGGAAAAAGGTCCTAATATTACTGCCAGAAGAAATCCTTCCCTGTGGAACAGAGGTATAAGTAAAAATGTTTCAGACGGAAGGACCATGGGATAGCAATTGGCAGGGACCTTTTGAAGTAGTGGAACAAATAGGTGTACAAAATAAAAGGTAAAAAGCAAAACAGAACAGTGTTAGTGCATAAAGATCAAATGAGAGTAATCAAAAGGAGTAAAGAGACAGAGTCACAAAAGTGACACTCATGTATTTTCTTTGCGGAAAATGAAACTGAAGCTGCCTAGAGTGCACCTGTTTGGAATACAGAAGAGCAAATGGCAAACAACAACAGATGTAAATTATGTAAATACCTCTACTTTCACACGAGTGTTAGTTAAGCCAATATCTCTTTTGTTTTTAACAATTTTTTGAAATTGTATAATAGCACTGGGAGTAGCAGACACCCCAGCAGAAAAAGCATACAAGATTAATGTTACTAATATAAAGTTATATTGAGCAAATGATACTACAAATAGAACTCAGGGTAATTTATTTTGTCCAGAGAGACAAAAATGTCATGTTGGAAATCTATCCTTAGACCAGAGTGTCACAGTTTGGAAAACAGCCAAAGGGCAAGCATGCATTCAGTTTTCACAGCATGAAGCAAATATATCTTTACAAAACAATACTGCAATAAAATGATGCATATTACAGGAGGTAAGGGCACATTTTCAATTTTACACTGACTGTGTAAACAGTACTGCAGAAGGGACTAAAATAAAGGTACAAGATGGAAACTACTAGTCTGTATTAATAATTCAGTAATCATTGGAAGATATATTTGCCTTTTTGTTATCAGAACATTTAACAATAATCCCACATCCAAGTTTGATCAAGTAATCACAGTACCATTAACATGTACAGTAGTAGGGCAAAACTACCAAAAAATGGTATTACAT
This sequence comes from Protopterus annectens, assembly GCF_019279795.1. Classification (NCBI taxonomy): domain Eukaryota; kingdom Metazoa; phylum Chordata; order Ceratodontiformes; family Protopteridae; genus Protopterus; species Protopterus annectens. The sequence goes on along the minus strand of NC_056743.1, from coordinate 1,184,203,568 downwards.
TTTAATTTCACATTCCCTCCTGACATTACTGGTTGTCGGAGATGGAGAGCTTGGTACAATACTCTTTTAGGGGGTACGAGTACAGGCTTAGGGACATTAAACTCAATTGACATAGAAATATTGGCAGACAGATTAAAACTGACAGGACAGGATATCTCACAAATAGTAGATTTATAGGCACAATGGTCACCTACTATATGGGCATCACAAAAAGAGCATGTTAACTTTCAGAAGGAATTTCTACAATGTTTTAACAATTCTCTATTTAGCAGAGTAGGGTTTGATGTTGTTACTAAATTTGTAGATTGGACTAAATATACTTTAAAGTTTTTTGTGTGTACAAATACAAAAAAATTCAGTGCAGAGTAAACTAACATCTGGTATTGAATATGTGTGGAGAACTATGTTTGCAAAATGGATCCCAAGTGCTAACTGGATTGAAATGCATGGGCAGCAAACAGTCTGCACAAAAACATATTGTACAGGAAAAGTTACACATTATAATGTACCAAGTTCAAAAGTAATATGTCAAGTTATAGTTTTACCACTAGTTTTGGACCACCATTCTATCCGTATCAGTACTGGTTACCCCAGGAAGAGGGAAATTATATTGATTTACAAAATAGAACATTGCACTAATACAGTTAATGGACTGGTGTGTGGCCAGCACTCGCCAGTATATGAACCATGTTTTTACAGCATTCTATAAATCTATGTAAATGGACAATTTTACCTTCTAGTTATGAAATGTTCTCAGAAATAGGCCCACAGTTTGTATGTGTTGTAACAAATCAAAGTTTAACATTTACTAAACAATGTCCTTTCGTAGGTTGTCTTATTTAGTATGGCATAATGACACATATATGGTTACCCCAGAAAACAATTCTGTAATGCTTTTACAATGGAATCCACAAGCATTATCAATGATTAATGTAGGATTTTCACTGGAATCACTGTATAAAGTCATAAATAAAAGTAAACAATTAATTGAACAGTTGCAAAAGGTTAATTAAACAATCCTAAGTCATGAATTAAATTCTGTAATTGTAAAAAATAAGCTAATCAAGCTTGCAGAAAAGACTAAAGCTGATACAGCTCATAACTGGTGGGACATTTTTACAGGATGGTCTTCAGGACATTTTTACAGGATGGTCTTCAAAAGGAAAAAAGTTGATAGCCTGGATTATACATCCAATTCTAATAGCAATGCTTGTTATTGTGTTGACAATATGGAATTGTGTGTTACCTTGCTGTATCAGAAGAAAAAAAGAAGTTATATACTCACCATAATGTTCTGTGTTTGTTGTCCATCTCGCCCTTCATTCTTATTGGTTTGGTTCAGATCTGAGCCTCGGCTCTGACACGGCCGAATACACTAGCTTGAAGCCTTTCACTTAGCTTGTGGCTGAATAGGTATCCCATCATGCAGTGGTGTAATTCCCCAGATCTTGTTTGCTGCTAATCATAACAATGTGTCTACATTTGTCATACGACATCAGGAATAGAAATAACAAGGAAATTCAGAGGAGCTCCTTTACTAAAGAATAAGGATCTCTCATCTAAGTCCTCTAGCAGCCCTTGGCTGGGGGAAGGTGGGAAGGTCGTAAAAATGAAGGGTGAGATGGACAACAAACGTAGAACATTATGGTGAGTACATAAATTCTTTATGTTATGTTGTCCTGTCTCGCCTTCATTCTTACTGGTTGGGACAGCGTCCCTAGCACCATTTTCCTGGGTGGCTCATAGGAGTATACCTTTGAGCACAGAAGAACCAAAGAAAGCCCTGCCACTGGAGGCCAAATCAACTTTGTAATGAGTAATAAATGTATGGAGTCTTGCCCACGTAGCAGCAGCACAAATACTGTCCATTGATAATCTGGCTGGGTAAGCAGAGGATGTTGCTAAGGCTCTAGTCGAGTGGCCTCTAACTTTGAATGGTAATTTCCTGTTATTTGAGGTGTATATAAAGGTAGTACAATTTGCCAGCCAATTTGAAAGCATTACTTTTGAAACTGGCATGCCCTTTTTAGGTGATGAAATGGAGATGAACAATTGGTCTGTTTTCCTAAAATCTTTAGTTCTATACAGATAAAACCTAAGTTGCCTATGCACATCCAACTGGTGAAGTTTGTATTCTGCCTTGTTGCTATGATTAGGAAAAAACACTGGGAGCTCAATTGATTGATTCAGATTGGTTTGAGAACAAACTTTTGGCACAGAGGATGGATCAGTTCACAAAGATACTCTATTCTTATGGAAAATCAAGTATGGTGGCTTGATTGATAGAGCTTGCAATAACGAGACTCTTCTTGCAGATGTAATGGCTACTAAGAAAATAGTTTTCCAAGAGAGAAATTTGAGATAACATGATGATGAAAGTTCAAAGGGAGGTAAGGTTAGGTGAGTCAGGACAAAATTCAGATCCCATGGTGAGAGAGGTTCTTTTATGGGAGGTCTCAAGTAAGCAAGTGCCTTTTAAAAATGCTTTACGCAATTTGTGTCACATCAGGTTAGGAGTGTATTCACCTATGTGAAAATTAGAAATTGCAGCTAGTTGAACTATAATTGTAGTTGCGGTGGAACCTTGCTGGAAAAGTTCTGCAAGAAATTCTAAAATTGAACTAATTGGGGCAGAAAAGGGATCAATGTTTTTTTGCTTTAGCCCAGTAGGAGAACCTCTTCCATTTACTAGAATATAACTCCTGGTAGAAGCCTTGTGAGAGTATACCAAAATGCATTTTACTGCTGGTGTGAAGTCTTGAAGCCTGACTAAGTTTGGAAGTGGAGCAGCCATGCTGTCAAATTGAGGGTTTGGAGAGCAGGATGAAGAGTTCTGGACATATGAGTCAGAAGGTCTGGAACTGGGTCTAGAACCCATGGTTTCACCTGTAGGTGAGGCCAGAGAAAGGGGAACAAAATCTGACAAGGCCAATATGGAGCAATGAGAATCAGCCTGCTTCCCAAGGATTTTGCTTTCTGAATGACTTTGGGTATCAGGGGAAAGGGGAGAAAGTCATACAGTAGTCCCGAGGGCCAATTGTGAACAAGTGCATCTCTCAGTGTCTCGTCCATAGGGGGGATTAGGGCAAGGTAGCTACTGTATTTGGTATTCATGGGAGTGGCAAATAGGTAACAGCAAGGCTGGCCCCATTTTCGGAAAATCTTCTCCACTATGTTTTGGTTTAGAGACCACTCGTGAGACATCAATACCGCCCTGCTGAGTTTGTCCGCTATCATGTTGGATTTCCACGGGATATGCGTTGATACCAGAAAAAGTTGGGAATAGATTGCCCATTGCCATACTTTCCGCGCTTCTCGACAAAGGGTGTATGATCTCGTTCCTCCTTGTTTGTTTAGGTACCAGACTACCGACATGTTGTCTGACTGGATTGCAATCATTCCTAGTGGAAGAGAGTCCTGGAGTGCTTGCAATACTAGAAGCACTGATCTCATCTCTAGAACATTAATGTTCAAATGGGCCTCCTGTTCTTGCCATGTGCCTTGGACTTTTCTTTCCAGATAATGCCTCCCCACCCTATATGGGAGGCATCTATGGTCACTGTAGCTATGGGTTGTTGTGGCACAAAAGGTCATCCGATGATCATGTGGCTGGACTTAAGCCACCATAGAAGATCTCTCTCTTGCATGACTCTGTAATTCTGATTTGGTGAGATATGGGAAATTCTTGTAATGACCACTGAGCAAAAAGGAGCCATTGAATAATTCTCATATTCTTCCTGGCTAGAGGAACTAGGGTGACAGTTGATGCCATGGTTCCTAGGACTTTCAAAATTGTTTTTGCTTTCATCTTGTTTCTGGGCAGAAGGTTGGCTATTTGTTGTCTGAGAACAGAAACTCTGTCGGGAGGCAGGCATGCCATCATGGAAACAGTGCTGAGATCTGCTCCTATGAATGTAACATGTTGACAGGGCAACAAGGGAGATATTTCTAAATTCACTGCTATGCCTAACTGAGAGCAGGTTAGTAGTGTGGTGTCTCTCACCTGTTGAAGTAGATGCTTGGTGATGGTAATTAGGAGCCAGTTATTTAGGTACGGAAACACTTGGAATCCTAGAAGTCTCAAGTGAACCGACTACTGCCATGCATTTGGTGAACACTCTGGGGGCTGTAGTGAGACCAAAGGGCAGAGCTTGAAACTGATAATGACTGGCTCCCAGCCAGAAGCATAAATGACTCCTTGATGCTCTGTCCATTTTTATGTGGTAGCATGCATCTTGGAGGTCTATAGAGCACATCCAATCGTCTTTCCCTAAAAAGGAAGAATTGACTGCAATGTCACCATTCGTAACTTGAACTTCTTCACAGATTTGTTTAGTTTGCTGAGATCCAGTATGGGTCACCAGTCCCCTGTTCTTTTTGGCACTAAAAAGAATTTTGAGTAAGTTCTGAATCCTATTTGGTCTGTGGGGACTTTTTGGATGACTCTTTTGTCTAGCAACTTTTGAATTTCTATAGTTGCTTGCTCCCTTTGAATGGATGGAATATCTGGGATTGTTCTGATCTGTGGGACAGGATGGCAAAAGGGAATGGAATAACCTCTTGGATATTATACTTTGTACCCACTTGTCTCTTGTGATATCTCACCAGGCTTCTGGGTACAAAGTTAAACACCCCCAACTGCCTCGAGTAGAGCAGACAGGCCTACTTTCTGGAGCACTGGTAGGGTCAGCCGTGAAAGGAATTATGGTCACCCTGGTTTTGCAGACCCCCTCTGCCTAGTGGACGACATCTACCATTATTGCCTCTCCCTTTGCCCCTGAAGAAGGATTCACCTCATGCATCCTGAAAAACTCCTTGGGATCTTTTAAACCACATTTTCTCACTCTTCTGACCTTTAGGGTAAGGTCTTGAAGGTACAGAGAAACGTACTCCAGTGTCAGAGAGAATTTTTCTTTCCTGCTCGCATCTGGTGAGAGTGTCTGACTTTGGGTTCAGAGAGTGAGGAACCATCAAAAGGGGCACTGACAAAGGTAGACTTGAAAGGTTCCAAAAAATTACACAAGTGTATCCAGGAGTGTCTCCTCAGGGAAACTCCTGAACCCGCTGCTCTGCTTGCTTCATCCGCTGCATAGGATATCAGTTTCATGGAGGAGTTAACTATGGAATTTAAGGTAGATAGCTGAAAGGTCACCTTTTCTAAGATCCAAACAGCTAGCGAACTTTGTAGAGTATCTCCTAACTCCTTCAGGAGATCTCTTTGTAGTCTCATAAAGTGCATAAGGTAGTTCAGCAATCTAAGTTTAAAAGTCACTGACAAAAAAATATGCTTCCCATATCTGTCCATCATTCAAGAGTCTTTGTTCAGTGGATGGACAGATAAGGATGTTTCAGAAAGTTCCTTCTTGGTGGCTGCTGCCACCACCATAGCATCTACAGGAACGCCTTTCATGAGAAAATCTTTTTCAGATGGAGCTGATAAGAACTTATTTAGCCTCCAACGGACTGATTCCAAAGTGTCTGGTGACTCCCATGCCTTTTAACTAACCAACTCCAATAGCTCGTCAAAAGGCAGAGACACCCAGGAGGTTGAAGGTTGAGATCCAAAGGCCTTCAAGTACACCGACTCCTCATTAGAAGGATTGATGGGTTTCCAGCCACCTCTCTCTTTCAGGATTTCTAAGATATCTGTAAATGAGATATCTTCAGAGAATGACTCTGGGGACCCTTCTGACTCCTCAAGGTCAGCATCAGAGATAATGGACTGGTCAGGGGAGTCTATATGCTTTCTCCTGCATGTTCTCTTTTGAGGAACCTCCTCAGAATGGCATTCTGGGGAGGTCTCAGAAGAGTCAGTGTCAGAGGTAATGGACTGGTCAGAGGAGTCTATATGCTTCCTCCTGCATGTTCTCTTTTGAGGAGCCTCCTCAGAATGGCATTCTGGGGAGGTCTCGGAAGAGTGGGGTTCACCCAATGGGGTTCCCTGAAGCTCTGAATCTCTGCTGTCCTGTGGATGGGGTGGTACTGAGACAGATGCCGGTGCCTTTGGGGGAAAAATACTAGTATCCTTGTGTAGAGCTGCAGGTGGGGACAGCACACTCCTCATCAGCTCAAAAGCAGATCCCCCAGCTCCGAGGACACCTCTAGTTCTGAAGAAACATAGGGAATCCCCGGCTCCACAGAGAAGCTCCAAGGCTGATGTAGGAGCCTAACTCAACCATGCCAAAGATCCAAGAGGTAAACTCAGAAGCGAAGAAACTCAGGTCAAAGTGTCCCCCCCAGAGTCGACCAGAGAATTTGGCTCCTAGACACTCCAGATGGCACCCGAGAGTGTCGGAGCAGGGATCGGTTCCAAAATCTCCTGGAGGGATCTCAGAACCGAAGAGTCTACAGCAAGTGATATCTGGCATTCCAGCTCTGAAGATACAGCTTGGCTCGGAGGAGGAATAGTCGTGGATGTAATAGTCTTGGATGGCTCCGAAACTGGTTGGGTCGAAGCTGAAAACAATTTAGCCAGTGCCGGCGACCTCAAAAGTCTGTGCACCACCCTGTCCATGTCATCGTCCGACAAGCTCCAAGAGGATCTGGAGGAGAGGGTTGATGAGCGAGATCTCTGCAATATGGGAGATCTCAAGGTAGTGGAGACTGGTACTAGTTCAGTGGATCGGCTCTGAAAGGAGTCTCTTTCGGCTCCAAAGGCCGTGGAGCCGAAGGACTTGATTTGTCTATTTCAATGATCTCTCTCAATTCTGAGAGCTGTGGAGCCGAGGAAATTGATGTTTCTGAATTTTTGGCCAGTTTTTGAGGTGGCTCCAAATGAGCCGAAGAAGAGGAAGAGGAAGATGGTCTTTTTGTAGATTGTCACCTTTACAGGAAGGGCCTTATTTTTGTAAGAGGTACTCTGTAATGCTTCATCAAAAGGAGATTTTAGGAGTTCTTTGAGAATTAGCTTGTTCTTTCTTTCTTTCCTGTAAGACATGGGAGCTGAAAGAGTGACAAAAAGTACACGTCTCTTGGAGATGAATGGCCCCCAAACAATAAACACAAATATTATGCCCATCAGTAATTGACATTTTTTGTGAACATTTCTGGCACTTTTTAAAGCCTGATGGCTTAGGTTCCTTCTCTCTGCTTTCCTTAGACATCATAAGAAGGAAACACAACTACCAATACTGAAAAAAGGTTAAGCACTAACTACACCTCTATAGAAAAACTAACACATGCAATATTTAACTATTCTAATACACTATAATAAAACACAGCACATCTATTGAAGAGAAAGGGAAAAAACAGCTCTGCCCTCTAGGTGTAACAGGCACTAGGCCCTCTGACTTAAATAGACCTTGTAGAGCTACAACACAGGACACAATAGACAAACCCTCTATGTTAAGTGGGTACTTAGCTCTCTAACTAAAACAAGCTAATACACACAGACAAGGGAATACACACTCTAACCAACTATTCTACAGAAAATTTTGATGGGAAAAAGGAGAAACAGCCTTGCGACTAAATGACGGCCAACAAGCAACAAACACAGTAGCAAGATTAAATTGCACACGCAACACTACAGTAGAGAGAAAAACTATCTATATTACTAAACCTAAAGTAATAATTACAGCAAAAGACAAGAAAAATATAAAGTTTTAAACAAACTTAGCCACGGCCAAGGAGAGAGCATCCAAACTCACAAAGCAACAAATGAGATCTAGGGAATTAAACCACTGCATGACAGGATACCTATTCAGCCACGAGCCAAGTGAAAGACTTTGAGCTAGTGTATTCAGCAGAATCAGAGCTGAGGATTGGCTCCGAACCCAACCAGTAAGATGGAAGGCGAGATAGGACAACATAACATCTAAAGGTTTTGTTCACAGGTTCATAGGTGTGTACTAGGCTAATGGCCCTCAAGCCTTTACAAGCCTAGCCCATAGGATTACCCTGGCATCGTGCCACCCGACCTTAGTTCCCAGTGCCTCTGTCGAGTAGAGCCACTGGAGTGATCCCTGGGGTGAATTTTCTATTTTCAATCCACTCATTAAGATTTCTCTTGAAGAGGGCAAGTGAGGTGCTCTGCTTGACATGTATGGGAAGTCTATTCCATTGCATGTGCAGTCTCTGGGTTATGAACGTGTCCCTCCAGCATGTTCTGTTGATTGTGGTAATGAGGTTGAGGTCTCTGGAGCATGTAGTGTAGAGGGATTGGGATTTCTTTAGATGTAGCATTCCTAACAGAGCTGGGTCAGACATGGCTTTGTAAGTCAAGCAGAGATCGCCTCTAAGTAGGTGATATGAGACAGAGAATAGTTGGAATTTTTTGAGTTTGTCCATATAGGACAGGTGTTTAAGGCCTAGGATCCTGTTTGTGAGGTACTTTTGTAGCCTCTCCAGTTGTTGCAGGTGTGAGGTACATGCCAAATGGGGTGTTGCACTCGATGATTGGCCTAATGAGGGAAGAGTAGAGGGAGACAATGTCCTCTTTCTTCCTGGATGCAAAACCCTTAGTAATGAGATGTGCCACATAGAAGGACATTCTTACCACAGTGGCAACATGGTGGTCAAAAGAGAGGTTGTTGTCAACTGGGTCTATATTAGAAGACCGAATGCTTAGGTGATCTAACACCTAAACATCGATTTTTTAATATCGAACCGCACAATGCTGAATGTCCCAGGGAAACACGTCCCTCGGCTACAACACAAAAAAAACATTACTTTACATCTAAATTAAGTGGGGGGGGGGGCTTCACCCCCCACACACCCACCCTAACTAAATATACCAACTCCAAGATTGCTCAACAGTAGGGAAATAGCAAACTCCAGCGAATGGCCAAGGGAAATCTTTCCCTGCATTAAATTGGCCGTTCGCCGTTGTTTGCTTTCAACATTAGAAGATCAATGTTCAGGTGTTTGATCACCTAAACATTCAGTCTTCTAATATAGACCCTTGTCAGCCTGTGTTCCTAGATCTCTTATAATGCCTTCTGTGTTCAGTGGACTACTATCAATGTGATAATTCAAGGGAACTGGGTTTTTCCCAAAGGGGATGAACACGCATTTTTTGGCATTGAGCTTAAGGCCATGGTTCTGATACCAGTCATTGGTCTCATTGAGGCCTTTCTGTAGGATGTCAGCATCATGCCAGTGGAGTTAATAATAGCTCCCAACTTGCAATCATTTGCAAACTTTGTAAGCCAGAGTCCCTTTGTGTTAGCCTGGACTTCAGAGAAGTAGATACCAAACAGGAGAGGATCCAGGACCGAACTCTATGGGACTCCACTCATGACTGGTCGGCAGTCTGACTTGGAGTCAGCTACTTTCACACTGTGGGTTCTATCTGTGAGCCAGTTTGCAACCCACCTAGTGATATAGGGGTTGATGCTTAGCTTAGTAAGTATTTCTATGATTCCTGAGTGGGGAATGGTATCAAAGGCCTTGGGCAGATCAAGGTAGGCTGTATGAACCACCTTACCTTCATCCACAGCTCTGGTAACTGACTCAAAGAAGTCAACCAAGTTGAGCAGGCATGATCTACCCTTCACAAAACCAAACTGTGTAGGATCCAGAGTTTGGAGATTCCTTATAGCCTTGTTTATTAGGTTCATGATGATGCATTCTATAGCTTTGCATATCAGACTCATCAGGCTAATGGGTCGATAGTTCCCGAGGTCTGTAGTCGCTCCTCCTTTGTGGAGAGGGATGACTGTGGAGAGGGATGACTGTAGCAGTGCACCATTCGGTATGGACAAAGCCTGAGGTGAGGCTGTGATTGAACAGGGCACACAGGTGAGGTGCCAATTCACTCTGTAGTTCATGTAGAACACAGCCAGGGATACTGTCAGGTCCCATAGAAGTTGTATTCTTGGCCTTGGACAGGGCTGTTTTAACCTGTGCAGCAGTAATACTGGGTGCCTGGCAATCTACTGGTATTATGATTGGTCCTTGGGGGTTGGCACTGACTCTGTCAGCCAGTATATTGGCAATATATGTTGGCTCAGTATAGGAGGTACCATTGTGCAGTACCTCAGAGCAAATCTGGGTATTGCCATGGAAGTTCTTTACATAACTATAGAAGGCCTTGTGGTTGTCTTTACTATCTGCTGCAATTCTGTTTTCATAGCTAGCTTTAGAGGATTCGATGAGGGATCTCAACTTTTTGTTGAGGCTGTTAAGGGAGTTTTTCCAGTCTTGGGTCTTCACCTTATTCCGTATCAGTTTCCACCTTCTGTTGTAGAGTTTGTTTATGGCAGGGGACCACCAGATTAGCTTCCTTTTTTGGAGGAGAGCACCTTGGTTCTATTGGGTATGGCGAGATCCATGCATTTGTGTACATGTTCGTACAGTGCATTGGTGTATGATTCGGCACTCATGCAACTATTGTCCATTTGCATGGACGCCGTGAAGTTAGCCACCTCTGTTCTTAGGAGACCAGAGTTAGCTTTAGAGAAGTTTTTCATGGTGGTTACCTGGGGGGTGGGAGGGATGTGGATTTCCAAGGAGATTAGTTTGTGGTCAGATCTAACCAGGGAGGAGTTGACTATTGGTGTAGAGCAACAGTCACTCATGTTAGTAATGTCCAGGTCAAGGATGTTGCTACCTCTAGTAGGGGTAAGAAAAGAGCTAGTCCAGGGCATTGGAATTAATGAATTCCAAATGCACTCTATAAGCACTTGCATGAGTGCATGGATCATGCTATCCCAAACAGAACCAAGATGCTATCCTCCAAAAAAAGTAAGCCAATCTGGTGGTCCCCTGCCATAACAAACTGTACAAGAGAAGGAAGAAACTGTTGCAAAAGAGAGTAAAATCCCATGAGTGGAGGAGCTCCCTGGTCAGCCTCAGTAAGAAGCTGAGATCCCTTATAAGATCCTCCATAGCTAGCTACAAATATAAAATCACCACTAATTCCAAGGACAACCACAAAGCATTCTATAGATATGTTAAGAATCTCAATGGCAACACCCAGATCTGCTCTGAGTTACAGCACAAAGGCATGAAAATTACAGAACCAACTGATATTGCCAACATCCTGGCAGATAGGTTCAGTGATAACTTTACCCCCCCACCCCCTAAAGGGCCCAAGAATGCAGAGTCCCTGTAATCACAACTACGCAGGTGAAAGCTGCACTCTCTAAAGCCAAAAACACAGCATCCATGGGACCAGACAACATCCCAGGCTGCGTTTTGCATGAACTTCAGAATGAACTGGCTCCCCACTTAAGCACCATGTTCAATAATAGCCTCACATCAGGCTTTGTGCCAACTGAATGGCGCACAGTAACAGTTATCCCACTCCACAAAGGGGGAGCCACCACTGATCCCAGGAACTATAGACCTATTAGCCTGATGAGCCTGGTCTGCAAAGCCATGGAATGTATCATCATGGAACTCATAAACAAAGAGATTGGTAACCTCCAAACTCTGGATCCTACCCAGTTCGGGTTTGTGAAAGACAGATCATGCCTCCTGAACCTGATCGACTTCTTTGAGGCAGTCACCAAAGCCGTAGATGAGGGTAAGGTGGTTCACACAGCCTATCTTGACCTCGCCAAGGCTTTCGACACCATCCCCCATTCTGGAATTATAGCTAAACTCAATAAACTAGGTAAATCCCTACGTCACAAGATGGGTTGCCAACTGGCTCACTGACAGAACCCACACTGTAAAAGTTGCAGACTCCAAATCTGACCTCAAACTAGTGACAATTGGAGTACCACAGGGTTCCGTCCTGGGGCCGCTCCTGTTTGGTATCTACTTCTCTGAAGTACAGGCTAACACAGAAGGCCTCGGGCTAATGAAGTTCGCAGATGACTGCAAACTAGGAGCCATAGTCAAGTCCCCAAATGATGTAAACATCCTACAGAAGGGCCTCTCTGAGACAGATGCGTGGTGTCAGAGCCATGGCCTCAAGCTCAATGCCAAAAAGTGCAGTGTCATCCCCTTTGGTAAAAACTCTGTACCCATGAACTACCACATAGGCAGCAATCTACTTAACACTGATAAGAGACCTTGGGACCCAGGTGGAAAGTAGTCTCTCCTTTGATAGTCACATCACCACAGTAGTCAGGAAGTCCTTCTACATGGCACACCTCATCATAAAAGGGTTCTCATCCAGGAAAAAAGAGGTCATTGTTCCCCTCTACTTGACACTCATTAGACCCACTATAGAGTACAACGCCCCTTTTGGAATGTACCTCACAAGACATCTGCAGCAGCTGGAAAGGCCACAGAAGTACCTCACAAAGAGGATTACTGGACTCAAACAAATGCCCTACACTGACCGCCTCAAAAAACTCCAGCTTTACTCTGTAGCATATCGCCTACTCAGAGGTAATCTCTGCCTAACATATAAAGCTATGTCAAACCCAAAGCTGTTGGACATGCTGCACCAAAAGAAATCCCAATCCCTCCAAGCTACACACTCTAGGGACCTAAACCTTGTCACCACAATAAACAGGACATGCTGGAGGGATAGATTCCTATCCCAGAGACTTCCCATACTCTGGAACAGGCTACCCATCTATGTCAAGCAAAGTTCTTCATTAGCACTCTTCAAGAAAAATCTTGATGGGTGGATGGGAAATAGGAAATACACCCCAGGGATCACTTCTGTGTCTCTGCTCGACAGTGGCACAGGAAAATAACTTTCTTGGGTGGCGTAAGCCAGGGAACCTTGTTGGCTAGGCTTGTGTAGGCCCTTGGGCCAATAGCCTAGTACCTACCTATGAACCTGTAAGTGTATTGGTACATGAGTAGTTTTCCCAGTTAATGGAGGGGTAGTTGAAGTCGCCCAGTATGAGTGTGTTAGGTTGGACCCTAATATTCTCCAGGGTGTTTAGGAATGTGGAGTGAGCATCTTGGGACATATTTGGGGACCTAATTTTGTGAATATTATTTATGGGTAGGAACTGGTACATGATTTGCAACCTTGAGGATGTATTGAGGAACCTAGAAAAGGAAAATATAACAAATGAAGGTAGATTATTGAAGATATTTGGTATGGAAAATGTGAATTAAATTTAATCAATTCATCTTTCAAGCAACCATGCACACTCATTAAAAATTAAGGCCATTATTTAGACTCAAACCTTACCTTCTTGACCTAGCAAGAAAACGTTCTGAAGCAGCCTATCTACTCTTATCCCTGTTCTGTGCCTACACATTATTCACCAGTTTTAAATGCTGTGAATCCCTAAAATCCCATATAGGGATCACCACTGTAATGCATTAAAACAACTACAATAGTTAGAACTGCCCCATACACTCACATTTACACAATCAGTAACAACCTATAAGCTAGTATACTCACAGAAAAAAAAGAAAACAAACTTACATCACATCGTCATCCAATACTACTCTCCTAACAGGACTCTGTACTCTAATAGATCTGTAACAGGCCATACTTCTTAATTGTCTAGATGTTTCTGTCATATAATTTGTGACTTTCTGGCAAATCATTGAGGACTAAAGTCACTAAATAATGACATACATTTAAGTCAAACACTAATTTTAGTTTCACACTTTATATCCTTCAAATAATGCATGTTAATGCAAAACAGGTTATTCTAGCACCTTTTTTAAGTTTATAACAGCAATATTTAAAATCTGTCCCTGATTTTGGGCCTTTGCCTCTTATTATTTTTGCCTTAGTACAGATTTTTTGCCAGGTTGAAAGATATGCCACAGATGACTGTCTATATTACAAATGCATCTTGGAAAAAAAAAAAAAAAGGAACAACCTACCCCACCAACTAATGTAGATCAAACACCCAGCTCCTTTTAAGTTAGAACAAAAAAAATGACACAAACTTAATTTTGCTCTTGCAGCTCTCCTGGATAACAAAGCCACCCTACTCATCATCACACCACTCTAAATAACCCAAAGTAAACTCTAACCTTTGGCCTTAAATATAAAAAATGAGAGTACTCTAACAGTATAATTCTTATTCTTTCTTTCTGTATAAACATAGGCAAACAAGAACTTTAGCAATACTCTTACTTTCCTTTTACAACTCTAATTTGCTATAACTCAGTTTCATAAAAACTGAAACACTGAATTGCTTTCTCTTACCCTCTGTAACCTTTCATCTAGCAATTATCATTATATGCTCACTTATTTAGGTTCATTAAAATGCTGTACCTGCCTTTCTCTGCAATAATATAGATATCCATACTCCTTAATCAACTCAGTACATTATCATAAGTTCAAACCATTATTACTTCAGTAAGTGTATACAGTGGGCCGGATTCACGAAGGCTTGCATGGAGTCTTAGAGTAGAGTAAGACTCCATGCAGCCATCATGTCCGACGAGCGATCCAGGAACAGCCTGTAGGGGCATGTAAGAGAGCTCCTAAAACGTCTCTTACATGGACAGGGCTGGGATACGCAAATTACCTCAATTGCAGGCGAAAAGCATGCAAATGAGGTAGATTTGCGATTCAGGAAACCCAAACCTGTCTGAGTAAGAGCAGTGTTATTTGCAGAAATGTACTCAGTTGACAACTGAGTACCGTTCTGCAAATAGCAAAATGGAGCCATGACAGCTCCAAATAAAGGTTGCATCCAGTACAGGAAGCATGTCAATGGCCAAATATACAGCCATTGGAAATGTTTCCTGATGCAATAAGAAAATAATTTTTTTTTTCGCGATTTCCAATGTTTAAGCGTAGCGCAGCGCTGCGCAAACAGGCTGCGGTCTAAAACCCAGAATACTAAAAATTAAAACCCACAAATGTGGATTTTATTGAAATTGTTAATGTACAATGCAAGGGACTGGCAGGCTGAAGGCAACATGGCCACCGAGTAGAGGTTGCTAAGGGGGGAAGCTCAGTCTAAGAGATGTAACCAAGCATCAGTATGCAATCCTATGTAAATGAGTGTTAGGATAGTGAATCGCAAGTTTACATAGCAAATGAGCACAGTCAGTGGAGGGTAGGAGTAGGATATGGGGAGTAACAGAGTAGAAGATAGGTGATATCACAAGGGGGTATGTATGAAAAAAGTGAAGCTCGTTGGAGCAGAGTGGCATGTGTCAGCTGTCATTTATACATCATGGAAAGAGGTGTGTCAACAGGTAGGCTAGGGAAAGCCAAGAAATGGAAGGTGTATGCCGCGGATAACACCAAAGTTTCTTGCTGAACGGGTATGTGTGCGTGTGCGCGTGTGTAAACCCGAGTAAGACAGAGTATGCGCGTGTAAGCGTGAGTATGCGCGTTTAAGTCGGAGTAAGCATGTATAAGGTTGTTTAAAGAGTTGTAAGCGTGTTTGCACTGGTGTGCACACGTGTTAACCCGAATAAGCAAGTTTTAGTCTGTGTAAGCATGTATGCGCCCATGTTAGCTGCTGTGCACGTGTTTGCGCTTGTGTGCACAGCGCTCCCCCCCGAGGAAACAGAAAGGAAAAAGGAAGCACAACAAATAGTAGGAAGCTGCCAGAGCATACTACCAGAGCTAACAGGTGAAAATAATCAGAATCAGGCAATTACACAGGCAGTACACTAGCCCAGTCCAGCCTAGCACTTAAAACTCTGCAAACAACAGTCCAGTATGTTTCTCACAACAGACACTGCAGTAAGCTAATAGAAGTGAAAACTGAAAAAGCTTTACTGAGACAAAGAAATGTTAGGGGTTGCCATTGCTGTTATAAGGCGACATATGCAACATGCTGAGGGTGGTGACAATGGAAATGCTGCTGGACAACCTACAGTGAGGTGACGGAGAAGAGTGTACAGGCCCAGGGTAACCTACCAGGGGCTACATGAGCTGGAGATAGTGGAGCGCTATAGAGTGGACAGAGACCTCCTGCAGCAAATTGTTGAGCTGTGCAGGCCACGCCTCACACACAGAACCAACAGAGGGGAACCCATCCCAGTGGAAACCAAGGTATATGTTGGCCTAAGAATATTAGCAACAGGTACCTTCCAGAGACCAACTGGTGATATGATGGGGATATCACAGGCATCAGCATCCAGGGTACTACACCAGTTCCTGGATGCCATGTCAGCACATGTCGATGATCATGTATACTTCCCCAATTCCCGTGAGGTATTGGCCAGCAATATGCGTCTCTTCCAGCAAATAGCAGAATACCCTGAGGTAGTGGGTGCAATAGACTGCACGCACATACGCATCAAAGTATCAGCCGGTGAGCGGGGTAGGGTCTACTTCAACTGCAAGGGCTTCCCCTCCATCAACTGCCAGGTCATGTGTGATGTCCAGGGCATAATACTGAATGTGTGTGCAGGCTGCCCTGGAAGCTACCATGATTCCCATATCTGGCATCTGATGCAGCTGTACCAGACATTTGCCAATGGGGACATCCCACATGGTCACCTAGTGGGGGATGCTGGCTATGCACTGGAGCCATGGCTGATGACACCCATCAGAAACGCACATATACCTGAACAGGAATGCCATAATGAGGCACACGCACAAACACGTAATGTAATAGAGCATGTGTTTGGGCTGCTCAAGTCACGGTTCCGGTGCCTGGACACATCTGGTGGAGCCTTGCAGTACTCACCAACTACATGTACCCAAATTGTCATGGTATGTGCTATGCTACATAATATGATCCTGCGAAAACAGCTGCAACAGGACCAGCATAGGCCTGGGCCAAACAGCCCCCCACCATTGCCAAGGCCATCACAGGCAGAGCGTGACTCGGAGGAAGAACAACCTGAGCCTGCCCCAGTAGGCAGAAGGAGGCATGCCCAGTATGCTTTGGCCTTGGCAAAGAGGCAATGCATAGCACATACACTGGCTCAGTAGGAACTCTGGAAATGATACCTCTCTCTGACTCGCACATATAGTAAAAGGGATGCCTAAGTTGACACTGCCTCCTTTCAAACATACAGGGAGTGTAGTATGTGCATCCAACATAGGCAGCCCTGCAGCACCACCTGAGACATGATTGCCATGTGTTAAGCAATAAAAAGCAGTGCTAAACAGCATTTACCACCATGTAGTATATGCAAACAAAATTGCACACACCAACTAGCACAACTGTGGTCAATGTTCAGTAATATTGGGCAACGTCCAGCAATGTTGGTGAATATTGAGCAATGTCAGACAAGCCTGGTCTAAGTAGGGCATAGCTGAACAAAAGCCAACATGCTCATATTTGCTTAACGGGCCCTTAAGCAATCTGGTCTGCTCAGTATGAAAATGTAAAGCAGTGATGGGCCTCGAACCCAGGATACTGTGCACTATAGCCAAAGTACTGAACCACTAAACCATGACAGTATTGCAGTGGTCAGCCTGTATGAAGGAATGTTGATAAGTCAATGCAAAGTATTTCATGGAAACCCTGCAGGCACAGCATAATCCTTGTCGAGTTATGACACAAAGGTGAGTCCTGCAGTGAGAACAGAACCTGACTTCCAACACACACAGTATAAATGTTAATATCGGTCATGTTCGCACACATCAACCAATGTAGTGGACCTCAGATAGCAACATACTGAAAGCTCACACTGGGCATGCTCACACACTTGAATAAATGAGACAAATGTCAGGCAACAAAACACGGAATGGCAGAACTGGGCATGCTCACACATTTAGGCCATGTCTGAGTACAGCAGTGGGCCATGCATATCTGGCAGTTGCATGTGTTAACCCAGGAACCTGTCACTATACAGCAATCCGCCCTGTGCACACAGTCATATGACAACAGACACATCTATAATATAGTGGAACCCTGTCATAATCAAATATGTTCTGCAGATACTGAAGTTGTTCATAGAAACTGGTAAAGCAAAAATGATAAAGACCTGCAAACAGTATCAGCAATAAACATTGTGCATCTTGAACATTAGCATAGGTTCAGAGGTCGATAGTAGGCTATCTGCCCTAGGGCATGCACAAGCCTAGCCAGAGTGTGTTTGGCATTCGCAGCCCTGTCAGATTACTACACTGTGTGTGTGAATAGTAGGTCACACAAGATAGCCCATGTACGTTTAGGCTAGTGTGCCTCTGTCTAGCAGGGACACAGAAGATATCCCAGGAGTAAACATACTATCACCCATACAGTCATCAAGATGTCTCCAGTAGGTGGTCAGTGGGTGGCTCTGCCTATGTGAAACTGGGATTACATTCTGGAGTGAGTGGAGCCTCTGGGATAAGAATCTGTCCCACCACAATGTCCTATTAACATCTGTGCTGAGGTATACGTCCCTAGAGTGTGTAGCTCCAAGGGAGTCGGATATCCTGAGGTGGAGCATGTCCAGTAATTCTGGGTTGGGTATATCTGTAAACAACAGGCACACATCATATCTGAGTAGGTGGTAAGCGTCTGAGTAGAGCTGGAGTTACTGCATCTGAACTGTGCAGGGCATCTGTGTGAGTCCCTAGATCTGCTTGGTGAGGAACTTCCATGGCCAGTACAGTTGCTGCAGGTGTCGGGTAAGGTACACCCCAAATGTGGCATTGTAACCAAGCATGGATGTGATGAGTATAGGGGCACAATGACCTCACTCGATCTAGATGTGAAACCATATGGGATAAGGTGGCCCACACAGAAGGTGTGTCCAACCACTTTGGCAATGTGAATGTCAAAGGTGACAGTATGAACAAGTCATGTCCCCAAACCCCTAACAACTCCTACCGTATGTAATGGAGAACTACCTATGTGGTAATGTGTGGCCATGTTGTTATTCCCAAAGGGGATGACTATGCAACTAATGGCATTTAGCTGTAGGCCATGGCTCAGGCACCAGTCATCCATCTATGTGAGACCCTGTTTGAGTATGCATGTGGCAGCTGGAGAGTTGATCATGGCACCCAGTTTGCAGTCAAGTGCAAACATTTTCAGCCATATTCCTCCTGTGTTAGCCTGTACGTCAGACAAATATATACAGACAAATATATACTGAACAAGAAAGTTCCCAGGACCGAGCCGTGTGGGATGCCACGTGTAACTGGTGTATAGTCAGACATGGCACCTGCAATTCTGACCATGTGGGTGCTATCCCTGATCCAGGTATCAATCCATCTTGTGAGATATGTGTCCATATCAACGCTGGTGAGCCTATGCATAATGGCCCAGTGGGCTATTGTGTTGAAGGGTTTTGCAGGGTTCAGGTAGGCTGTGTGGACAGCCGTCCCTATGTTGATGGACCTGTTAGCCATTTAAAGAATACAAACAGGTTCAAGAGGCAAGATCTCCCACAACAATGCTGAAATGTGTAGGACACGGTGTCTGTAGGTTCCCGATGTCTATGTGCATGAGTCCCATGACAATACGCTCCATAGCTTTGCAGAACAGGCTACTTAGGCTTATAGGGCAATATTGTCTGTGGTCCGTTGTGGCACCAACTGTGTGGAGTGGGACAACTCTTGCTGTATGCCATTCCTTGGGTACATATCCTGTGGTAACTCCGATATTGAACAGTGATGTAATATGAGGGTTGCGTCTGTCATGATGCTCGTGTAAGATGCAGGCTGGGACACCGTCTGGTCACATTGATACTGTGATGTACACTTTGGGGAGGGCAGCACTCACCTGTTACTGTGTGATGTCAGGGAGGTTATACTCTGTTGGGATGGATAGTTGCTCCTTAGGGGGGATGGGTGGGAGACATCTGCACTGAACCTGTTTGCTAGGATGTTGGCAATGCCAGTGGGTTCAGGGTAGGTTTAGTCAGTATGCAGTAACTCACAGCATATCAGTGAGTGTCCACCCAGGTTCCTGACATAACTGAAGAAGGTCGTGTGATAGTCCTATGTGTCTGTTACAATTGTCTGGTAAAAGCGGCCCTTACAAAAGTTCATGAGTGATCGTAGCTGTCTGCTAGTACAGATCACAGATGCCTTCCCAGTCTGGGATTGTGCTCTATCATGTAGTAGCTTCCTCCTGACATTGTACAGCTTATTAATGGCTGGGGTCTACCACACAGGTCCACTGCCATTGGAGTAATGAGTCCTGTTGTTATTTGGGATAGCACAATCCATGCAGTCCGCTAGGTGTCCATAGAATGTGTATGTAAAGGATGCAGCAGTGTGAGCCGTATTTGCCACTGTCTCAGGGTCTCTGAAGTATACCACTTTGCTTCGGTGATGTGAGATGTTGGCTCATGAGTAGTTCACCAAGATTACCTAGGATGGGTGTGTGGAGGGTATATGTATGTCCAGTGAGATACATGTATGTTCTGACCTTACCAATGAGGGGTATATCGCTGGTGTGGAACATAGAGTCCCCATGTTGGCGATGATCAGGTCCAATATGTATTCCCCCTTGTGGCTGTGCTGACTGGTTGTGCCATAGCATATGAGTCTACAAATTATAGTGACTGTTAGGTGAGGATGTCAGGGCTTGAGTAGTATCCCCAGTCAATATTTGTGTATATGAAGACACACAATATAATGGTGTCTGTGGAGACCTTCATATTTTCCACAGTTCCCAGGAAAGCCAAGAGTGGTCCCTGAGTTTGGGAGTGTGTTCTATAGCAGGCAACAAACTGAAAGGCAGTATTGCACAATGGTAGTTGTATATGTATGGTCTGTGATACTTTGTGCAGTGCTACTAACCTGGAGGTGTGTGTATCTGTGATATATATGGATACTCCCCCTAGTTGTGTTGTCTGTTCCAAGTCTTGTTGTCAGACAGCATGGTATGAAACATAACCTGGTAGTGCTGGTGTGCATAAGCGAGCCTGAATCAGGCATCTGTCAGTTCACAGATATCGCTATCCTCCATACTGAGGAGAGTCCTCAGTGGCTGCAATATGAGGTTAACACGACTGTTGTTGAGCAGCATTACCCTTAGTTTCATTTAACCTGTAATGTCTATGGAGGTGTGTTTGTCTTCTGAGCCCTGCTTAAAAAAGGCACTATGGTGGTAGCAAGAGCCTTAGCAGGCATTCCAAAGTCCAAGGGTAACAGGTGCAAGCTGTCCATAGTGAAGCTACGTGGCATGTTGAGCATGTCACCATAGGCTGACAGACACTGTATCCCCTATGAATTAAACAAATTTGTTAGGCAACTGTTAAATGTGATATGTGTGTCTGTATACTGTGACATCATACTTGGTGGGCGTAAGATGCTAGACAAGGTCAGGGTCATACTGGCCTGGGCTACATGATCAGAGTGTTCCTCCATGTATCATGTCATGTGGTCCAGGGAGTAACGTCTGAGGTTATACACACCAGCATGGACAATGATGGCGCCAGTCCTGTACTTGCTTTGGAGTGACCTGACTGCCTGTGTTATGCGGCAGATCCTGGCACCAAACAGACAGCCCAAAGTGACTAAGTCTCAACATTACCCCTAGAGGGTTACGCGTTGATAAATTACCAGCTGCACCGTTTTCGGATGATGAGTCTGACCTGTTAGAAGAGTGGAAACAAACCTCTCTTTCCTGTACTATAGGTTGGCTCCACATATTAATCAAACGCAATAAAAAATCTCATGATAAACTTAAAAATGAGATTTCAGTGCTGCAAAATGAACTTGTAGCTGAATTGAATTATAGAGCTCAAATGGTTAACATTACTGATAAAATGAATAAGCTGGAGGCTGACATAGTACAGAGAAAACGTAATAAACTAGTTTGGGACTTAAAAGACTACGAAACAGGTATTATCTTCAGTTGGCAGCGTGAACCTGTGCGTAATCGCTCCAGGGGGAGGAGCTGGACTCGCAGCTCAAAATGAAGAGACTTTTCAGTGTCTTCTTTTTCTTCAACGGAACAGAATACTGCTGCCAAAAATGTTTCTTTTGCCAGAACTGTTGTTTCCAATCGAGTTCCTGATAGGGATGTTACGGAAGCTTCTAATGAAGCTTCTAATTCAAGTTCTATGGATAATGTGAACTTTCAAAATGACCACTACGATAAGGGGAGAAACGGAAGAAACGGCAGAAAGGGGCGAAACCGCTACAAATGAAGGTTTGACAATAACAGTTTCAAACAGAACTTGTTACAATGTACCTTCATTGGAATGTATCAACTTATCTAATTTGCGTTTAAACTATGATATGTTGAATGTTCTGTGTAAGGGGAGTAAATTTGTTCCAACAATTTTCCCGTCATTTGCTGATATTTATTTAGAAGTTAAAGCATTTGTTCGCAAACTTTTATTGAGAGTATACTTTAAGAAGTTTACTAATGTGAATGTGAATGTGAATGTGAATGAAAATGTTCCAAATTCAAATGAGATTTATAATGAATCATTTAATGAAGTTGATTTTGACGAAAGTCTAATGAATTTATCTGTATATAACTATGAATGTGATGAATCTAATCTTTCTTTTGATGAATGTGATGATGGTTTAATTTGTCCAAATACCAATACTAATTCAAATGTTAATTACTTGACAGGATATGGCAAGTTAATGATGCCAAAATTCAAAAATGTTAGAAGTAAGTTTACACCAGTGATTTTTATACCAGCTATTTCAATTTTCCAAAAGGTACTTCTTAAAGAAACAGAGCTATCGTTTAGGGAATTTTGCAAAGAGAAAAAAACAATTTAATTTGAATAAAGAAGAATGGCAGGCTTTAAAAAATCTTAAAGAATTGAAAAATGAGTATATATTCAAATGTGCTGACAAAGGGGGTAATTGGGTTATTTTGAATAGACCTGATTACTGTAGGATGGTTAACAGATTGCTTTCTAATTGTGAAGAATACAACAAACTTGATGGTGATCCCCTAAAATCTTACAATGAAGAATTGTTATTTTTACTGGAAAGGGGAGAACGACTAGGATGTTTCCTGCCAACTGATGTTAAAAAATGTATATTAAAGACCCTACTACACCAATATTATACGCACTGCCCAAGATCCATAAAGACTTAATTGAGCCCCCTGGTAGGCCTATAGTATCAGGGGTAGGCTCCTTTTTGGAGAATGTCAATGTCTTTTTGGACTTTCAGTTAAAAGCTTATCTTAATAGGGTCAGTGCTCATATTTGTAATACTCAAGATTTGATCAATGAAGTATCCAAAATTTGTTGGAACAGTGATTATTATTGGGTGACCATCGATGTTAAGTCTTTATATACAAATATTAACATTAGGTGGGGACTTGAAGCTATTTATAATATGTTAGGTGAAGGTCCTAGGACTAGTTTTTTGATTTCTTTATTGGAATTTTGTTTAACTCATAACTATTTCATGTTTAATAATGAGTACTTCCTACAAACTAAGGGGACTGCAATGGGAGCTGCTTATGCTCCCACATATGCTGTGATATATATGGATTCTTTTGAAAAAAAGTTCATCTACCCCACAGATTTTTTCAAACATAAAGTAATTTTGTACAAACGTTTTATTGACGATTTGATTTTCATATGTAAAGGGGATGTGTTAGAATTTTGTGATTTTTTTTGAATCCTTGAATAACAATGAACATAACCTTTCATTTTCATATGAGATGAATAGAAATGAAATAAACTTTTTGGATCTGACTTTGTTTGAAAGAAATAATATCATTGAGTTTAGACCTTTTAGAAAGAGTACATCAGTTAATATGTTTTTGCATGCTACTAGCATGCATCCTCCTCACTTGTTGAGAGCTTTGCCTTATGGGGAATTCAAAAGACTATATCAGCATACTAGTATAGAATCTGAGTTGGATGATGAGTTAAATGAGGTTTATTTAAGATTAATGGAAAGAGGGTACGAAAAAAAGCAACTCTTAAAGAGTATGAATAATGTTATGAATAAGAATAAAAACTTCACAAAGTTTGAAATGGATGTTTTAGATCCAATAAAAAAAGAAAGAGATGTGGAAAAGATATTCTTTGTGACCAGGTACACAACTTTTTCTGAAAAATTTATTTCCTTAATTAAAAGGTTTTGGTACTTGGTCAGTGAGGATGAATCTATAGGTGAACTCTTTCCATATCACATAATTTTTTCATATAAAAAAGGAAAAAATTTAAAGGAAATATTAAATAATAACCTCTTAATCAAAAAAACCTTTCATACTACTAATGTGGGAACATTTAGATGTGGCTCTTGCAGCTTATGTGATAGAATAATAAATGTCAGGTCTATTAATAATATTAACCATACCCCCAAGCATTATTTTAATTGCAAATCCACTGGTGTTGTATATACACTTACTTGTAGTTGTAATAACATTTGGTATATTGGACAAACCAAAAGAATGGTTAGAGTCAGAATTTTGGAGCATTTAAGGGACATTCGGAATTTAAAATCTATCTAGTCCCGTTGCTAAACACTTCTTTGAAGCTCATGAGGGGAAGTCAGAAAGTTTAAAATTTAGTGTTCTGGGCAAGCCTTTTACTTGTAGGGGTGATAACATTTCTGATAGATTACTGGAGCTGGAAACTAGGATGATTTTGAAGTTCAACACTTTAAAACCTTTTGGTCTAAATTTAGAATTGGGTATGTGATGAAATTTATACATCAAATTAGTTCATTTTATTGAATGTATTTAAAAATAATATATTTACATTTATACATGAATTTATTAATAATAATATATAATTGGAACATATAATGAATTTAAAATGTAATTTTATTGATATGAATATTTATTTAGGAATTATTGTGAGATCACTTTAAAAATGTATATAGGTCTTTCTCCTTTTTTGGAATTAATTAGCTAATTAATTAATTGATTGTTTAATTGCTTTATATATAAAACTGCTACTGTGCAGCAGTAAGTTGTGATCCTTGAAGGCACGAGGTACCAGGTCGTTGAGAATAAAGGAGAATTGCTGGAGAAGTACTGGCTGTTTGGTGTGCTATTTGGTTTTGTGCTTTCATGTTATTGTGTTTTTTTGACAAAGTGACTATTCCCTTGTCAGGGCTGGTGAGTGGTACGTCAGTGTGTCTGACAATAAGTGTCTCCTATTACAAGTGTATTAGGTGTGTTGTTTAGCCCGAAGGGCAGTGACTGTGTGGCACACTGACATTGTGAACTGTGTGATATGTGGGTATTGTAGTGGGGTAGCAGGTGTGTGTGTGCCTGCTTTGGAGGTCTCTGCTGCTTAGGTAGAGTACATTTACAGCATCTGAGTATGTCTATGTGTGATAATGTGGTTTGAGTGCTGTTGCTAGAGGATATGTTAGACTGATATGTGGTGTTTGTGGTTACCTTCACCACCTGATAGACTGTGCCAGTCATGGGTCGAGAGAGTTCAGCACCCTGTATGTCTATATAGGTGCATCTCACACATATATCTGAGTTTGTCGGGAGGAGGAGAGGGTTGTCTGTGTACATGAGGCAGATGTGACATTGTGTCAATATCACAATATCCACCAGCTGGACTGAAGAGTACACATGAAACTGACCCCTGGACATGCCAGGATATTATCATGACATACCCTGTAGCCTGATCACAAAGGGTCAGTAGGGTGTTAAGCATGTAAAAGAGTATAACAGGGATTAGTGCTCATGTTTGTTGATGTTTTGTAAAGAGTAGCTGAGAAGGAGTCCAGACTGAATCATGACACCTCCTTCAGCTATGTTATAAATAGCAATGTACACCCATATATGTCCTGAGTCAGGGCCAACTGTACCTTAGTGACAATGCCGACATCATGACAGACAGGCCCATTTGTACATACCCATCTCCCACTGACAATAGTCCACATCATCATACCAGGAGATATCACATGTAGAATGGATGAGCAGCTACTCCCACTGCCAAAAGCATGGCAGCAAGTGGAAAACATTGATTCCCAATATGTGTCATGCACAAACTACAGAACAAACAGATCATGCACCTGAACAGTCAGCTGAGCCTCACCCCCTACACAGGATGTGGAACCGTTGAATGTGTCACAGCTACATATGGCACTCCCCACAAGTGTTGCTGCACAACACACCATGAGAAGTCAAGTCCAGTACGCCTATGAAGTCTGATCTGCAAGGTCATGGAGTCCATCATGGTTGCAGTCATAAATAGAGCTATTGGAAGCTGACATACACACAACCCTACCAACCGTGGTATGTTCATGTGCGGATCATGGTTCCCAAACATGCTAGACTGTTTGCAAGGCAGCCACCCAGGACATACATCAATGAACACATCTACATATGTGTCACATAGACTTTGAATAGCCCTTTATCAACATCCCAGACACATGTAGTATCCACAAAACCAACAAGCTGTGCATAAATATGTGTTGACATATGACGGAATGTCAATGTGTCCACAGATAGATCACATAAGGTAAGGATTCTGAGGTATTGAGCAAGCTGTTGACACCTGCTGACCCACATGGACCATTCCTGGAATGGCATAAAACAAAATGTACACACATCATCATGTCCAGTCTGATGATGTCACCATCCTACAAATATAGCCGGAGAAGGGAAACCAGTCAGTAAAGCAAATAGCGTGCCATGTTAATGTGTCTCTCTCTGGTATCATAACATAGGTAGGTAGGGGTTTGAATCCTGCAAACAGTGAGTGTGTGTGTGTGTGGGGGTGTGTGTATGTGTGCAGTTTCCTTTGAGAGGTGTCCCCTTTTTGGAGACTGTGAAAACTCACTAAAAGAGGTACGTTCCTCTTTGGAAAGACTGATGATGTCAGCATCCTACAAATACAGCCGGAGAAGGGAAACCAGCCAGTAAAGCAAATAGCACCCTGTGTTAATGCATCTCTCTCTAGTATCATAACATATTTAGGTAGGGGTTTGAATCCTGAAAATGCTGACCGTGTCTGTGTCACTGTTGGTCAATGCGGTGTGGGTTTTGCTTTTACTATGGTATGACATAGTATGATTACAACAGTAAGTGCATTGCACACATCAAGTATCTGCGTGGCAAATATATATGTGTACATGTCCCCTCAATCAGTACATAGGTGTGAAGCCTGCATACTACATGAATACATTTGTTTTCATTGACAGGTTGTGCCGCTGCTTCTCAGATCATAGGTCATATATGTATGTATGTGACAAGGCCATCCACTGTTGTGTTCTGTGGCACACACACCCATGACAGTTACTTAAGAGTAGTGTGAGTGAGGGTATATGCCTGGGGTATATGTCAGATATGGTCATACACAACAAAGTCTGCCAAGAATGGACAGTCTTTATAGGTGTATGACTGCCTTGTGGATATGCATTCAGGCCTCTAATGTCTTATGTGATACACCGTGGGACTCCACAATACCTATGTATATGTGGATACCAAGGGACACATGACATAACATGGGTCTGTATGTACAAAATGGTACCCAACATACATGTTGAGGGCTACCACCTGTGTGGTACTGACGGGATAGTATGTATAGTAAATGAGGATGACTATGCCATAGTCAGCTTACTGCTATACAGCATGTATCAGACAACAGGTATCTGTCTGTATGATACCCTTGTGTAGGATATGCGTCCCATCCAGGGAATGCATTTTAGGCCAATCCATGCATTTCCAGATTTGGATGGGCACATCCCTAGTGTGCCTGCATGTACCTAAGGGGGCTATATGACAAACAGGTGTGGTCACAGTAATGGGTGGCGGTCATTACCACTGGTTAGTGTTATAGTGTAGCACCGGAAGGATCCAACTGATACTGGGTTCCCTACTACTGTGTGTCATTTGTCAGGACATCATCCAATGATTGCTTATAGTCATGCTGTTGAGGTTGTGTATACTACCAGACCGCAAATCATTGACAGATATTAACGGTATCACCCACAGCATAGTGTCAACCCATGTCATACACATGTCTACCCATGTTAGTACATAACTGTAGTAGAATGCATACTGGCCATTGAAAGATGCTATGAGATGTTAATGTGTATGACAGGGTATGCCACACGTCCCATGTGTCCACTATGCATGTACATCCAGACAGTGCGCACCCACCACGTTCACAGATGTACACTTGCTAATCTGTACTGCACACATCACACACATACTGTCCACTCACTAACACATGCTGGCAACACATTACACTTCAGCCAAGTGGCACATGGGTGGATAATACATACTCAGACCTAACAGTGGTGTAAACAATGCTACATTGACAATCAGAGCTTTGATGCATAATGTCTGCTCAGATATACCTACAAGGATGTAGTTACACTTCCTTGTTGACATCTTGCTATTATTGCTACACTGCTATAGTGTCACCCTGTGCATCAGCACCATGTTAGTCTGTCCCTCCGTCAATAATGCAGATGACAGGAGGCGGCACAGGTATCATCATATGCACAGGGCGTTTTGTTGTTTGCCAGAGCCTGACATTGACCCATCCAATCGACATGTCTGTGTGTGTGTGTGTGTGTGTGTGTGTGTGTGTGTGTGTGTGTGTGTGTGTGTGTGTGTGTGTGAGGGACAACAGTACAGCATGGGCCAATGTTGATGTAATGTGTGTGTGTATGTGTGAGCCCTAGTTGTTTGCTTAATGTGTGTGTGTGTCTGCATGCACACAGCTCCACAATGTGGCTGCCATATACGGTAGTTTGTGGGACAGCCACAGACTGTACCTGCTAGGCTGTACAGATCACTGTCTCCAGCCACAGACACAGTACCTGTGCCTGGCAGGGGTGCTACGGACAGTATCGGGTACCAACCCTGACTGGGTAGTGTCATCAGAGGCAGAGGTATGACGACTGGACCCATGTCCCTGCTAGGACTGGCCAGACCTATGAGCACGTGGTCTACTGGGACGGTCAATGGACAGGCCAGCCCCAGCATTGCTGGGGCTGGTACTGCCACTACAGGAGCAGCTGTGAACTGTGGGCTGTCCGCGACCACTGCCAGCTGTAGCTGTTGCTGGCATGCATCCGCGTCGACATCGCAACCATCCCGCACGGTCCTGGCTCAAGGAAGACATGTTGTGGAAGGCATCTATTGTCTCCCCCCAACGTCTAGCAACGACCTCAGTGTAAGTCCGGATGGCACCGGCAAGGCCACGGATGCTGTCATTGATAACAGTATAATGTGCCCTCTGCGCCCTAAGTCCCTGCCTGGTGTACCGTTCCATACGTGCCTGAGCCTGCATTACAGCCCGGAGCATACTGGTCGCCATAAGACCTGTGAGGGCACGCCTGCCAGGGGCAATACGACCAAGAACCCCTGGACCTCCGCCTATGTGGTACCGTTCCAGGTCTACAGCTATGGCTGCTGTGAGGGGATGCAAGCGCGATGGGTACCACACTCTTCTGGTCAATGCCAACTGTATGCTGTTCCTCGCCTATGGCCATTGGTGGTGAGAGATGTATTGACAGTATGAGTGTGCGCATAGATGGGGTTGAACGCTGTGTACTGTCGATTCGCGGACCAACGACAGACCCTGTCAAATCTCCCTGTGCCAAAATACATGTGTCATCATCACCACTATTTGTGGCAGTGGCTTCAGGTTGGCTGCTGGTTTTGCCAACCCCTAACTCAGCACCTGTGAGAGGAAGACAGGAAACACACTTTACGGTCTGCACATGCGCACATGGACACATGCACACATGCACACATGGACACATGCACACATGCACACATGAACACATGCACACATGCACACAGGAACACATGCACACTCCTCACTAGAGCAGATGTACATACACAACAGCAATCCAAAACATACTCAATAGTGGTTGAAGGTGAGTGACAGTATCACAAGGCAGTCACGTCACACGTGTCAGCATGCAGAATATGTGTTGATCAAGTCCATGCAGTTTGAGTGTAGACAGCCATAGTTAATGACAGTGTACATGGCTGTGTTGCATGTGTGTACATGTTCAGTGATTGCCTACACCCTGGAACACAATGTGTACAAGGACACAACATTTCTGTGCAAGTATTTTAAGCTCTGCAATGTCCTGTGCATCATCACTCACAGGTTTACATACCATGGCTGCATGTGTTATCTGTGTGTCACATGGATTTCTATGTCTGAATGCAGTGTCTGTGTCTGTAACAGATAATTGTGGACACAGGTGTAGCACATGCATGCTATGTACACACACGGGATGAGTGGTGCATGTATACGTGATGGAATACCAATCCTGGACATGGCCATTGTACAGTGGTTATGGTGAGTGTAGGTCATATTCCAGATATGCCAGTGCCAGCCATGACATTGCATGGTACATGACTGCAACATTCAACATCACACATACCCAATGTGTGTCATGTGACCTATATACCCAATATCATTCCAGGACAAATATGTGTCACTTTGTACATAATGCAACCGCTATGCATATTGTGTATAGCTGCACATGTTTGCACACACACAACATGCTATGCATAATGTGTATAGGTGCATATGTGTGCACACATACAACATGGAGGTGCAAAGCAATGACAGCTATGTGTAGTACTGTGGTCACTGTAACTGTATGGGGTGTAGTACCATTAGCCATCATCATCATGCATCATGTGATCACTCAAGGCCACTAAAGTGTGCTAGACCACCGCCTAGCATGCTGTACCTGAACCGCAGTGCCGTGGCTAAGTTCACAATTACACAGCCACATTGCACAAGGCTGTGTGAGGTGCTCAATAGGGAGCATTGCCTAACGTGACTGTGTTATGTGTTGAAGAGTGTTGCACAGCCCTATGCTAGGCACCTACCCCTCAGGTATATTATGTGTGGTGTGTGGATGACATGTGGGATACTGAAGTGTGACCTGGCAGCGGGTGTCTGGTTACACCCGGTTACACTATGTGTAGCATGTTGAGGTATACTGTGTATGACAAACGTGTTATGTTGTGTACATGTGTGTCAACTATGCCTATCCAATGTGCAGTACAGTGTTGCCACATTTGTGTCTGGTGCTCTGTGCATTGCATGTGATTGAGGCAGCTACTGACTTTACTGAGATGTTTAACGTCTCACAGCAAACATGCACAGTATGCCTTATGTGTAGGTGTGTTATGTGTACATGGCCTACACCTCACCTATGACATGCACATTTCAATACCAATTTTAAAGTGTTAACACACGCGCCAGCATGTATCGTCTGCCCTGCTGTCACACCAGAGGGACCTACAAGAATATGACACAGTTTGTCAGTGGCCACAACTGTGGCATTGCTACTGTGAGTGTGCTAAACTACAGTAGAACAACAGGCATAGGTGCATGGATACTATTCAAAATATCAGTATTGCACACAATAGGCAGCACAACTGCTAAACACAGTACACATCTCACATATGCATAATCTAACAATACAGGTAACAGTAGTCTACAGCTAGGGCATGTTACCTGCATGCTCCATGTCACCATCCTGGGTGGCTCCGGCCTCCATGATGACACATGTGTGATGTTGTTGCTGCTGTAGGCCAGGAGCCACCACACTTAGGAGCAGTTCCTCCACTCTGGTGAGGGGGGGGGGGTGTATGGCCACCCCACCACCTGTGGCAAATTGTTGTCTATGGATATCAGATGCATGCCGCCGGACATGTCTAATTAAATCACTGCAGTGATGGCGTACCTGCTCATATGTCCGGTTATGCATGCCTATGTCATTTACCCGACGAACAAGATCTTGCCACAGTGCAGTACACTCATGCTGGTGCTGGCTATCCCTGGAAAACAGCAGGGTATAATGTTGAACCAGGCTGTGGTGGATTTCCTGTTCCTCTGCAGCTGTGTAGGAGGGATTCCTTTGAAGAGCCATAAGCCTGGAAGACAAGTAAATGATATGTGTGAGCAAGTCATGTGGCACACTTAACATTATACCATACAGATATCAGTTAACTGCCATATATAGCATCAGTTTGTCTGTCAGAGGATACACACATTCAATACCACATATCAGTGCTCAGCCCACAACTGGCTGACAGTGCCTGCCACACTCCATATAACAAACCAGTATACACCAGTACTCGGCACACTGTTTGGGATCCAATGCACAGCCTCGCCACGGGGGTACATATCAAGCTAATGCATGAAGAAATATGTCATCCATTGCAATGAATGTGAAGTACAGTTACAGTATAACCAGTAACCCACCCTAGTCGTTGATGCCATACCCCTACCTAACATATGTGCACAGTTGTTAATATAGCTGGCATACTGCTGTAACAGAGTATACCTGTTGCTAGGTACACACGCAAACCCTGCAATGCACATGTGATTGCGGACATGGTACAGGCATCATTACACACATCAGACATTCATACAACACACAAATGTATGCTGACACAGATGAGCATTTCCTGTGTACCTTACAGTACTGTGTGCCCCTAATTACAGATACCTATGCCTGAGGTATGTAATCTGTGCAGACTACAGGAAACACACAAGACAGTGTTACCAGGGAATGCAAACAAACACCATACTGTGCTGTTTAGGCCTACAGCTTCAGGTAGTACAACAGTTCAAATGTCAGCTGGATTCATCAGCAGTACCACTTACTGAGCATACATGTATTGCTTCAGCCTACGATGGGACACCACAGTCGTACACAAGGAACTATGTCACAACATATGCCATCCTACTATGTCTGCATCCCAATAACTGACACATCTTTCTCTGGCCTCACACCTAGGACACAAACGACCATGACAGAAACAACCTCACACTAAGCTATCACACCGTTACAGACCTTGCACACATTCACTGTCACATGCATTCCACCTCACATAGCAGGTATTGCACTGAGTACATGTGTGTGTGTGCATTGTGTCATAGGTAGGTAATATGCTATTGGCCATAGGGCCTACAGCAGCCTAGCCATATGCTACCCTGGCCTTTGACATACATGTAATTTGATTTCACTTGCTCCTGTCAACCGGATACACAGAGGTGATTCCCAGGGCTTGTTACCTATCCCCCAGACAATCATCAGGGATATGTATGACATCTGCTACTGAGGAGCCTTGTTTGTTAATGCTGGGTGATTTACTCCAGAGTATGGTATATTTGACAATAGGAGCCTATCCCTCCAGCATGTACTGTTTAGTGAGGTGGCGGGGATTAGGGACCTAGGCCGTGTAGCCCGGTGGGATT